>NC_068981.1:2152987-2156814 GCF_001194135.2 Octopus bimaculoides | reverse complement strand
TATATATACACACACACATATACATATATACTCTTTTACTTGTTTCAGTCATTTGACTGTGGCCATACTGGAGCACCGCCATTAGTCAAGCAAATCGACCCCGGGACTTATTCTTTGTAAGCCTAGTACTTATTCTATCGGTCTCTTATGCCGTTCCACCAGTTGCTGAGGGATCGTCCGCCTTCGGCCATTTGAGCCTCACAAGTCGCCTACACCACTAATCGCTTTATAGGGGTGAAACCAATGGTCACTCTATGACTGGCCATAACATTTAACGTCCTAAAACATATATTTTTGCTCTAATACTTTAGAGCAGTGTTTCTCAACCTTTTCCCTCCTGCGTAACCCTTAAAATAAATTGCATGCCTCAAGGAGCCCCTGCACAAAAACAATTATATACTATATCTTTCCCATACTTTTTTCATCATGGTTCACTTGGTAAATCTCATATACATACACACACACACACACACACACACACACACACACACACACACACACATATATTTGTTATTTCAGGACCCGTTTGAATGTTTATGACCATTTTTTCCTTCCCTTATTTATCTTGGTATGGTGTTAACGAGAGCAGAATCAGCTGAAGTGAAATAGTTCTGTCTTAGTGTTGTGCTGTGATGCAACCATGATTTTTGTTGAAGCCGGATGATACGGGAACCAAGCCTTGGTCGAATATATATTTATATAATTACAGTCAACTTTGTGGCCATTTGCTGTCATGAATGGGCTCAAGAAAATTAAGAATATGCCTGTTATACTGTTGAAGCGAAATTTAAAAAAATCTAAAAAATCTAAAATATATTGTGAAATAAAGTAAAGGGAGATAATATAATAAAATTTACCGAGTTATTTCCCCTGCATTATAAAACCTTTGATTCTGTTAGCGTCCGAATGGTTCTTGTATTTAAACTTTAAATGAGTTTATTTGGTCTCGTGAAAAGCTTTTCCTACTTCATGTCATCAATGCTTTTCGTCGGATTCGAGACTCAAAACATTTACTATTATATATATAAACTTATAAAATGTTGTTTAATTCCAGGTGAACTATGATTGAACCTTGACCATAAAACTGTGTAAGTGCATCATTTTCAAGACATTGTGGTAGCATTTGATGAGGATTTGGTTGCTATTTCTGACAGAGTAAAAGACTTCCTAGAGGCTCCTCGGTCTGAAGGCGTCTCTCCCTTTGGTAGTGTTGACGCATTTGGTTAAGTGTTCGCAGAAGGCAGGACGCGTCGGTAATAAGGCGCTCCTTCATTCGGACATGGATTGGTCGGACTGTGCAACCGATGTAAACAGTTGTTGCATCTGGAACATCTGGTATACACTACGTATGCACATCGACACATGTTTGTGTTGCAAATCGGGCAGTTCGCTTGTGTGCAGGGCGGTTTTTCTGTGCGTGACCACCTCGTTGATAGGTGTTTACGTAGGGATGGTCCTGAATGGGCCAGTAGGCTGTCGAGGCCTTCCCAGCCGATGGCTTTGTAAATGGCAGATATGGTCCTCGAATTAAAGTGGGGAATCTTCAAGATGCAGGTCTTAGAGAGATCCCCTTTGCCTTTATTTGGCTTGTGCTCTCGGATGGAATTAACAACGGACGTCGGGTGTCCGTTATTCTCAAGAACCTTTAGGAATCGAGCAACACGTGCGTCTTGGCTGGTGTTGTTACTTCATCTCTTGTGTATCCAGGCGATCTCGTTATGTACCTGACTTACCTTATCCCTGATGTGGAGAGCCGCGACTTGTAACGGATGGAGAGGTACGGGCAGGATGATTTTCGGTAGAACACCATGTCAATTTTCCCCTCGTCCGTGATGTTTAGCAGAAAGTCAAGCAAGGAGGGGGAACCATCGTTGTTTGGGTGTTCAATGGTGAAGCTAATGTGTGGGTCCATCTTATTGAAATGCCTTAGTATTGTGGAGGCATCCTCATGGGATGGGGTGAATGCGAGGATGCATCCATATACCTGGTGAAGAAGGTGCACGAGTGGTATGAGTATTCTATGCTCCAGTCAGTCTAAGTAAATGATAGCGAGCAGACCTGAGAGGCCGGAACCCATAGGCAGGCCTGAACACTGCTTAAGCGTGTTGCCAAGGAAATCGAAGTGTGTGTTGGTAATGATGACTGATAGTAGCTGGTGGATGTCGGAGGAGGTAAGTCCGAAACAGTGTGAGTTTGAGAAGGCAACGCATTCTGTGATCAGGTCTGCCGCGGGAAGGACAGGAACCGAGATGTATAGCGGAGCCACGTCTAAGCTGAAGGTGTATCTGTTGCTTCTGAAGGTGTCAGGATTGAGACGAGGCAGTCGTTGAATGATCTCGTCCGGGCCATTGAGGAACCACGAAACCTTGTAAAATGGTCCCTCTATGCCGGAGATTATAGGTCTTATGTGGAGGTTAGGTCTTGATTAGATGGTAAAACGTAGGCATCCTACTGTTGCATTTGGGGAGGTTCCTTTTGATCGTCGCAGTAAGATGACACCGGTTACAGATGTTGGTTCAGGTGTTATTGATAAGGTAGGTCCTCCATTACGGTCGCAGTGACTCGGGAGACTTCAGCGTAGATTACTGTTGTTGTTGAGGTGTTGGAACATTAAATTGTTATATGTGTGCTGTGTAATGATGCAAAATTCTCTGGCTTTGTTGGAGGAGAGGTAGACCAGGTCCTTCGACCTAAGTTTTATTGTGTCTCCTGGTGATTCGTGTCTTGGAAAGGTTGGGTGGGAAGGAATTGGCGTGTTTGTCCAGGATGGTGAAAATGGACTGTTTCTGCTTAGAAAGTTTGCTTTTTAATTGGCGTTAGTGGGGGTGGGAGGTGCGTGGTGTCATGGTGATAGACAGGAAATTTTTGGGGAAGGAAATGGTCAGTGCCCCAAGTGGCGGGGTCAATGGGAACCTCAGGGCTGGAGATCCATTTGAGTCAGTATGCTGTACGATAGAAGTTGGTCATGATGTCAAGATTCAACTTGTCGTTGAGCCTTTGTGTCAGGATGAACTTAGGCTTGAGGAAATCTTCGTATCAAAGAAGCTATATTGATTCACCACCTCAATCCGAAAATTAAGAGTCGATCAGATATGGGCCGGTGGCTCCTATAACACATCACGGCGACTACAACCAGCATTATAACATACACCACCAACACCATCTTCCACCACCACCACCAACACCATCACGTGAAAATACGTCACAACGACCAACAGATGGAAAATTGTTGCTGCTGCTAAATCAGATGCCGAGCAGTTAAAAAGAAAATAACGAAATCGATGTAACTAGACATTTCTAGTACTGCTTCCTTCTGAAGATTGGCCTTTGCACCGAAAATATAAAGAAGATTTTTGTAAAACTTTTTGTATTGTTAGAAGCTTTCTTTTCTTTTCTTTTCTTTTTCAACTTCTGTACTACAACGTTTCAAGCGAACTATAATGGTCATATATCATCTACCTTTGATGAGTGTAGGGTTACATAATCGGACAGATACCTAACACTCCGTTGAACCCCTAATGCGAAACCGATTAGTAAGATACGCCGTAATGGATATATAATACACGATGTATATGTTTTCATGGAGTACAAACTAAAGAGTACGGAACAGCGAATGCAGTTATATAATAGTCCTACTTTGACAGCTGTTTCGAGAGGAACATGACTTATGCCATAACTACGTTCTACATATATAATCCATGCTCCTACACACTTCAATAAATTGAACGGGCGGAGTGTGAGAAATTAAAAATTAAGAATATAAAACTTCCCTTTCTTTCTCCCTCTTGTTACGTATGTAAATGTGTGTGTGTGTGTATGCATATATA
>NC_068981.1:2151272-2151967 GCF_001194135.2 Octopus bimaculoides | reverse complement strand
TATGTTTGACTTTTGCTTTGCCTTTGTACAAGTTGGATCCAAGTCTCACCCAGAGACCTCAAGAGACAACAAGTTCATGTAGGTGTTATGCCTAGGGTACCATATATTTGGATTTGTACATAGTGTTGTTCTAGAGAATGTTTAAGAAACCATAAGAAAATTATGTTTTTGTTTTAAAATTTGAGATCACATAGACAGTATTTTACGTAGGATATGGGCAGTATTATTATTATTATTATTATTATTATTATTCTGATCACTGCTTGGAATCGAACTCGGAATCTTGGGGTTAGTAGCCCGCGCTCTTAACCACTACGCCATACGTCCGTGGGCATATGGCGTAGTGGTTAACAAACAAGATGAGGACAAATATCCGTCAAATATAAATAGTGTAAATAATGTACATAATCCCTCATCTCAAATATAGAACTGTATTGGCAATTTCATATGTGAAGCACTTATAAATATTTTTTACCAGAATAAACTAACAGTGTTATCTACTCTGATATCACATGAAGATCAAAGACAATATTGTAGCTTCTCAATCACCTGAGTCAGAAACAAAAGGGGATAGTGTGAAGAAAAAAGGATCGCGTCAGTTATTAATACCAGGTGGAGAGGTTGTACCCAAGCGAAAGATTATTGTTTCTGACAAAGCCAGGAATCGGCTGAATACTGCAAAATGCAAGTGGGAA
>NC_068981.1:2144409-2150712 GCF_001194135.2 Octopus bimaculoides | reverse complement strand
TAAGCCAGTTCGAATATTACAACCTTAGCTATGGCGGCAACTGGCAGAAACGTTAGCACACCGGGCGAAATGCTTAGCGGTATTTCGTCTGCCGTTACATTCTGAGTTCAAATTCCGCCGAGGTCGACTTTGCCTTTCATCCTTTCGGGGTCGATAAATTAAGTACCAGTTGCGTACTTGGGTCGATCTAATCGACTGCCCCTCCTTCCCCCAAATTTCGAGCTTTGTGCCTAGAATAGAAAAGACTCATTTACCGCGCCGGAAAATATGCTTAGCGGTATTTCTACCGACTTTACGTTCTGAATTCAAATGCTGCCGGGGTCGACTTTGCCTTTCATACTTTTGGGATCGATATAATAAGAACCAGTTGACTTTCCTCCTTCCCCCGAAGTTGGTGTCCCTGTGCCAAACTTCGAACCAATTTTACAACCTCGATAACGCAAACGACGGCATAATCAAAAATCTTCGACGTAATGCAGCTATGCCTGAAGATCGATAGATTTAGGCATCAAAAACGGAAACATTAGAAATAGAGAAACATTTTCAGACACGGAATCGCCACAGGCCTTGGTAGACTTTTTTTTAAAATTCTAATTTTCTAAGTTAAAACGTGATTTCCAATCGTAATCAATAGGGTCTCAATAAACAGCTACCAGTGTTAATATAATTAATGGAGTTAGAAATGTCAATTAATTAAAATTACATTGGAGATAAATGTTAATTAAAATTGATTCTAAGGCGCGAATTGGTAGAACTGTTAGCGTGCCGGACAAAACGCTTAGCAGTATTTCTTCCGTCCTAAGGCAGCGTGCTGGCAGAAACGTTACCACGCAGGGCGAAATGCTTAGCGGTATTTCGTCTGTCGTTACGTTCTGAGTTCAAATTCCGCCGAGGTCGACTTTGCCTTTCATTCTTTCGGGGTCGATTAAATAAGTACCAGTTTCGTACTGGGGTCGATATAATCGACTTAATCCCTTTATCTGTTCTTGTATGTCTCCTCTACGTTTAGCCCCCTGTGGGCAATAAAGAAATAAGAAGCGTTAGCACAAACGAAATACCGCTAAGCATTTCGCCTGTCTTTATGTTCTGAGTTCAAATTCCGCCGAGGTTGACATTTCCTTTCATCCTTTTGGGGTTGATAAATTAAGTACCAGTTGCGTACTTGGGTCGATCTAGTCAACTGGCCTCCTCCCACAAAATTTTGGACCTTGTGCCTGGAGTAGAAAGGAATATTTCGTCCGTCCTTATGTTCTGAGTTCAAATTTCGCTGAGATCGATTTTGCTTCTCATCCTTTCAGGGATAAGTACCAGTTGAATACTGGGTCGATGCTAGTATTCTGCGAAAATTTGGAACCCATTAAATATGATCCTGACAAAGGGTAAATTGGCAGATTCGTTAGGGGTGTCAGATTTTATTCTACAAATGGCGTTCTGGGTTCAACACCTGCCGAGGTCATCTTTGCTTTTACTCTTTCGGGTTCAATGATATCGTACCAATCCGGAGTAAGGAATTGGCGGAACTGAAGGAATATTGAACCAGATGCCTTGCGGTATTTGTTCCGGTTCCTTGCGTTCTGAGTTCAAATCATGCAGTAGACTTAATACACGACCCAAGTCAACACTACCACCTGACACCCTGGGTATCGTCAGTGGAGGGGTCCACTCTGTTGTAAATATTCAAATCAAGTCTTCAGTTTGAAGATACTTACCTCCCTCTTTTCCTAAGGAAACGTTAACATGCCGGACAAAATGCTTCACGCTATTTCTTCTGGCTTTTTACGTTCTGAGTTCAAATTCCGCCGAGTTTAACTTTGCTTTCCATACCATCGGGGGTCGGTAAATTAAAGTACCAGTTAAATACCAGGGTCGAAGTAATCTAGTTTCCCACTTACCCCAAAAGCTGTTGGCCATGAACCCTGCAACGGACTGGCGTTCCGTATAAAGGGAATGTTGTGATCTCGGTCGCTTATACGCCATGGAAACCAAGCAACCGGAGTCTTAGGGCTCAATGAAAACCCTCTCCTACCATTCCGCCATTCTCGGAGGCTCTGTAAAGGGCCATAAGCATTGTCTTCTTTCTTGACTAAAATGATAAAAAAGAGTGCAACTCCGAAATTTGAATTAATTAGAATAATCAGGTATGAGACGTTTTGGTACTGCCGTTTTGGAGCTGCACACTTGACGCCGCTGCTTTGACACTGGTTTATTTGACATTAGACGTTTTAATGTTTCTCTCGTTCTCTCCCTCCGTCCAGTTCTCTGAAGCTACTGGACTTGTTGTGTATATGAATAAATCGGTTGCTTGTTTCTCTAAGATTGACCAAGTTAAGTAGACACCTCTGACGAGACCCCAATAATGCTCGAAAATTAATTAAGGTTGTTTATCATTTTTCTTTCAGTCCACTGAGAAATAATTTAATTTTCCGTCTTTGTATGGTTACTACATAGATTTACAAATATTATTTTGGTCGAGTCCGACTCTTGTTACTCTTACTTTCGTCAGTGAATGCAGAGAATCTTCTGGAGAGTTACGACAGAGAAAATGGAATATATACACATATCTATACGTGAGATACTTGTCGTGGAGTTGGAAACAGAATAGGAAATGAGATAGAAGGAAAAAAAGGAAATACAAAAAATAATAAAAAAAGAAAGAGGGAAAGAAAGGAAGGAAAAAGAAGAAAAGAAAAGAAAGAAGGAAAAGAGAGGGAAAGGAGTTAGAGGAGGGGGAAGGAAGGGTGTGTTTTGAAAGGGAACTAAGTAAGGTGGGTGGGTGTTAGAATGGTAAAGGATTCCATTGTATTGATGATGTTTTATAGCCCTAGGTCAGACCCAAACAAGAACAGTGATATGGTTTACAACTTCATCGATCTGAAGCAAAACAAACCCGATCCACCATTCCAGGTATATCACGTTTCTCCCTAGAAATGATTCTCAACCATTTTTTAATGACCTGTGGACCCTTTTGATACCTATTCTCTTCGGTTGGACCCTCATAACCATTTGACATAAAAAAAAATCCTATTCTAATTTTATAATTAAATATTTCTAAAAATTGTATAAAAACATTAATATTACCATTAACACCAATTAAGGCAGCGAGGGACGAAATGCTTAGCGGTATGTCGCCTGCCGCTTCGTTCTGAGTTCAAATTCCGTCGAGGTTGACTTTTCCTTTCATCCTTTCGGGGTCGATAAATTAAGTACCAGTTACGCACTGAGGTCGATGTAATCGACTGGTCCCGTCCCCTAGAATTTCAGGCCTTGTGCCTATAGTAGAAAGGATTAACATTAATTGTATAAAAAACATTAGTATAAATATTTTGTGTATCGTAGAAGCATTAACAATTTATTACACAGTAATTTTAACATCAAATTCGTATATGGACCCTCAAGGGCCATATTGACCCTCAAGGGCCATATTGACCCTAAAGAGCCATATGGACTCTAAAGGGCCATATGGACCCTGGTTGAGAACCATTGGTTCCAGGTATATCACGTTTCTTATTTCTTTACTGAAAGGCAAAGTCGACCTCGGTGGAATTTGAACTCAGAACGTAACGGCAGACGAAATACCGCTAAGCATTTCGCCCGGCGCACTAACGTTTCTTATTTCTTTATTGCCCACAAGGGGCTAAACATAGAAGAGACAAACAAGGACACAAAAACGGATTAAGTCGATTACATCGATCTCAGTGCGTAACTGGTACTTAATTTATCGACCTCGAAAGGGATGAAAGGCAAAGTCGACTTCGGTGGAATTTGAACGTAGCGGCAGACGAAATACCGCTAAGCATTTCTCCCGGCGTGCTAACGTTTCTGCCAGTTCGCCGTCTTATATCACGTTTCTGTCCAACAGATGGCCATTGCTATACATTCATCGGTATTATTGTTAACTGTACAGGGTGCAGTGTGGTTGATTTGACATGTTGTAATTTCGTCTTTTATCTTGTTCCTTTTGTACATCCGTAAGTTCTGTTGGTAGCTGCAGAAGGAGTGAAAGCTCGTAAGCCTAGTGGTTAAGGTGTTGCATACGCAATCACAAGATCGTGGTTTCGATTCGCGGACCTGGTGGAGCGATGTGTTTTTGGACAAAACACTTCATTTCATGTTGCTCCAGTCTACTCAGCTGTAAATGAGTGACCCAGAGACGGACTTGCGTCCCGTTTAAGGCGAATTATGTTGTGATCTCGGTTACTTATACGTCATAGAAATCGGGTAACCAGCCCTATGAATCCTATGAATCGGGACAGTACACACTACAGAAGGAAGCGGGCAAGATGGACCGCCAACAAAGAAACCCCTGCAAGGCCATTCGATCTGCCAGGATTTATCAGTCAAATTCTTCTACCTTTATCCTACCATTCCTCTTATAAATGGAGAAAGTTTATATATTGAGGCTAATGGAAACTACGAGATGTCTCTACAAATACAAGTAGTAATTGTATCCAGAGCAGTTCCATATTTTATCATCTAGTCTACTGGTTTAATATATCAACATTGGTACGACATATGACGAGTAACAAATAAATTATCAATTGAATCAGGATAGTACACTACAGAAGGGAGCGGACAAAGTGGATCACCAACAAAGGCCACTCGATCTGCAAGGATTTATCAGTCAAATTCTTCCGCCTTTATCCTATAGATGTAGAAAGTTTTATATATTGAGGTTAACGGAATCTATGAGATGTCTCTACAAGTACAAACAGTTATTGTATCCAGAGCGGTTCCGTATTTTATTAATATATCAACCTTACCTCGACGTATAAATTATCAATGCTACACTTAGAAACGTGTGACAGAAAAACCTTCAACAAGTTTCCATTTGTTGTGAGTTAAAGCAGATGAAAAGACATCTTGGTTGATTACAATGACGAACGCTATATGAATTAAAAAAAAAAATTCTTTCTGACATCGTTAGTTAAGATTAATCTCTCTATTTCTAGACTCTCTGCTCAACTGAAGTCGATTAATCATCACATTCGTAAGCAGTCATTTTAATTCGTCAAAACTGTTAGTTTTTTTTTTTTTCAGAATTGATTTCTCTTTTGTCATATGACTAATCTCTTAACCCTGTTCAACTCCAGTACGCGTGTATACTTGTGTGTGAGTGTGATTGTGTCTGTATATATGTGTGTGTGGTGTGGTGTGTGTGCGTCTGTATAAAGCAGTTGAACGGCAAATAAACAAGTAGGCATGATACGTATATGTTCATGGAGTACAATATAAAGAATACGGAATAATGAAAACAGTTATGTAACAGTCCTACTTTGACAGCTGTTTCGAGAGCAACATGGCTTATGCCGTAACTACATTCATACAAAATGAAATCCCATAATGTAATAGATCCATGTGATAACAAAATTTCCTTTGAATCAGTTAGGCGAAGTTAGGTTACTCTTATCAGAAGAAAGTGGCAAATGTGTGTATGTGTGTGCATATATATATATAAACATTTCTGTGTCCTTCAATATTTAATATTTAATATTTAATATTCAATATTTCATTTATTCAACAAGACATTCAATTCTTCATTTCATTTTACTATATATACTATTTCTTTTATATACATTTATTAATCTTGCCTATACGGTTTTAACTTGCGGACACTACCATTAATATCTCTCATGTTCTTTATATATATTTAAAAAAAAAACTGTATTCACTTAGTTCGTTTTTCTCAGCGTGGCTTGGGCACTGAAACGAAGACAAGCATTGGTTGAAGTGATAGATAAGAGTTTGTTACTAGTAGGCTTGACCAAGGAGAATCAAACATATTTTGGCGCTAAATTCGAATACGTGATATCTAGTTAATTGACAGTCCTTCTTGCAATTTTGCAGAGGTAAAACGCAATCCTTATTTTATTTAGTTTTCTTTCCGCAGTCTTTTCCAACGATGTCTGTGGAAATATAGTGTTAATTTTTGTGGCTTCGGAGTGTTTTGACTTGCCCAAAAGTTTTTTTAAAAAGTGGCCTTGTTATATATAATGCCTTTGTGTGTGTGTGTGTGTGTGTGTGTGTGTGTGTGTACCATTTCTCCGTTTATTTTTCGTCCTTGCTTTCGTATACATTCGCTGCTTTCTTCCAAGGAATCTAATGCTCTTAGCTTAGTTTTTCCTTGGGGCTGGCCAGATTGGAGCAATCTCGAGTATAACCAGCCAAAATTGCAAAGATAATCTGGAACTCGACTGAGGAAAGAAAACACCGAATGACCCGTCCTTGTTTTTTCTTGTCCCTTTTTTGTATCATCTAACTGTTTGGATGCTTGCATTCTAGTCCCATTTTTGTAGTCCTTTATAT
>NC_068981.1:2143529-2144225 GCF_001194135.2 Octopus bimaculoides | reverse complement strand
ATATATATATATATATATGTATATATATATGTGTGTGTGTGTATATATATATATCTGTGTATGTGTATGTGTGCACATGTATGTGTGTATATATACACACATAATATATATATGTGTGTGTGTGTGTGTGTGTGTGTGTGTGTGTGTGTCTGCCTGTCTGTATGTCTGTCTATATATGTCTATCTCTCCATCTATCTATGTAATTCGATAAACACAATATATGTTTTTATGTGCTACTATTAGTTTCATGCAATGAAAGCATGCCTGACAATATTTTTAATACGTCTAGTGTTTCAGAGCAATCTTCAGGTATTGCCCATATGGCATAACAAGCTAAAAATAGGACGATCGAGTGATAGAAAAAACGAGAAAAGGCGAGAAAGAAGCAGATATAAAAGGTAGAAGGTTGAAAAATCGGAAAACGAAAGAAAAAAGAAAGCAAAAAAAAAAATACAGAAAGAAGCAAAAAAGAGAGAATTAAAGTTATGTCCTCTTTGGTCGTAAAGTCATAAGGCTGAAAGGGTACACGCACGCACTCTCTCACTTTCGTTCCTATGTATGCATGTATGAGAGTACTTATATGTATGTTTGTGTGTGTACGTATATGTGTGTATGTATATATATGCATGTATATATATATATGTATATGTATATGTATATATATATATATATATATATATATATATATATATATAT
>NC_068981.1:2142595-2143172 GCF_001194135.2 Octopus bimaculoides | reverse complement strand
GGTTCTGTTAATTACAGCTTAATGGTAAAATTCAAAAGTCTTCGTTTTGGCGCGCTAATTCCAGGAATATGTCTGCAGAAAATATATCGATTAATTACCAGGAAGCTAGCACATTTAACACATACACATACATATATATGCACAGGTATGTATTACACTTTTTTTGAATTGTTTCATTGCTTTCTTACTTTCGTCCATTCTGTTGTCGTTCTTTCTCTATAACACACACACACACACACACACACACACACACACACACACACACACATGCACGCATAAAGGTAGTGATTCAGATTAACATAATTAGGCTTGACGTCACAGTTCGTCTTGGATTTCTGATGGCCACTCATGGCACCATGGACCGTGTCCCGGATGAAGAATTCGGAGTTTAAGTTCGAATTCATTTGAGCACTGCTATGTTATCATTGCTATACATATTTAGCTCTCGCCTATTGCGTGTATATCTTCATCTATCTATCTATCTATCTATCTATCTATCTATCTATCTATCTATCTATCTATCTATATACGTATGGCGTATATAGACACATACATACACACACACACACACACACAC
>NC_068981.1:2141801-2142585 GCF_001194135.2 Octopus bimaculoides | reverse complement strand
CACACACACACACACACACACACACACACACATATATATATATACACGTAATTATATATACGTATATATATATGTGTGTGTGTGTGTGTGTGTGTGTGTGTTTGTGTGTGTGTGTTCGTGTTCGGTGAACAAACCAAAGAAAAAAAAACGCAGACGAAAAGCGGAACAGGAGTTAAACTAAAGTGGGTGGGTGTAGGAAGAGGAGAAAAGTGGATAGAAAACAACAAGAAAAAGAAAACTGGAAGACAATAAGAAAGAATTTTGATTGTAAAGTAAAGACAAGAAAGAGAAAAGAGAGAGAAAAAAGGGGGAAAAATATTTGAAGACGGCAGAAGAGAGAAAATTCGAAAAGGAGGAGAAAGAACGAAAAACTGATTGGAGTAAAAAAAAAGAAAAAAAAGGTGAGACAAGAGGAGAGTTTGGAAGAGAAAGAAGTGTGTGAATCCAAACAAGCCAGCGAGAAATTTCCGGAACAGTGGCAGACGATATGAAGTGAGGCATAAAGAGCAAACGGGATTCTGTTTATTTCCATGTTGAACAGAGAAACGGAAGAGGCAGACGATTTCTGTAGCGTGATATCCCATATGAAAGGAAATTAAAAAGCAGCGCCATAACACATGCATTTATTATAACACAACCGTCGTTTGCTTCAAAGTGTAACCACCACCATCACCACCACCACCACTACCACTATTATCATCACCACCACCAGCACCACCACCACCACCAGCACCACTGTCACGATAACTACCATCACTACAACCACCACCCACCACCACCACCA
>NC_068981.1:2140320-2141144 GCF_001194135.2 Octopus bimaculoides | reverse complement strand
TATATATATATATATATATGCATATATACATCCGCATATGTACATACTTACACATATATGTATATACATGTGCATTTGTGGGCACAGGACGTCACAGAACGTAAATAACATAAAATACGAATACATGGAATATCAACTTTTTTGTGAACAGCGAAAGAAATAAATGGAAAACAAGACAAGCAACATAAAGAACGACCCTTCATCAGTTGTCGGCTGATTTTCTAATCCGTATTTCAAGCAATTCACGACAAGATACGCCTACAATAAAACAGTTGCTCCCGCAAAGTAAATTAAATAAAATTTGGGGTCTTGCGGAGGGTCAAAATTAGTAACAAAAACAGGACAGTGAAAACAAACAGAAAGGGCTGCTAAGCCTAAACGAGGTGAGGTGGTGAACGGGGAAGAGCAAGCTTGGACAGGGGACAGACATGAATGCGTCTGATTCCTCCAGGTGAATCAGAAGGAAAGAAAGAAACATAAGTTAGGAAAAGAAAGAAAGATGGTCGATGGTCACGTTAGAACAACGAGAGAGCAAAGGAGGAAGAGTGAGGGAGAGAGAGTGACAGACAGAGAACGGCGAAGGAATAAAGAAAAGAATTAGAGAAAGGATAAGAGAGAAAAAACGAGAGGTGGAGAAGGGGAGATAAACAGAATTAGAGAAAGGAAGAGAGAAACCAAAAGAATAATAGAATAATAGAATAGAAGTGTCACATCGGTTACATTGTTCAATCAAATGAAGTCGCTTGAAACGATCGTACTGCATTACCACTGGATATCCTGTTGTTTATTTTGATATGTATATATATATATATATATATATATAT
>NC_068981.1:2138874-2139818 GCF_001194135.2 Octopus bimaculoides | reverse complement strand
TATATATATTGGTGTGTTTACGTCCCCGTAACTTAGCGGTTTGGCAAAAGAGTGAGGGAAAGTTGTGTTGAAGAAGTACAGCAGGGTTCGTTACCACCCTCTACTGCAGCCTCGTAGAGATTTAGGTGTTTTCTATCAATAAACACTCATAACGCCCGGTCTGGGAATCGAAAGCGCGATCCTATGACCGCGAGTCCGCGGCCCTAACCACTAGGCCATTGCGCCTGCACAGTCTTAATCTATAATCGTAGGGAGAAGTAATAAATTGTATTGTCATCACTGCCACCCCCCTCAAGAGGTGCACACACACACAAACACACAGACGCACTCACACACACTCGCACACGCACACCCACACATGTACACTCAGTGAAGGGACATTAACACTTTTACACACGGTATATCGCCTCCAACCGTCAGATGTACGGAACCAGGCACGTGACGATGTGTCTAACCAAGCATATCTATGTCAACGAGTGCGCAGGTGCGTGGCTTAGTGGTTAGGGTATTCGACTCGCGATTGTGTAAGTTCAATTCCCGGCGACGCGTTGAGTCCTTGAGCAAGACACTTTATTTCATGTTGCTCCAGTCCACTCAGCTGGTAAGAATGAGTAGTACATGTTATTTCAAAGGGTCAGCCTTGTCACACTATGTGTCACGCTGAATCTTCCTGAAAACTACGTTAGGGGTACCCATGTCTGTGGAGTACTCAACCGCTTGCACGTCAATTTCACGAGCAAGCTGTTCTTATTTCTTTATTTCCCACAAGGGGCTAAACACAGAGGGGACAAACAAGGACAAACAAAGGAATTAAGTCGATTCCATCGACCCCCAGTGCGTAACTGGTACTTAATTTATTGACCCCGAAAGGATGAAAGGCAAGTCGACCTCAGCGGAATTTGAACTGAGAACGTAACGGCAGACGAAATACCGCTAAGCATTTC
>NC_068981.1:2133159-2138520 GCF_001194135.2 Octopus bimaculoides | reverse complement strand
GATTCTTTAATCGAATGAGTGGACCCCCACCCAGTACTTGTTTTTTTTCTTTTAAGCATGGTACTTATTCTATCGGTCACGTTTTGCCGCACCGCAATGTTACGGGGACGTAAATACACCAACACCGATTGTCGAGCGGTGATGGGCGGACAAACACACACACACGCACACACACACACACACACACACACACACACACACACACACACACAGTGGGCTTCTTTCAGTTTCCGTCAAACAAATCCACTCACAAGGCTTTGGACTCACGAGGTTAAAATGCAAGACATTCGCCTAAAGTACCTCTCTGTGAGACCGAACCCCGGAACCATGTGGTTCGGAAGCAAACCTCTTACCACACAGCCACGCCTTTTTTTAATGTTATTGTTGTTGTTGTTGATGGTGGTCATTATATCGTTGACGAAGTTACTCGTGATGATGATGGTGATAGTTGTGATAATGGTGGTGGTGGTTGCTATGGGAATACCGGTGCTTCTTATGATGTTGTTGTTGGTGGTGGTGGTCATGGCTGTACTCGTTATTGTTGTCGTAGCGCTGGTAGTATATGGCGTTTGTGCTTGTGATAGTTGTACTGAAACTTGTTTGCAGGTAGTGGTGCTTGTTGTTGTTGCTATTGTTATTAGTGGCGGTGGTCATGGTTGGCCATGGTGATGTTAGTACCATAGGTAGTGTTATCGTCATGGCGCTGTTGGTGGTACCTGACTCAAGACAGAAGTACTAGGGTCGATTTGTTTGACTTGTAACGATGAAAGATGAACATTGCACGAAGTTTTAAGGAGATATTTATTTTTACCCGTTACATTATACAATACCTTGCCTCGACGGGCAGGTGATAAAATCCGAGAGCATGCGAAGTAAAGTTAGATGTGGTAGATTTTCCTCGTATAGCTTTGCGTATACGTTTTCTTAGCAGTAATCCACGGATAGCGATAGAATGATGTTGTAAGAGAACAAACCTAGAGCTAGTAAAAATGGAAGAGTGTGGGAAGTTGTTTCATATTGTCGCTGACTGTAAACTTTCTTTCTTTTCCCCCCTGGCCATTTGTCTGCCTGCTTGTGGCCATGATTCTAGTGGTCAGTTCACTAAACGATGTTAGCTCTCTCGTAACTCACGAGTTGTCACCAAGTGACTAACTGGTTTTTGCTTGGGGGTTCTTGTTTTTATAACTGTCCAGAAAGATAGACATATCCATAGGCGTAGAAGTGGCTGTGTGGTAAGTAGCTTGCTTATCAACCACATGGTTCCGGGTTCAGTCCCACTGCGTGGCACCTTGGACAAGTGTCTTCCACTATAGCCTCGGGTCGACTTAAGCCTTGTGAGTGGATTTGGTAGACGGAAACTGAAAGAAGCCCGTCGTATATATATATATATATATATATATATATATATATGTATGTGTTTGTGTGTCTGTGTTTGTCCCCCCACAATATCGCTTGACAACCGATGCTGGTGTGTTTACGTCCCCGTAACTTAGCGGTTCGGCAAAAAGAGACCGATAGAATAAGTACTAGGTTTACAAAGAATAAGCCCTGGGGTCGATTTGCTCGACTAAAGGCAGTGCTCCAGCATGGCCGCAGTCAAATGACTGAAACAATTAAAAGAGTAAAAGAGTAAAGAGTAATATCGTTGAGAACAATAGATTTAGTTGGTGGTCTTGTTATCTTAATTCTAAATTATAAATTCTAGCTTTTGGTGAAATAGAAGAGGTTAGAAATGGTCAAGTGGTGAAGACATTATTTCGGCCTAGCTAAGGCAATCTGGTAAATGTATCATAAACTGTCACAGAAAAACTATTGTTGCACCGTGAGAAAAGTTCTGTTGAACTGTTAATTTCAATTTGGCTATGGTGGATCGAATCTACTTCATGCCTGTAAAATCCACTACAGGCTAAACCAGTGCTTCTCGACTGTTTTTTCCTATGGATCCCTTTCGATCCATATTTTACTCTCCCGGATCCCAATAGCCATTCGATGTATAAAAAGATATCTTACTGTATTTTTCTAATACTCGAGTAATAGTCGAACTCATGTACAAGTCGACCCCTATTTTTGGCCAAGAAATTGGGAATTTTCCACAGACCCCGTATAAAAGTCGACCCTAGTATTTCACGAACAACAGGACAACATTTGTGGGTCAAGGTACCGTATTATCCTGTACGTAGAAATAACACTGTTAGAAAATTGTGTGGCTACCTTACTGTAGCCTGCTCTATCGGTGGAATGTTTGGTGCTTATAAGGGAATGCTGGCAGAAACGTTAGCACGCCGGGCGAAATGCTAAGTAGTATTTCGTCTGTCTTTACGTTCTGAGTTCAAATTTCGCCGAGGTCGACTTTACCTTTCATATTTTCGGGGTCGATTAAATAAGTACCGGTCATGTACTGGGATCGATATAATCGACTTAATCCCTTTGTCTGTCCTTGTTTATCCCCTCTATGTTTATCCCCCTGTGGGCAATAAAGATATATATAATGGAATGCTCGGTGCTTATAGTAAAACACCATTTAATAGCGAGCACTACACATCTGTTGATGGGTGCTACATCACCATTCCTAAAATGTATGCACAGGATATGCTGCAAGCCTGCATACATCTGAAAGCACAGTAAACACATGCGTGATGCACTCGTTGTTTACATGGTGAGAAACGTGTTTCACAGACAGCACTATTGGTAAACACCGAATTCGTACAAAGGCAGGACTTTGGTAAGCCTAAGAACATCGAACTAATTGTTAGATCTGTGGTTCCCATGCGACCTTTATATTTCCCTCATCTCCAAATACAATAAGCACATGCGTCATTACACTCGTCTGTTTACCTGGTGAGAAACGTGTTTCACAGACAGAACTATCGGCGAACAACAACAGCTACGCGGTCTTGTTTATGGGTCTTGTTATTTACTAGAGCCTGTGTTTTGATGTAGAGAATTGCTAACATTACTGTAATTCATTGTGTTTTTTGTTTTTATTCACTTAGAGATCAGTTGAGCTTCTGCTGCTGAAACGGTACTTCGGATCCTAACTTGAATTTCAGCCCCTCAAAAGTAGTATCCATGTAATAGGCAACCTCATAAATTTGACATTAAAAAATGGTCTAAAAGAATTCGATTTTTACATGAGTATATTCGTTAAATATTATTAGAAATTGTATTTAAAAAATTGTTAAAATATTTGGTGCATCATAGAAATATGACCAATTTATTGTACATAAATTTTAATAAAACCTTATATGGACACCTCAAGGGGCCCAAGAGTCATACGAACCCTAGTTGAGAACCACTGGACTTAGCCACAGCCCATCGATTAAAACAAGTAAAAAGTACGAGGGGTGTATGAAAAGTTTTGAGCCTAACCTAGAAACGGGGCTGCTAGGTAGCTGAAACAATTTTTTTCTGGTTAGTACAGTCTTTTTGGGGTTTCTTGCTCATTTTCATGATTCTGATATTCTATTTTTTTTTTGTTGCAGATTTTTGAATAAACAAGCTTCGAATTTACAAGGAAAATGGAGAAAACTGAGTATCGTGCTGTCAAAAAGTACCTTCATTTGAAAGGCATGACTCCATGAGAAATCCATGAAGATATGGTGAGAACCTTAACAGACAATGCTCCTTCATATGCAATAGTCAAACGCTGGGTAAATGAATTCAAGCGTGGCAGGGAGAGTATGGAAGATGATCCAAGACCAGGGAGACCTCCAACTGCAACTACCGAGGACAACATTGACCTTACTCTTGGTATGATAATGCAAGATCGTCGAATATCATGTCGTAAAAGATATTTCATTTCTTCAATAATGAATTCCCTTCTTAACATGTTAAGACTTATTTATGCTTCATGGATTAGTGATGAGAAATTAAGAGAGCTGAACAGCAGAAGGTCTTCAGTGGGGGAAAAAAACCTTCCTTAGGCAAGTGTTTCAGCTCGACTTCTTACATTGTAAGAGGGCCGGGCCGTATGCAGGTTATGATATTTGGTGCCCTTCTTGCTGACACCTTTTAGTCACTTGGATATCGTTCGTTTTTTTTTTTTACTTGTCTCAGTCATTAGACTGCGGCCATGCTGGGGCACCACCTTGAAGAATTTTTAGTCGAATGAATCAACCCCAATACTTAATTTTTTTTTTCTTTTGCTAAGCCTAGTAGTTATTCAATCGGTCACTTTCGCCGAACCGCTAATTTACGGAGACGTAAACACCGGTTGTCAAGCGGTAGTGGGGGACAAACAGAGGCACGAACACACACACACACACACACACACACACACACACACACACACACACACACACACACACACACACGACAAGATTCTTTCAGTTTCCGACTACCAAGGTAACATGCAGCGGAGCTGAACCCGGAACCATGTGGTTGGGAAGCAAATTTCCTACCACACAGTCACGCATGCAGCTGGTAGCTGGCCATGCATGCAAGCCCCGTCTCTCCATGTCTAGTAGCGCACCTAAGAGAGGGGGAACGATGGGGACGGTCCCTGCCGGGTGATGCTTTTATGGAGACGGCATTTGGGTCTACTGTATAAACCTGTATAGAAGGTGGCGAACTCAAGGGTAGCTCCAGGTGGCACACACATTAGCTACGCCACTGTCCTCGCCACCGATGTTTATTCAAGGGAGGGTGGGAGAAAACCCGCCGATTTGGAGTGATGCAACTGCCCCCATCCCGCTAATGCACGTCTTTGTATCTGTGATTCCCCGCTCCATCGCTTGACAACCGGTGTTGGTATGTTTACATAACTGTAACTTAGTCTTTAGCAAAAGAGACCGACAGAACATGCACCAGGCTTAAAAAAAAGTCCTGGGATCGACTCATTCGACAAAAAATTCTTCAAGGTGGTGCTGCAGCTTGGCCGCAGTCTCGTGGTTGAAACCAATAACAAATAAAAGATAAAAGATAAGTGTCAGTGTGTATAAATATGTGTATATTATGATATGTAAATTTAATGTTTGGGTTTACAGGCATATATATATACGGACATATATAGACAGACAAGCACACACACACACACGCATACGCACAGACATACACAAATGAAAACTGAAACACATGACCATATACACACACGCACACTCGACACACACACACACATACACACACACACAAGGACACATGGAGACACACATCCGTACATAACAGACGCACGTACATAGTCACACAAACCCATACACATAGACACACTCAAACATGCACACACGAGGCGACAGAGGTACACACACGAAAACACGCGCGCACACACACACACACACACACACATGCAAACATACAAACATGAATACACAAACACATGAATATGCAGAATACATACATACAAACGTATATACACGCATATATATA
>NC_068981.1:2121390-2130158 GCF_001194135.2 Octopus bimaculoides | reverse complement strand
CGCATATTATTTTTTGGTTTTCTGTATAACGCTCAGCCAACCATGGAACCGTCAAGCCACGCACATGTAGAACGAAAGTCTGGCTAATTATAATAATAAATGACATCATTTTTATAGCTTAATTAATGACTACAAAGCGTGACTCGATGACATCACGTGATAAAACTACGGAAAAAATAGAAAAATTAAAAAAAAAAAGAAAAACGAAAAATGCCCAAACGAAAATAAATACGTTGTATTAATTAAAGTTTTTTTTTTTTTTGGTATCCTTAAAATTATATCTTGGTTGCGGTGCATTTAATGGAATAATGGTTGAGCCCCGATGATTAATTTATAAGGGACAAGTTAAGAATAATTTGATTTGCTTACTGGAAGCTTATTCGGATGATATTGTATCGTTCAGACTTCTGCATCGATTTATTGGTCCGAAGCGAGGTAGAAGTTATTGGAATCATCTGGAACTGAAATTTATTTCTGAATATGGTGGAATGACGAAGCGACAGAAGCCAGTTCAAATTGACACCAGTTTGAATAAGTTAAATTGTTGTAGTAATCTGTCCTCGTTTATCACGGATTCAATCATTGCGGATCTGGGATATCACGGTACGCTCAGTTATGGACCATGTTATACTTATCATGGATTGATCTGTGATAAGACGGACGGGCAATCAAAGATTCTGTTTCGACAGCAAAAGCGCGCCCCTTCGACAGTCCACAATGCTCAGAACAACTTGGGGCCTTTAAGATGATATTGAATTCAATATCGATCTATTGATCCGAGGCGGGATAGAAGTTTTTGGACTTTTAAGCTCGTCTGCCACTTCAATTTATTTCTGAAAATGGTGGAATGACGAAGTTACAGAAACCAATTAAAATTGACATCAGTTTGAATAAGTAAAATCGTTGCAGTACATCTGTACTCGTTTATCACGGACTCATTCATCTCGGATCTGGGATAACACGGTACGCACAACTGCGAGCCATGTTACACTTATCACGGAATTATCTTTATCTTTTATTTGTTTCAATCATTAGACTGCGCCCATGCTGTAGCACCACCTGGAAAAATTTCTAACCGGACGAATCGACCCCAGTACTTATTTTTTGTATTTTATCGATGTCTTCTGCCAAACTACTAAGTTACAGTGACGTGAACACACCAACACTAAATAGACACACAGCCACACACACTCACACACATGCACACTCACACACATGCACACTCACACACACATACATCCACGATGGGCTTCTTTCAGTTTCCGTCTACCAAATCTACTCACAAGGTTTTGATCGGCCTAAAACTATAGTAGAAGACACTGGCCCACGCAGTGGGACTGAACCCGGAACAATGTAATTGTGAAACAAACTTCTTACCACACAGCCATGCCTGCACCTATTGATCTGTGATAAGACGGGTGGGTGATCAAAGATTCTGTTTGGATAGCACAGCAAAAGCGCACCCCAGCAACCCTTCACGGTACTCAGGTCGACTTCCGGTCTCGGAACGAAGCCTACTTTTCCCACATGTTCTATTTTATTTTTATTACTGATTAATTTAACACGTGTTGCTTTGGAACAAAACACCCGTGATAAACGAGGATAGTCGTATTTAGTCCATAGAAATTGTCTCGGGCGTTGTTGAAGCCGAGGCTACCCTTAATTGGATGTAGTTATAATCCCACCATTTCAGTGCTAAGTAGGAATATCAGGGCAAGGAATTGGGTCGAGTCGTTGGAGCACCGGATAGATTGCCTTGCGGTGGCCGGTCCCATTTTCTGGGCTCCGAGTCCAAATGCCACCGAGGTCAACCTTGTAGTAGTAGTAGTAATAGTAGTAGTAGTAGTAACAGCAGCAGCAGCAGTAGTAGTAGCAGTAGTATTAGTAATAGTGGTAGTGTTAGTAGTAGTAGTAGTGTTAGTAGAAGTAGTAGTGGTAGTAGTGGTGGTGGCGGTGGTGGTGGCGGTAATGGTAGTGGTGATGGTGGTGGTGGTAGATAATTCAAGGGTTCCACCTGGTCAGATATGTAAGTTAATATTTAGTTTTGTGAATGGGTTTGCGTTGTAGACATTCAGAGGACAGGCGTATTTTTTTTTTATTAATTTTAGTTGCTGAGTCTTGAGGAAGGGGCAGTATAGTGCCCACGTCCATTGTAAGCTTTCCGAAACCTGTGAACTTGATGCTGTAAATGTTTTGTTTAACTGTTGCCAGTTCAACATCTTCAGCAGGATGGAAATACCGGAGGGTTGGTGCGATGGAGAGGAAGAACCAAGGGTAGTAGTTGGTGCGGGTTCAGGGAAGGGTGTTGAATGCAGGAAAGGTGACGGAGGACGGGAGGGGGTGTCTCTTCTTGTCTTATAACAGCATTCATCCGGGATGAGTTAATCCGGCTCCTATTGAGTCCACGAAAGCAGTTCCCGTCTGTATTCGTAAGTCACCATCTCCGACCGTTGGTAGGTCGTCCTCGTGTTACGCCTTTTCGCCCGCAGGATGTCTGCAGACGAGTTCCAACGCCACCAGGAAGCCGCCGGATTCCGGAGCAGACGCCGCCTGGAATTCACCATTGTTCTCCATTTAGCCTCGTTGCGTCCCTAGCACCGCCGGTGTTGGACCTGACCGCATTGGATGACCCTACCAGGGACTCGAAGTCCCCAACGGCATAGCCCTGACATTCACTCGTTTAACCTTCCCACCACGATGAGGTCAAGGACTGGACTTTGAGGAAGGGGATGGAGGTGAGGCAAGTTATCAAATAATTTGTGAAATGACAGTGGAATCGAACCTCAACAACATTCCTGTAGTTCAGTGAATGAAAAACCAAAAGAACAGCGGCAGTGTGGTAAAAGGTTTGCTTCCAAGGTCGTGAGTTCGATTTTCGGCGTCGCGTTGTGTCCTTGAGCAAGACTCTTTTTTTCACATTGCTCCAGTCCGCTCAGCTGGCTAAAATCAGTAGTACCAGTAAGGGCCATCCTTGTCCCTTTCTGTGTCACACTGGATCTCTCCCAGAACTATGCTAAGAGTACGCGTGTCTGTGGAGTGCTCAGCCACTTGCACATTAATTTCACGAGCAGGCTGTTCCGTTGATCGGATCAACTGGAACCCTCGTCGTCGCAACCGACGGAGTACCTGTTCACTTAATATATAATGATTATTCTGATAATGATACTGAAAAAACAAGCTGTGTTTCTTTCTCATGATTTGGAAACACGAAAAGAAAAAAAAAACTGCCCTAGTCTTGTAAACGTTATCAACAGAGTATACAAATATTTTCACTCTACAGTGAAGTATTGAGTACTACACATCAAGTTGTCTCACACTCTCTTTTTTTGTAAACGTGTTTCTACACACACACACACACACACGAATGTGTTATAACTATTTATTAATCTTACTAGTGTGTATAAAAAATCATTTGTTTAATTTTTCGGTGATCAGCGATATCGATCAGCAAATGGTGAATTCTATTGATTTTTTTTTCATTTTTTTCAATTTTTGAGGTGAAAGAGTCAATTGTAACGATCTCAGAACACGACTGCTACTATTTAATTGACCCCAGAAATATAAAAGATAGAACCAACTCGGCGGGATTTGAACTTAAAATGTAAAGGGACCTAACTATATACTTACTCTACATCGAATCTAGCATTCCACGGCCCTTATATCTATCTATAGTCTTCAGGCATATATGTACGTTATACGTGGATGCATATATTTGTATACAGTTATATGCATATATACATATATATGCATATTTATATGTGTATATGTGTTATGTCTCAACGCTACTGCTATCCAGCACCCTCGGATGATCTCTACTCAACCGCTACACAACTGCTACTCGACTGCCACTCAACACCCCTACCACAGCCAGACTACCTCTATTTATATGTCTTGGGAGACCCTACTTCTTCGCCTGGAGGCGTCGACACAACAATATGTGCGTGCGTGTATGCGTGTATGCGTGCGTGTATGCGTGTATGCGTGTGTGTTTTTGTGTGTGACTGTGCATGCTTACATGTAACATGTATCTACGTATATATATATTATATATATGTGCGTGTGTAAATGATGTGTGTGTGTGTGTGTGTGTGTATGTGTGTGTAAGGTGGTGCTTCAGCATGGCCGCAGTCAAAATGACAGAAACAAGTAAAAGAATATATATATATATATATATACAGAGAGAGAGAGAGAGAGAGAGAGAAGGGCGAAGACAGAGGAAGGAGAGAGACATCTATGTTCAATATACAAACAAATCAAACACGTTTCCTCCCCCAACCTCCGCGCAAAAAAAACCCCCATCAAATATACATGATCTTCCCTTCAGTATTTCTGTTGCTGCTGTTCCATTCCGCGCTAGAGACGAGTCCCGGGAAACAAGAGTTCAAAGAGGAAACTCGAAGAGAAAACCGCCATTGGTTGGGCCAGAGTGATTGGTGGGTTTTTCCCTTGAAATCTTGATCACCTGATCACTGTTTCATATCGTCTGCTTTTGTGACCAACTCATTAAATGAAAATATTCAATATTACTTATTCTTTTTTTTGTTGACGCCCGCGCGCGGTTACATACGTGTGTGTGTGTGTTTGTGTGTGTATGTGTGTGTGTGTGTGTATACAGGAACAACAAAAATGTAATATATATTTCTATATTTCTATATATATATTTAGACAGGTATGTATCTATCTATCTATCTATCTATCTATCTATCTATCTATCTATCTATCTATATATATATATATATATATATATATATATATATATATATATATATATATACATATATTTATGTGTGTGTATATATATATATATATATATATATATATCTACATGTGTATACGCATATACAAATATATATATACATATATATATATATATGTGTGTGTGCATATATACATACACACACATATATTCACGCATACATATCTGTCAGTTTGTCTGTCAGTCTGTCTATCTGTATGTCTGTCTGTCTGTCTGTCTGTCTGTCTATCTATCTCTATATTTATATCTACATACACACACACACACACACATATATGGGGAGAGAGAGAGAGAGAGAGAGAGAGAGAGAGAGAGAGAGGGATAGAGAGAGAGGGATAGAGAAAGAGCGAGACATACACACATATGTATGTACGTGTATGTACGTATGTATTTTTTGTTTTACTTCGTTTTCATGATTATTTTTTTCCTGTTTATTTTTTCCCCCTCCCTGTGAAATCTTCAAACGTTGTTCCATTGATCTTTCTCGTTTTCATTTCTTATTAACCGTTTGCTGAGATGCTGCTACCGTCTAACTCCGATATCTATTATCAATTGGCTTGATCTCTTTCTTCTCATTCGCTCATTCACTTATTCCCTCCTTCATTCTTTCTTTTTTTGTCCTTTCTTCTTTTTCTTCTTCAATTCTTTCGTTAAAAAAATAAATAAATATATAAATGAACTTTTTCAAGACTCTTCAAACCGATCACTTCTGTTTATAGAATTGTTTTGATTTAGAAAAGAGTTTATATACAATAAATCTTCTAAATATAAAACACAGAAAAGAATGAAAAACTGGAAAAAAGAAGAAAAAAAACCCGAAAAAAAACTGAAGTCTGATGAAAAGCCTTCATGCTCTATATATCAACATCATAACCATCCTCCTCCTCTTCCTCTCCATCGTCTTCCTCGTCGCTGACGAGTGATGACGATGGTGGTGGTGATGATGTTGATGTTAATGCTCATGATAATGATGATGATGATGATGATGATCATCATCATCATCATCGCCATGATCGTTGTTGTCTTCATCATCATCGTCGTCGTTGTAGTCTTCATCATCATCGTCATCATCATCATCATCATCACCGCCGCCGCTGCCGCTACCCCTCGCTCTCCTGCCCCCATTCCACCCCACCCTACACCTTTTCCTTCTCATGTTTCTGTTATATTCTCGTTATGAATTCACCTGTATTTTACTTCATTCAACTTTGTTCTGTTTAA
This sequence comes from Octopus bimaculoides, assembly GCF_001194135.2. NCBI lineage: Eukaryota > Metazoa > Mollusca > Cephalopoda > Octopoda > Octopodidae > Octopus > Octopus bimaculoides. The sequence goes on along the minus strand of NC_068981.1, from coordinate 2,124,181 downwards.
CAGATCAATATATAAAAATATCGATTCTTCTACCCAGACTATCTGCTTGAATTCGCTCTGAGTGAGACTTGCAGGCTTTTGTGGAGCCTCATGTTTCACCATACTTACGTTACCCATGGTCTCGAGATCAAGTTCCACCAGCGTCAAGACTGTTTTTAATTTTTGTTTATCTCTGAGTCAGGAGGGAATGCATTCACCATGGCCCTTTCCAGGGTCTCCGAGGCTGGTGGGGAGAAGAAGGAGGCAAGGAGGTATCCGCAACCTGTTCCCATTACTCAAATTTAATCATAAAACATTGATCCGTCCAAGGTTACCAGTAGACACGTGTTCAATATGGCCAGCAATGGGACCGAACCCGGATTCAGGTAGTTTCGAAGAGAACTTATCAACCACACGGTCAAGTCTGCACTTTCTCTGGGCTTAGTGGAAGTATCTAACTACAATAACATAACCTTTATTTGTTCTAGCAATTAAGATTTAGAATGCATAAATGTCTAGGACGAGGTGCATTCTAGAGGTTTTGGGACCTTTTTGGGGGAGAAGCAATTCTATAAATGTCCTAAGTTGTTGTAATTTTGCTCTTTTATTACTAATAAGATGGTCTGCTAAGTTTTGTCATTTCAGATTGAACGGGACGGACGTCACAACACTTTGAATGCACTCTGCTAAACGCTACTGGTCACAAATGACTAGTTTGCAGAATGTAGTCGGGACGTGAAGATAATCTGGAAGCCCGATGTACAATAAAGCTTTGCGTGAAGCTGGGCTGCAGAAGCTTATGAAATACTCCAGACTGCTTATGGATTAAGTTGCATGAGCCGAGCATCTGTTTTTCGCTGGCAAAAGAGACCAGGCAAAGCAACTCCACCGGGGAGCTCATTATGATCCACTTTTTCGACATCCATAGCATTATCTACATCCACAGGGTTCCCTCTGGCCAGACAGTCAACAAAGAGTACTTCGTTGGGGTTTTGAGGGAGTTCAGGAAGAGATTTCGTCGCAAAAGGCCAGAGCACTGCACCAGAACAATGCATCAATCCACAGTTCCATTCTGGTAAACAACTACTCGATAGAGGTGGCCATCAGAACTGCTCCCCTCCCTTCCAGACCTTGCTTCCTGTGACTTTTGGTTTTCCCCTAAGCTCAAAAAGATGAAAGAGTCCGTGGCAATGGTCCTGGGTACCTTCAGTTTAGAGGGACTTCTATGAGGCCTTCACGAAGTGGTTGGAGTGCCGCAACATGTGCACCAAAGTCAGAGGATTCTATTTTGAGGGAGATTTAGAGTTTTGTACTTCTTTCAAATTAATAAATGTCTCCCCTGAAAAATTCTGAAAACTTGTGGAATGCAACTTGTAAAAGAATGTATCTTTTACTTGTTTCACTCATTTGACTGCGCCCATGCTCACCGCCTTGAAGAATATTTACTTCACAAATTAACAAAACCAGGCAGACTAGAGATTATTGTGTTGGATTTTTTTTTTTAGGAGAATATCATCATCATCATCATCATCATCGTTTAACGTCCGCTTTCCATGCTAGCATGGGTTGGACGATTTGACTGAGGACTGGTGAAACCGGATGGCAACACCAGGCTCCAGTCTGATTTGGCAGAGTTTCTACAGCTGGATGCCCTTCCTAACGCCAACCACTCAGAGAGTTAAAAGAAAAAGGAATAGGGACTAAAATATTTAACTGATTAAAAACTTGTTTTCGTCTTTTTCATTTATATTACTATGTTTAATGTACACTGTAAGTGGATGTATATTTACGGCAATGCGACAGTATTATTATATAGACGCAGGCGTGGCCGTGTGGTAAGAAGTTTGCTTCTTAACAATATGGTTCCGAGTTCACTCCTACAGCGTGGCACGTGTCTTTGTGTCTGTGTTTATCCCCCATCACCGCTTGGTGTGTTTACGACTCCGTAACTTAGCGGTTCGGCAAAAGACACCGATAGAATAAATACAAGGCTTAAAAAAGAAAAGTACCGGGGTCGATTCGTTCGACTAAAATTCTTTAAGGGTCATGCTTTACTGGGGTCGATTCGTTTGTCGAATATTGTTCAAGGCGGTGCCCCAGCATGACCGCAGCCAAATGACTGAAACAAGTGAAAGATAAAGGATGAAGGATGCGAAAATTGCAATCCTTTACAAAACTTTTTAATGTTTGCATCCTTTTGCAATTCTGCGACAAGAAATCACTGATGTCAACGTTTGTTAATAAAAAGATTCGCTCCGTCTTGCATTGACGGCATTTAAGTTGACGATAATGTGATTGAAGTTGACTACGTAATGGGGACTAACGACAACTAAGTTGAGTAACGATGACGAATTTGAAATTGACATTGACGTGTTTGAGGCTGATAATGTCAAATTTAAGCGGGATAAATTTAATGGATAAATTATGTAATCCTCTCTAGAACAATCAAATTATTTTACTCTACTCTAAGGAAGAATAAACATCGAATTTCGTGGCAAAATAATTCTGGTGTGATAACTTTCAGTTGCAGCCTAATTGGGCTTTTTTTTAAAAAGAAATTCAGACTCAAAGATGCTATCTTTGGCATATCTAATCGATATCTTGACTAAACAGTTTGACAAGTTAAACAATTATAACATACCACGGATGATATAAAACAGGTTGTTTATAAAAAATATCTATTCAACTTTGGTATATAAACAGTTTGAGAGGTAGAGAGATAATCAGATACACAGAGAAGGATTGATAAATAGAGGGAGAGGGAGAGACAGTGAGAGAGAGAGAGAGAGAGAGAGAGAGAGAGAGAGAGAGA
>NC_068981.1:2119970-2121380 GCF_001194135.2 Octopus bimaculoides | reverse complement strand
GAGAGAGAGAGAAAGAGAGAGAGAGAAAGAGAAAGAGAGAGAAAGAGAAAATGCATGGTTGTTAACTTTCCATTGAAAGAATGATCGCGCAGAATTGGCCAATATCACGTTATTTCTATTGTCAAACTCATGGGTTGTCTCTTCCTAAAATCATTTATGAGGAAAGTCAAACAAATTCTTATGCAAAATTCAAGCAGTAATATATGTCATTATAAAGTGATGTAGAGGGGTAGAACTTCCCGTCTGAAGGGTCGCAATAGCGTGAGACTCGAGTCACGTGAGAAACTCTGATTCAGTTTCAGTAAAAAAAAACCCGTATCCTCTACAACATGTATTGAACACTCCTCTCTCATTGATTCGACATAAACAAATATAGTACATACACATGTACACAGACTCATACACACATGTAAGCACAAACATACGAGGTGCGTAAACCGCGTCTGCCGCGTCAGTTCCCGGCAGAGTACGTACGCCTCTAGGCGAACATTTTCACGCATTCGCAAGAATAATGGCGTTACCGTCCACCCAAAGGATTTTTCCCAAGTGGCATTAGTTTTGGCGGGAAAAATTAAATCGGATACTTTTTGAATGCACCTCGTACATTTATTAGTTAAGCGTAACATAATAGTCTAAGCAACATAACTACTGGCTCCAAGCAGAGACTTCCCGAATGTGCTGTCAGCGATAATCCTTAGTCGTGTAGCAAAACTACATAAAATCCGATAATTTTTTACAAATATTTCATTGTGAAATATATTTCAGGTTTGACAACTCTGCTTACAATTGGACACGTGACTGGCGACAAGTAATATTTAATTAGATATATATCAATTTCATTTATTTCACGTCACTAATAAATCTTAATTAATGTGTCAGGAGAAAATAATTTATTTTCAAAAAGTATGGGAAAAATTTGGAAAGTTCTCCATGAAAGAAACTTCGTTTTTGACTAAAAGTATCTTTAAAATAAATTATCGTATTTACACGAATACAAGTCGCACCCCTCTTTTAATATTAAATCTTGTACAATTTTTTTTCCCTTCATAGTTTTAGCTTTTTCCCATGTATAAGCTGCAGCTCAATTTTTCAGTTAACCCTTGGTCTGTCTTGTGTATCACATGTGGTGCAAAGGACGTATTTCCCGGGAGTTCATGCGTCATATATGATACACATACCCCCTTTTTATCAATCGTCAGAGTATCTTGGAGCTATGGAAGGAAGGCTGTATATTTAACTCAGAGAGTATGAAATGCGGGCAAACTGAGACTTTGAAAACTAGCATGAACATTCGGTACAGACTTATGAAAACGCTTTGAGCAGGCAAAGGACCAAAATCAAGTGTAAAATGCTGAGACCTCCCTTCGGCCATGACTGACCATGGGATTGCACCTAGAAACTCACCCCCCC
>NC_068981.1:2117882-2119960 GCF_001194135.2 Octopus bimaculoides | reverse complement strand
AAGTCTGGGCAAGGTTGTTTATGGAAAGCCAGCAGTCGCCCATGCATACTGGCCTCCCCTCTCCACACCACTGATGTTATCCAAGGGGAAGGCAAAGGGGCCAATACAGCTTGGCACCAGTGATGTCCGCAGCTCATTTCTACAGCTGAGTGAACTAGAGCAACATGAAATAGAGTGTCTTGCTCAAGAACACAACACACAATCCGGTCCGGGACCCGAACTCACAACCCCACAATCGTAAGTTCGACGCTCTAACCACTGAGCCATGGGCCTTCACAGTGTAAAACATACTCGCATGAATACTCGTGTAATTAATCGGAGCAAAGGAGGGAACATCCATGGCGTTTATCGGTCGTTCGTCAATAGTGAGATCGATGAAGCCGAGGCAGTCTTTTATTCTTTCCTGTCCTTCGCCAACACGCGTCATCCATTCTCAGCGTAAACAGCACACGCCAAATCCACTTTGATCCCATGCACAGCGACTACAAAAGCACCATCAAATGGGGGTAAGCTAATCTTGTCTCTTTCAAGAAAACAAAAAAACGTTACTCACATCAAGCAAGAAGACATCACCGCTCCACATTCCTTTTAATAATGTGTAGAACATAACTAGAGCCCTAAAAAAGCGCTCTATTTGGGTCCAGCTATAATTTTTGATAGTGAAACCCAGCTATCCCAGAGTTGGGGGTTCACTCAACGTTGGGATCTCTTCTGGCGAAAGCACATCGTTAACTTAGCTAGAAATGCATCCCATCGACCGGCCCTCCACTTTAGGGTCAGAAGAAACTTCATTTAATGCGGTTCCCGGGATGGGGGAGACATGGATGCAACAAGGGTGATGAAATTCTCGATACTCTACAAATAACAGGTAAGGTTCACAATGGAGTATTAAAATCATATCTGGAACGGTGCTGTTGCTACCGCTGCTGCTTCTACTGTTGCCACCGTGCAGCTGCTGCTGTTCACTGACGTCCTAAACAGCATCTAGAAAGAACCAGTCAACTACTGATTAGCATAAAAATTATTGACAGACCCACTACAGCCTCTTCCCACAAACGCGCTGTCTCCTCTCTCTCTGCGGCTATGACGGCCTCTGCTCCTCAGATTTGGTTGGACCCAACGACCTCAGTTCAAGTACCTCTCACCACCTTATTATCTTTCCCCTTTCTCATCACCCTTGTTGCATCCATGTCTCCCCCATCCCGGGAGCCGCATTAATCACTATGCCCATTCCTTCTTCCTTACAACGTAGTCCCACTGGAATTCCTTCAGTGATCAAGGTAATTATTGTTATTGTTATTTTTATTCGATTTGGCTGAGGTTTGGTTTTATTCCAGGTAGTAATTCTTCTTCTTCTTCTTCTTCTTCTTCTTCTTCTTCTTCTTCTTCTTCTTCTTCTTCTCCTTCTTCTTCTTCTTCTTCTTCTTCTTCTTCTTCTTCTTCTTCTTCTTCTTCTTCTTCTTCTTCTTCTTCTTCTTCTTCATCATCATCATCATCATCATCATCATCATCATCATCATCATCATCATCATCATCATTAAGAAATCATAATTATTAAGGCGACGAACTGGCAGAATTGTTAGTTAGCCGGATAAAATGTTCAGCGGTATTTCGTCCGTCTTTACGTTCTGAGGTAAAATTACACCGAAGTGAACTTTGCCTTTCATCCTTTCGGGCGGTGGTGGTGGTGGTGGGGGTTTGATAAAATAAATACCAGCTGAGAACTGGGGTGGATGTAATTGACTTACACCCTCCTCCCGAAATTGCTGGCCTTGTGCTAAAATTTGAAACCGTTAATATTTTTATGAGAAGGAGGAGGCAGGGGAGGCGGAGGAGCAGAATTAGAATGATGAAATTATGAAGATGATAAAAGATGTTAGTGATGATGATGATGACAACGAAGTGGTGGAAGATGTAACATTTTCTGCTCAGCGTCATCTTCATAACTTTGATATAATCAACACTACACCCACCCAAACACCCACGCACCACCACCACCACCACCACTACCATCACTATCATCATCATCATCCTCATCACCCCCCACCGCCATTATTGCTATCAACATCACCATTATC
>NC_068981.1:2115734-2117667 GCF_001194135.2 Octopus bimaculoides | reverse complement strand
AGAGAGAGAGAGAGAGAGAGAGAGAGAAAGAGAGAGAGAGAGAGAGGGAGAGAGAGAGAGAGAGAGAGAGAGAGAGAGAGAGATAGAGAAAGATAGGAAGGGGAGAGGAATAGAGTGACGGGGAGAAAAACTGGATTGGCGAGAGGAGTGAAGTGAGGAGAAAGTGGAGGGAGAGAAGATGAAGTGGTGTTGAGATAGAAACGTTCGAGTGTATTCGAACGTGAAAAAGCATTTCGCTTCGGGGATAGCCTCGAGAAAAAATTCCCCACCTAGACATGTATAAAACACATTTTTGGGGCTGTGAATGATGTCATTGGATTGTGGAACACATGCATTTCTGCGTCGTTCCACTTCGTCAGTTACAAAAACCAATTCTGTAATTCACAGTCCAAATAGAAAGGAAATTATTCTTATGCATGATAATATGTAACTATATGCGTATACATGTGTACATATGTATACATACATACATACATACATACATATATATATATATATATATATATATATATATATATATATATTTATTTATTCGGCGCATATGTTCATTATTATTGGTGTAATGATCTTCCTAATACACAAGATTTATTTCAACATACGAATTCGCATCAAGATTCTTGCGAACCAAATACAACGACGAAGGTTCATCTATCTATCTATCTATCTATCTATCTATCTATCTATCTATCTATCTATCTATCTATCTATCTATCTATCTAGCTATCTATCTATCTATCTAGCTATCTATCTATCTATCTAGCTAGCTAGGTATCTATCTATCTTAAAAATAGAGAAGGTTGGTTTTGGGGATTACCTTAGGTTTCCCGTGCATAAAGGGTTTAGCTTTATGGTTTATCGTCAGATCCCCAAATCCTGTCGGCCCATGACCTCTTAAAAATATTGGCCTATGACCTCTTAATAAATACATTTTTAAGACGTCATGGGTCAACAGGTTTTTGGGACCTGACGATACGCCAAAGAGCTAAACCCTTTATGGACGGGAAACATAACCCGGCTTTGCCCATTTTTAATGTATTGCTGCTCTTGTGCTTCTTTCGGATTTATACTTTCACAAACGATATATATATATATATATATTGTTGGAGTGTATGTGTGTGTGTGTGTTTCTCACCCCACCATCGCTTGACAACCGATACTGGTAAGTTTAGGTTTCCGTAACTTAGCGGTTCGGCAAAAGCGGTCGGTAAAATAAGTGCTAGGTTTACAAAGAATAAGTCCTTGCGTCGATTTGTTCGGCTAAAGGCGGTGCTCCAGCATGGCCGCAGTAAATCTATCTATCTATCTATCTGACTGTCTGTGTGTCTCTCTGTCTGTCTATCTATCTACACTTACACACACAAATATCTATATATATTATATCCATTCATCCATTCATGTATGCACACACACACACACACACACACACACACACATTAATGTTAATGTAGTATGATATTTGTCATATATTCGTACATCTCCAATCACTCATAAATGAAAATGTGTGTAAAGAAGAAGGAGGAGAAGAGAGTGTGAAAGAGGGGATGAGACGCAGGAAGAGAAGAGGGGGGAGAAATAAATAAATAAATAAATAAATAGAGAAAGAAGAGGTAAAAAAAAAGCTCCGACCCAATGTCCAAATCTTTAGCCGTTCGTTGAGAATTAAGCAATCTTCACTTCTCAGCGTCTTCATTTTCTCTTCATATAGAGTATATATGTCTCTATCTCTCTATCTCTCTATCTCTCTCTCTCTCTCTCTCTCTCTCTCTCTCTCTCTTCTTCTTCTTCTTCTTCTTCTTCTTCTTCTTCTTCTTCTTCTTCTCGATATATGTGTGTGTGTGTGCATATATCTATGTGTGTATGTGTGTGTATGTATATACATACATATATACATACATGTATGTATATATATGCATGTATATATATATATATATAT
>NC_068981.1:2115069-2115689 GCF_001194135.2 Octopus bimaculoides | reverse complement strand
TATATATATAGAGAGAGAGAGAGAGAGAGAGAGAGACAGACAGAGAGACAGAGAGAGCGAGAGGGCGGGATATACATACATACATATATAATACGCATGTGTTGTGTACGTGTATATATATATATATATACACCCATATACGTACATATGTAACACTCCCATTCCCCCTTCTCTCTCTCACTCTCTGTAAATACCAATTCGTCCGTGACTGTGTATGTATATATGTGTGTATATATATATATATATATATATATATATATATACTTAGATATATATATAAATATATATATATATATATATATATATACTCATACACACATACGCATATGTATGTATATTTATATGTGTGTGTGTATGTGTGTAAATATATATTCATGCACGTGTATAAATGTATGTAGATATATGTATCTATATGTTTATGTGTGAGTTATTTCTCTGTGTTTGTAAGCGTGTATATGTTTACAAGCGCATACAGACACAAACACATGCACAAATGCAACAGAAACACATATATATACACACACATACAATCATACACACACAACACACTCACACGTGTACATATATATATGTGCATATATATATATATATATATATATATATATATATATATATATATA
>NC_068981.1:2105301-2111644 GCF_001194135.2 Octopus bimaculoides | reverse complement strand
TATATATATATATATGTTATGCGTATGTATATATATATATGTATGTTATTATTTAGTTTTATTTCTAGATTTCCCACCAATTGAGAAAGAGCCGGGTTCTAACCTAGATCCAAGGCTCCTTCATTGGAATTTCAGCAACATCAACAGGGTAGTTGTTCATACATGTATGTGTGTATATGTTCAAATATTTGGCATCAATACAGATGCAGGTCTGTTACTATCTTGTTTTCCTTCTCTTCTTTAAATGTGTTGTTGATGTCTTGAGCTATGTTATTTGTAGTAACTCTCTGCATAGTAAATTCAAGTTTGAGATGTCTATCACAACGATCTTAAAAAAAACAAAAAATGGTCCCACAGTCAATTTATTCGAAAATCTACCAGTTATTTAACAGGGCTTATAGTTGTAGCTTTAACTCCGGAGATAGCCTGCACCCTGTTTTCGATGAATAGTCTCCCATGTCAAATATGTCACGTGTCTATATATGTGTATATGTATGTATCGGTTATTTTGCCAACCTAATGTGGCAGTCCCGGCTGGGACGAATGCTGCTGCTGTTTAACCCCTGAAGACATCGTCTCCAGCTGGCTATACGATACAATCTGTGTCCTTACAGATTGTGTGTCGTATAACCAGCTGGATGTGTTGTCTCCTGGGGCTAAGCAAATAACCTTTACTCTAAAGTACTGCTACTGAATATCTCTTGTTGACAGGTTTAGGAGCAATAACGTTTCTTATTTCTTTATTGCCCACAAGGGGCTAAACATAGAGGGGACAAACAAGGACAGACAAAGGGATTAAGTCGATTATATCGACCCCAGTGCGTAACTGGTTCTTAATTTATCGATCCCGAAAGGATGAAAGGCAATGTCGACCTCGGCGGAATTTGAACTCAGAGCGTAACGGCAGACGAAATACCGCTAAGCAATTCGCCCTGTGTGCTAACGTTTCTGCCAGCTCACCGTCTTAATAAGGTTTCTATTTATGTATGTATGTATCTTTTATCTTTTATTTTTTTCCGGGGTTTCGGCCAGAGATGAGGACATACTGGAACATCGCCTTTTGGTGTGACTGGATTTCTTTTCTGTACCGTTTCTGGTGAAGTAGTGAGTAGGACGGAGCTGCTCTTCTTGTGCTTCCTGCTGCGATGTGGGTTCATCTGGTACCTCAGATAAAAATTTGTCCAGACACTATTTGAAGACCTCAACATTTACACCCCGCAAATCTCTGAGGTTGTATGTATATTATGTATGCATGTATGTATGTATATGTATGTATTTCATTTCAATAGACACATATACACGTATATACATCAAACACATAAATATCCACAAATATATATATGTAGGAGGTATACAACGGATTTGTGATCATGAATCGAAACCTCAGTCTTCACGTTCGTTTCCATTGCTATCGGAGAGTCCACTTAAAATCCATTTGTTTAGCCTGTCAAATTCTTTGGGGAACCAGAGATTGAAGTGGATAAGTATATTCAATTTTATAGATGTTTTCGATCTAGTTTGGATTCTTTGCAATCAAATTTGGATTCTTTGCTATCAAATTTGAATTCTTTGCAATCAAATTTGATGGCAAAGAATCCAAACTAGATCAAAAACATCTATAATTTCAGTGACTCTTAGTTCGGTTGTGACACAGGAATATTCACGATACTTGTGAAAAACAGATTTCCTTTTAAGATTTTCAGACAGTTTACTTCTCTCAACCTTAGCTGCTACGTCAAGACTTATTTTTCACATACGCACACATACACAGGCACAGTCACAAACTTTTTTTTTGCGCAAGCTTTGCAACATTTTCCTTCCTCCTTTTACACATTCAGGCAGAAAAATATAAAGAGTTGACAGGGGATTTTCGATGTAAACAGACCGCCATTCACTACATAAAATTTTGCGTTTTCTTCCGGCTCGTTGTAGTTGTGTAACCGCGTAACAATTCAATAAATTCTGTAATAAATATAAACTATCTTTCGTCAAATCATTTCAATATATCTAGAAATTATTAACTTATAACACCTCACTTGTAGAGACGAAAAGACAAGGCAACTCGTAACCATAGGCGTTTGAAGAAGCATTCATGTTGACCAGCCAACACACAGCATTTTCTCTAAGAATGGTACAGTCGACGAACTCCCTGCCAACTCTGCATCTGCCAATCCTAGGCTTGTCTTGTCTTGCCTTTTTTCAACCCTTTAGCATTTAAACCGGCCATCTCAGGCCCATATATTCCACCTGATTTATATTCAAACTGGCCAGATGTGGCTTCTCAAACCTACGATATCGTTGTAAAAATAAACAATCACATTATCAAAATCTCAAAGCTACGAGATAACGCCTGATTAATTCAAAATGCTGCGACCAAATAAGCATTACATATGACAGAGTAATCTGAATGCGAAAGGGTTAAAGAAGTGGAGTGACATCATGGCTGTCTTAAACAGCATTACAGAACCTGAACAAAAGAATACAATGAGGTTTACAGTACATATGTGAAGGTGCATGGATCAGTGGTTAGAGCATCGGTAGTGAGTTCGATTACAGGACCGGGTTGTGTGTTGTGTTCTTGAGCAAGACACTTTATTTCACGTTGCTCCAGTTCACTCAGCTGTAGAAATGAGTTGCGACGTCATTAGTGCCAAGCTATATCGGCCTTTGCTTTTTCCTTGGTTAACATCAGTGGCGTGAAAAGGGGAGGCTGGTATTCATGGGCGACTGCTGGTCTTCCATAAACAACCTTGTCTGAACTTGTGCCTCGGAGGGTAACTTTCTAGGTGCAACCCATCGGTCATTCATGACCGAAGGGGTCTTTACCCTTTTACAGTACATATTTATTGGCAAAAAGTCACAGCATTAGTATATTAACATTGAATCCCCTAGTCCTGTAGGGACCTCGGCAAAATGCCCAGTTATCCTATATGTGTGTGTGTGTGTGTGTGTATATATAAGTATATATACACATATATAGACGCAAATATGTGTATATATGTATATATGTATGTATATATGTATGTATATATGTCTATCTATCTGTCTGTCTGTCTGTCTGTCTGTCTGTCTGTCTGTCTGTCCGTCCGTCCGTCTGTATGTATGTATGTATGTATGTATGCATGTATGTACATATATTATTGTGTGCTCGTCCAGCGTTGTTTAAACCTTAAACTGCCTGACAGATAACCAGTGTTAAGAGCTCCAAGTTTCCGTTCGTGTTATGTCATCTTATTTTTTGTTATTAAATCCGGATTCGAGTGTAACACAGAATATAATTAGATAAGAAAAGAAGACGATAGGTTATTTATAAAACGTTTAAAAAGATATCAGTAGTCACGTTTGCGCCCCAACAATATCACGTTTGATAATTACATTTCTCTGACGATTTGGCAGTAAAAGTTGGTTATGTAGTTTGCATTGTGTAAATTACGTTATGCAACCAACTATCAGCTTATGTTAATGAAATATACGTAAGATGGTGTAATTAACTATTTCATAAGCAATCTCATATGTTTTCTTTTCTTTTCTCTCTCAATATATATACACATATAAATTTCTGTATATGCGTGTATATATGCGTATTTATATGTATCTATATGCACATATATGTACATATACATGTGTGTGTCTATCTATCTATCTATCTATCTATCTATCTATCTATCTATCTATCTATCTATCTATCTATCTACCTACCTACCTATCTATCTATCTATCTATCTATCTATCTATCTATCTATCTATCTATCTATCTATCTATCTATCTATCTATCTATTGGTATCCGGCGAGTTTGTCTAAAACAATTCGTCTAAAATATAATTGATCTAAATGCGATTTGTCTAAAACTATTTGTCTGAAACAGTATTAATCCTGAAACAATTTGTCTAAAACACAATCTGACTAAAAAATTAAAATTGTTTCTTTTTTGATGAATTCGTAGGAAGTGGAAAGGAACAGTTGTTTATTCATGCTATTGAGTATAAATCGTTGTCTGCAATAATATGGAATAAAACTGGTTGTTTACTAAAAAAAAAAAAACTAGTTGTTTTCTAAAAAAAATTCTTATTTGGAATTATTCACAGTGAAAAGACCCATAGCCAAAGATATCTGCTGAATTTACTGAATCAGGAAAAGGTTGTAAGGAGTTGGTTGATAATGGACATACATACTATAAGAATGGTGAAAATGGTGGACGTGTTTATTGGAAGTGCGAAAAATATCCAAATACAAAATGCCGTGCTCACATAATTACCGTGAAGGATGAAATTGTGAAATCTTCCAGCGACCATAATTAAATATTGGATGCTGCTGAAACTGCAGCAAAAGAAGCTGTTTCAAAAATACGCCAACTGTCTAAGTCAACACAGGATGCACCCCATTCAGTTGTATCTTGTATTCTTGATGATTGCGATGAAGCTGTTGCCTACAAACTACCAAAAATGCAAAGTATTAAGAGAACAATAAGATCTATAAGGCAACAAACCCTTACTGCATCTACTCTACCATCAACTTTCAGTGAAATAGTTTTCCCACCTGAACTTACTAAATGTTTTAAAGGTGATCAATTTCTGCTTTATGACTCAGGACCAGTTGAAAAGCGTATTGTAACATTTGCGACAAGACGTAATTTACAGTGTTTATCACTAAGCAGCCACTGGTATGCAGACAGTACATTTAAACAGTCCCTTTGTTATTTCACCAGTTATATACCCTACATGGATTAAAAGGGAAAGCTTCGCTGCCGCTCGTGTTTGCGTTATTGCCGGACAAAACAGAAGAAACATATATAACGTTTTGCACGAGATAAAGAATTTTGAACTATCATGTTCACCATTGTCAATAACGATCGATTTTGAGAAAGCGATGATGAAAGAATTTTTGAAAGAATTTCCTAGTGCAGAACAGAACGGTTGCTTTTTTCACCTCAACCAATGTATCTTTCGTGTAATTCAATGTAATGGTTTAAAGCGAAAATATGAAACAGACCCTAATTTTGCTTTAGTGATGAGGATGCTACCCGCATTAACATTTGTCCCAGCAAGCACAGTAACAAGAGCATTTGAGTTATTATGTGATAACAACACCTTCCCTGATGAAGCACAAAAAATCATTGATTATTTCGAGGATACGTGGATTGGAAGGTCCAACAGAAGGAATGCACGACGCCCACCTCCCTTCTCACTAAATATGTGGAATATGTATTGAAAAGTTCTTGATGATTTTTCCCAAAACAAAATAATTCTGTCGAAGGATGGCATCAAGCATTCCAAACCCAAGTTGGGTCTCATCCCCCAACAATTGAAAATTTATCAACTTTTTACAAAAAGGAAGTCTAAGCGAGATTCGTATTGAGCAGTATATTGCTGGAATGGAACCTGAACCTTCGAAGAAGCGCTATCAAGATACGTTTTTTTGCTTTTCTACTCTAGGTACGAGGCCCGAAATTTTGGGGGAGGGGGCAAGTCGATTAGATTGATCCCAGTACGCAACTGGTACTTAATTTATCGACCCCGAAAGGATGAAAGGCAAAGTCCCCAGTGTTTAACTTCAGGCTAGGCCTGATCTAGAAGACCGATGATCAAATCCTTTCTAGTTATGACATAACTCGTCCAGTTTTTCACAGATAGTGTGTTCCCAACTATATCATCCAGTGTATCTATCTTCGGTTAAGACAGATTGTGGTTTTGGGGAAATTTTAGCTGCTATATCTCATCTAGTTCTCGGTGGCTTTTCTTATTCTTTACGAAAAACGATCGTTGTAAGCAAATAGTAAAATGTAGAAAATGTTCACGACATTTAGATAAAAAAACAACAGCAGCAACAATGAACAAAACGCTGTGTTCATTGTATTAAAGCTGTAGGTTTATGAATAGTTTTAACAAAAGTCAAACAACAGTGACACAATCACGACATGAAAACAATACAATAAGGAAACAATGCATAACAAAGTATTGAAAATATAATGCAATAAGAACAACAGACGATGGTAAAAGTCGGAAAGGAAACTGAAAGGAACGAAGAAGAAGAAAATAAAGAAGAAGAATAAAGAGAAAATAACCAAGATTTATACGGAAAACTGTAGCAGCAACAAAAACAACAGCAATGGCGTATTGCATTGCTAATTGCACCGACAGCAGAGACAAGTTCCACGTTGTTAAACTGGTGGAGTTTTGTGAGCGGCACGATACGGCTGAGAGTGTGCGGGAATAACGGAAATACGCACACACACGCACACACACTAATACACGTTATATATGTGTACATATCAGCGAAACATTGGAGTATTCTAGCATGGACTTGACTGTGACGGTAAAATCTCCAGAATATATATGTATATAT
>NC_068981.1:2104021-2104659 GCF_001194135.2 Octopus bimaculoides | reverse complement strand
TATATATATATACACACACACATATCTGCGGGTGTTTTTGAACTTTCAAATTACACATTCAAATAGATATACCATTTTCAATTTAAATGCGTGTATACCCATATAAGTGGTCTCGGTGTGCACGCACCCTGTACATATATACATATGCGTATGCGTGCGCGTATATACATTTACACACACACACACGCACACACACGCACACACACGCACACACACCTTCAGACACACCTACAGACACAAAGTTTATACATTCAGATTAAACATTCGCATAGAAATACAATTTTAATAAATGTGTGTGGTGTACACCCATACAAACGTCTTTTTGTATATCTATATATATATGCATATGTGTGTACGTACAAACACACACACACACACATACATACATACATACATGCAGGCATACATACATACATATGTATGTATGTATGTGTGTAAGCGCACCTACAAAGGCATTCAGAGAACGTATTAATGTATAAACATACGATTGGATATAAGTGTGCGCTCATACGCGTGTGTTATAAACGTATATTTCTATGTATACATGTGAGTGTATATATGTATATATATATATATATGTGTGTGTGTGTGTGTGTGTGTGTGTGTGTGTGTGTGTGTGTGTGTGTGTGTGTGTGTGT
>NC_068981.1:2099492-2102632 GCF_001194135.2 Octopus bimaculoides | reverse complement strand
TCTCTCTCTCTCTCTCTCTCTCTCTCTCTCTCTCTCTCTCTCTATATATATATATATATATATATATAGATTGATTGATTGATTGAAAGATGGAAGAGAGGCATATAATTATAAATATAAACATAAATATCTAAATACATGCATGTATATACATACGTACGTATGCACACACACACACACACACACACACACACACACACACGCAACACGCAACATACATACACACACTCATGCACACACGCACATATACTTGGAGGGAAAATAGAAGTGCGATAGGGTGAGGATCAATAAAATTGACAATGAAACGTGGAACATCTCTCATTAGCTATGCAGACGAGAATCAGTGTAGTTTCGGCGCATTTTTATGGTACTACTGGTTGTGAGCTTCTGTTAAAATTTCAGTGAGAGTACCCGCTTTTTTTATGAAGTTGCCACTCTCACATCGCATTCCATTTTATTCATAATAGTGTCAATATATTCCCATGTCCTTTTGCATGAAATCGTTCATTTTACTTTGCTGCAGTTTTAGATACTGCTGATATTAGTGTCACAATGCCATGATTTTAGATCAAGTGGTTAGTTTCTGTAATAATCCTTAATATGTTGGTTTATTATAACGCCCACTTCGTTCTACAGTGTGTCTTTATATGTCCTATATTTCCACAACGAAAGAATTCCGCTCTTTTAAATGGACAATTTTTTCTCAGGTGTACACCTCCATATGGAAAGCATGGATTTATTTTCTGATTTTTGTCGTGTTTTAGAAAACACTTTATCTCTATTCTATTTCGCACTTGCTTTACTTGGAAACAATCTTTATGTTCAGTTTCCTCTGTCACTATCCTTTACATTCTTATGACACTTATTGTACGGTTACACCCCGGTTATGTTCCAGTTTTGCTAGAATTCTAGTTCTGACTTCTGCGTCCTTTCCGGCAGTAAGCCTCTGTGTAAAAATCAGGCATTTGAACAGATCTGGCGTTAATTCGTCCAGTTTAAACTTCTCGCTTTCCCTGTTAACTCCACCAGCATATATAATGTAGCCTCGTTGTTGTTTTTCTCTATGTTCAGACACTTCCAACATCTGTTGAACATTGAGGTTTTTTCACTGAAAATTTTACACAATATATCTCTATTGTGTCATTAAAGTTTATGTCCAAAGGTTTTCTTGGGAGAACATAATTACTGTATCGTTCATGTTCTGTTGCCGCCAGTTTTCTCAAGATTAAGCGCGTTTTCCTCTCGTCGTCCCAATCTTTACATCTTTTCTCGAATGTTTGCTCATATCTTCTGTAGTGTGCTTCCAAGGTAACTATTTCGTCAGGTTCGTATTTGAACTCAGTTATGAAGTTCGCGACATAATCTGTTGAGGACACTTTTGTCTGACTTTCCTGACGACTTCAGTAATTGAAGCATTTGTTGTCGCAGTATTTATTTGTTGTTGCTTCTGTTGTTGCTCTTGCAGTTGTTGCTGTTTTTGCAACTCGTGCAAACCGACCAACAAATTTTCCATAATTTTACGATTTTTTTTTTTCGTAAAATTCGCACAACAAAGCTTTGTAAGTTTTTTAACTCCTCTGAAACTCCACGTGAATTGGTTTATCCTCGTTACCACTTCTGTATCCTTAAAATGTTGGATTGATATAACGCCTACTTCAGTATATAGTATACTTAGTAAAACCAATAAAGACACGACTATCTCTGACCGCTTACTACGTACTCCGGTACTTCACGTACTTCTCTTTACTTATAGTGACTTTATTCCATTCGTCACATGAGAACGGTGATATCATTGTTACTAATTCTCTACAATAGTTTCGCATTTCTATTATATTAGATATCGATTCTCGTGTCAAGATATTATGTTTTTATATCGAGTTAATTTGAAATTGCTGTGATTTTAGATGATAGCTATAATAATAGTATCATGATATTTTATATCAAGTTGTCAATTTTAAATTGCTATGATATTAGGCAGGGCCTCTAAAATGGTCAGTACAAACGTCTAAAGAGTCGATAGGAGTATTGTTGGTGTCTATAACTTCCTGAGGACTTAGAGTGGACATTTGAAGCTTTGATGTCGAAAACCAGCATTTGTATTAGAAATATCAATACATAAAAGATAATACAATAAAATATATGATTTACTCATAAATATTTGTACGTGTGTTTGTAATTATCATACTCCGTATTATAGTTATGATAATTTATGATCTGTTGGAATCATAAGACTGAGAAATTGTATGCAATATTGTTTTTTATATTTTTATTATCCACAAGGGGCTAAACATAGAGGGGACAAACAAGGATAGACAAAGGGATTAAGTCGATTATATCGACCCCAGTATGTAACTGGTACTTAATTTATCGGCCCCGAAAGGATGAAAGGCAAAGTCGACCTCGGCGGAATTTGAACTCAGAACGTAAAGACAGACGAAATACCGCTACGCATTTCGCCCAGCGTGCTAACAATTCTTCCAGCTCTCCGCCTTATGTGTGCAATAATGTTTCTATGTAGATGAGTTTCTTCACTCATCTACTAACGGTAAAACAAATTAACTATATCATTCATCGTTAGTGTTGTAGTCCTACAACATTTTAGATTCTGGCCTTGTCTTACCTTCATTTTTTTAAAGCATGTAGCGAAAATCTTGGTTGTGATAATGTTAAGCTGAATATCCTGACCGCGTCACCTTTCCTGCTATTTCGAACCAAATAACTTTGTGACAGCCAATATTGAACACCCATTGCTGTCGCATTGTTAGCTATCATTATAAGTATTGGAAACATTATTCAATTTATACAATGTATAGTTTGCACATATAACTACGTGCGTATAATATGCGTAAAATGTATGTGATTTAACACACATAGCTACGTGTAAATTATAGATACAGTGAGTTGGTTGGTTTGTATTTGCAGTGAAAATTTAATATGATTTTTAACAAGTATGGTGGCAGTAACTGATACTAAAATGGAGTGCAGACAATATTGATAAGGAAATTTGAAATTTAGATTCGTACTTTCGTTTATGGCCTGTCAAATTTGAGGTGCGTATTTCACTCGTGTGATTAATAAAAAAAAAAGATATATCGTTTGTAAGTCACACACACACACACACACACACACACACGTATACA
>NC_068981.1:2092346-2098917 GCF_001194135.2 Octopus bimaculoides | reverse complement strand
ATTATGTTTAATGTACCTATTTTATGCTTCAGATAAAATATATACGATAGAATAAGAACGAAATATGGGTGTTAGTGGTTTTGTTTTAGATTTTAATTTTAATATAAAAAGTAAAGGTCACGAGTTGACTGATTTGACTTTTTACGAAGCTTTGATTTCTGAACGACTAATAATTATCCAGCGCCACGATTAAAGATATTTTAATTTTTATCTCTCCATAGGAGTAGCTGTGTGGTAAGAAGTTTGCTTTCCAACCACATGATTCCGGGTTCAGTCCCACTACGTGGCACCTTGGGCAAGTGTCTTCTACTATAGCTTCGGGCCGAACAAAACGTTGTGAGTGGATTTGGTAGACGGAAACTGTAAGAAGCTCGTTGTATACACACACACACACATGTATTTGTGTATCTGTGTTTGTCCTCCCCCCCACCATCGCTTGACAACCTATATTGGTGTGTTTACGCCCCCGTAACTTAGCGATAGAATAAGTACTAGGCTTACAAAGAGTAAGTCCTGGGGTCGATTTGTCCGACTAAAGGCGGTGCTCCAGCGTGGCCACAGTAAAGTGACTGAAACAAGTAAAAGAGTAAATGAGTAATAGTTTTTGGAGCGAGACGAATATCGTCGTTGTAGTGACTCCGGAGAACGACGGACGCGTTTCGCCTTTCTTGAGGCTTGTCAATGTTGTGTACGCGATTGTCACTTGCTTACATGAAACTCGTTCCTCGTTATATAGGAAACAGTGAATAGTTTATTCACTGTTTCCTTGTGAGTGGATTTGGTAGATGGAAAATGAAAGAATCCCGTCATGTGTGTGTATGACTGTTTGTGTGTGTGTGTTTGTTTGTGTGTGTATGTGTGTGTGTGTTCCTATTTGTGTCTGGGTTTATATCCCACCACCACTCGACAACCAGTGTTGGTGTGTTTACATCCCTGTAACCTAGCGTTTCGGCATTATAGATCGACAAAATAAGTACCAGGCTGCAAACAGAAAGTACTGGGGTCAATTTATTCGACAAAAGAAAAAAAAATATTCATGGTCGCAGTCTAATGATTGAAACCAGTAAAAGCTAAAAGTTAAGTAAAAAAATAAATTCCAATAACGAACCCCAAAATTGCTTCAAACTTCATCGTGAAAAAGATAGAACCCGGATGTAAAGTTAAAAAGATCAGTGTCGACCATAAATTAATTTGTAAATATTGCGGTATAACTGTGCCAGAAGCAGCGAATTCTGCCTTAGACTCAAGAAATCCAGAGAACAGAGCGAAGTAAATCGTACAGAGCGGAACCATTGTGACTGTTTAACTAACTACAAAAATTATAGACATCAGAATCATACATTATCATATTTACTAATCTAATAGACATGAATAGCAACTAGTTGTTTTGTTGGTGGTGGTAATGGCGGGGATGATGGTGGTGGTAGAGGTGATGGTGGTGATGATGGTGATAGTAATGATGGCAAGGATGATTGTGGTGGTGATGATGATGTTGGTGATGTTGGTGGTAATGATGTTAATGAAGGTGGTGGTGGTGGTGATGGTGGTGGTGATAGTACTGGTGGTGATGGCTATTGTTATGTCTCAAGCTACTGCTATCTAGCACCTTCGGATGATCTCTACTCAACCGCTACACAACTGCTACTCGACTGCCACTCAACACTCCTACCACGGCCAGACTACCTCTATTTATATGTCTTGGGAGATCCTACTTCTTCGACTGGGGGCGTTCACACAACAGCTATTAACTGACATAGTTGGTTTAAATTGCCCCTGTTGGAGAGCAAGTCTTCTATACAAAAGGTTCTGCTCCTCGTAGTCTTCATCACAAGCGATGTATTTGCGCCATCGTTGAACCCGTCTTTCGAATTTTCCTTGAAAAATTTCAAGTGCTCCTTGTTGTATCTACTTCTTCACAGACCTATGATGAAAGGCGTTCCAGCTATGATCATCCCATCTTTTTTATTCTCTTTTTTTTTTTGTCACGCATAGTATATGAAGGACGACATTAATCCAAGTATCCTTCTCTTTTTAAAGTCCAAAGTCTATGATTTATTTGGTAGCGAGGGTGAGGTGGATGGAGGAGATTTAGCTGCTATTTTGTCGGCTCCATGGATCTTATTTTATAGGCCACACAGCAAAATTTTATGATCGTGCATCAGAATGAAACAGAACGAAATTCAGAGAGGATTTCATTGATAAACAAAACAAAATGAAGAAGCAGACGATAAGTAATATCCTGTCGATTCAAATGCATATTCATGTACCAGTGGATACCTAAATATTTTCTTAGATCACTGTACGTCCAGTAATACCCAATCAAACATATTAAAGTCACAAAATTGTGTGTGTAATACTCAATCAAACATATTAAAGCCAGAAAATTATGTGTGTGTGTATGTGTGTGTGTGTATGTGTGTGTGTGTGTATGTGTGTGTGTGCACACCAAGAAGCAAACTTTCTTGGACTTCGATTTTTCTTTAAACAGAAAAGTGAAGTTATGTAGTCATTACAGAAGCAGGAGATGGAGAAGGGGGATGAGGAAGAAGAAAAGGTGAAGAAGAAGAAAAGGTGAAGAAGAAGAAGAACGTGAAGAATAGAAGTTTAAGAAGAAAAAAAGAAGAAGAAGAAGAAGAAGAAGAAGAAGAAGAAGAAGAAGAAGAAGAAGAAGAAGAAGGTGAAGAAGAAGAACGTGAAGAATAGAAGTTTAAAAAGAAGAAAAAGAAAAAGAAGAAATGGAAGAAGAAGAAGAAGTAGAAGAAGAAGAAGAAGAAGAAATGGAAGAAGAAGAAGAAGAAGAAGAAGAAGAAGAAGAAGAAGAAGAAGAAGAAGAAGAAGAAGAAGAAGAAGAAGAAGAAGAAGAAGAAGAAGAAGAAATGGAAGAAGAAGAAGAAGAAGAAGAAGAAGAAGAAGAAGAAAAAGAAGAAGAAGAAGAAAAAGAAGAAGAAGAAGAAGAAGAAGAAGAAGAAGAAGAACTGGAAGAAGAATCTTCTACGCTATCTTTCGTTCGTAACGCTGGCTTACATCTTCCCGGCTTTTCCTGACTCTGAGCAATGTATGTCAAATATTTAGATTACGTGAGTTAAAAGTATGCATTGGAAACAACCAGACAAGCAGTGGTTTTGCACTGTACATATATAAATAAACAGAAGGATCGTCGGAATGCGGATAAAGTAGTGAAATCGTGCCTAAACCGGTTAGCTGCATCTGGTCATCTCATGTTGTTTATTAGATGGAAAATCGGTCTCTGCTTTCATATAATTTGAAAATTAATAGCTTTATCTTGTAACAGTTTTGTTAGTTATTATACGGTATTAATAAATACCTTCTTATATACACACGTATAGATATGTATGTTATGTATGCCTGTATGTATATATATATATATATATATATATATATGTGTGTGTGTGCGTGCGTGCATGTAAATATATATACATACATACATATGTATGCTTATATACTTAGATAGCTATATATAATATACATATATGTATGAATGTATGTATTTATACGTGTATATGTATGCATGGCTATATATATATACATATATATATATATACACACGCACAATAAATATATATATACACAGACACACAAATGCATGCACATTCGTACACACACAATATATATATAGCTCATACACACGTATCGGTGTGTGTGTACATAAAGTCATCCACACGTATGTGTGTGTGGGTGTATGTACGTGTGTGTGCGAGAATGTGAGTGAGAGTGAGATAGTGTGTGCGTATGTGTTTGTCTGCGTGTGTGTGTGAAAGTGTGTACATGCATGTGTGTAGCGTGTATGTGTGTGCATGTGTGTGCATGTGTGTGCATGTGTGTGCATGTGTGTGCATGTGTGTGCATGTGCGTGCATGCGTGTGTAGGTGGCGAATTGTTTAAGCTGTTAGAATAACATAAAATTATTTCTGACCTTTGTTGTGTTTCTTTACGCAGGGGTCAAATTCCCCTTTTACCCTTTCGGAGTCGATACATAAATTGGCAGTCAGCATACATAAACTCTCGTTTAAATTACGCAAAAATGAAAATAACTCTGACGTCTTATTTTGTATTTATCAAAATTACATAAAAATGTCTTGAATACTAAGGAGTAAATTTATTCAATAAAATCGCCATTGGCTTCAACCATGGCCTCCAGATGACTATGGAATCTCCTGCAGCTATTCTGGACGGTCTCCTTGGTTGGTGAATGCTGCCATAATCCTTGCCTTCAGTTCATCCAGGTGTTGTGGGTGTTTATTGAGCAAAAACACCTAAACACCTGGACTTGCACTGTCAATTTTGTAAACCATAATGAATCGGTCTAATATAATAAGCGTTCATTTAAAATTCAAGTGAACACAACAGCTCAAAACTAAGATGGCCACGCAGTAAAATCATTGAGAAGATAAAGTATAAGTTAAGTGTTTTGGTGGGTGATACGCCATAGTATTTATTCACCACTCCCTCAGGGTTATATTCAGCCAAAAGCGTTAAGAAGCCGAGGAAGTAATTCAAATGTATCTTGCTTCTCGGGGATTATTTGAAAAGTTAAAGAAACTGTTTTCTCTTCTTCATAATGTTCTGATTGCAGGAAAAATCAACAAGTGCTGGTATCCATACTGTATTGAAATTTCTAGCAAAACTGAAGGGAATTTTAGAAAAATGTGAATACCCACAAAATCTGAATCTATATATGTGAACGAATTTGGTTTATTTTGGACCGCCTTACATTCAGAACTGTTCTCTCAAAGAAAGGTAAAAAGGCACCAGAGTACACAGCAACTTGGAACTTAAGCTATTGGGTTGTCTTATCATTCTGATAGTCCAAGAGTAGTAAAATGTATCGCCAAATATAGTCAATGTGTTATATGGAAATCTAACGGAAAAACTTGAGTTACATAGCATTTATTTGCTGAATCGTATGTTGAGCATTTCTGTCCTGCTGTGAAACGTTACTGTGAGAAGAATAATGTCCAACTCAAAGCAACTGTGCTCTTTGGAAAACATACGTGGACGGCCAACCTGCAAGTCTCGTTTCATTTCTAACGTGCGTACCTGTTGAAATTGTTCTCATTCCACCAAACACAACTTCATATCTTTTGGAGGAAGAAGGGTTTAAAATAGTCTTTTTCGCCGCAGAGGAAACATTTGAGCACTTTCTGTGTTCCTCTATAACTCCCATCGCTTTTATGAGGCAGCTGGTTATTTCAGTCACAGAACTTCTCTGATACTAAACACCAGTCACACAGCACCAATGAAATGTATTCGTCACCAAACACAATAACACACTTCACTGTACACGACAGCAGAAACCTGAAAATAACAGCAGAAACTACAAGCCAAACTCCACAACGAAGGATATTGTGTACAAGAACACTTTTGTACAATAACAAAAGAATTTGTTATATATACTTCAGAAATAGGGAGGGTCACTTAGTGATGAAATATAAACTCTCATAAAACTGTTGAAAAGAAATTTCTACACATTTAAACACTTGATAATTCTATTATCACAGACAAAGATTTGACACGCAGACACAGGAGGGATAGGTGATGTATATCTCCCCTCTTCTTTAAAACTTTTGAAGAGGAATTTTAAACTCAAAACATCAGGGCGGATTAAAATATTTCTAACGCAACAGTTCGATAACTTTGCCATTATTGCTGTTCGTATTATGGCTGCGTGTTAGAAGAATCGTTAGCGCATCCGATAAATTACTTCGCGTTATTCCTTCCGGCTCTGTATGTTCTGAGTTCAATATTTGCCGAGATCCGCTTTGCCTTTCATCCTTTCAGGGTCGATAAAATAAGTACCAGTCATGCACTGGGATCGATGATATCAACTCCCCCCCCCCCCCAATTTTTGGTTTTGTGCCAAAATTTGATATTAAGGTGGCGAATTAGCAGAATCGTTAGCGCACCCGACGAAGTAATTTGCGATATTTTACCAGCTTTTTACGTTCTGATTTCAAATTCTGCCGAGGTCATCTTTGCCTTTCATCCTTTCGGGGTCGATAAAATAAGTACCTGCTGAGCACTTAGGATCGATGTAACTCCCTTACTCACCTTAAAATTGCTGGTCTCCTGCTAAGGTTTGAAACAAGTTTTAGTGTTGACATTTAACCTTTGAACTCTATTGCCACCGTTTTCTATAATATCCTTTCTACACTAAGGTACAAGGCCTGAAATTTTGTGGGAGGGGCCAGTCGATTAGATCGACCCCAGTACGCAACTGGTACTTAATTTATCGTCCCCGAAAGGATGAAAGGCAAAGTCGACTTTTGGAATTTGAACTCAGAAAGTAAAGACAAACGAAACACTGCTAAGCATTTCGCCCGGCGTGCTAACGATTCTGCCAGCTCACCGCCTTAACCGTTTTCTATAATATACAGACGTTCAACAATAAAAGAAAACAATACAAAAACAACAAATAATAATAATGGTTTCAAATTTTGGCACGAGACCAGCAATTTTAGAGACAGAGGTAAGTCATTTACAGATGCAATGTCCCTGCATATCTCATGTCTATTTTCATTCGTCCAATTCACTCTCTACTTCATACCTTATC
>NC_068981.1:2090507-2091585 GCF_001194135.2 Octopus bimaculoides | reverse complement strand
TATATATACACATACACACACACACATATATAGATATTCTGATATATCTACATGTATGTAAATACACTAAAGAATGAATTAGTGATTTTGTTTTTAGCTCAAGGTTCTTGCCATGAAAAATAACGGATAAACATTCCTAGAAGAAGATTCTCAACTCCCACTCAACATCCATTCCCACCCCGCACCCCCTAATCGCTACATCACAATACCCAATCCTAACTAAACAAAAACAAAAAAAGAAACAAAAAAAATCAAAAACAGAAAATGAAATCGAAGCAAACCTTGGCCTCCCCCCCCCCGCGACCCCTACCTCAAGGAACAAGCAATACATTGATGATAATAATAGAGTTTAATGAGGAAGTGTGTCCCAAATTTGTTAAGTAGTAGTTCGTTTTTACAATGCCGTGATCTGGATGTAGAAATGGAGGGTTGTATAACAAGACCTGTTTATTAACATCTCCTGCCGCAAGCAGTTGCATATATAGACATATATATATATGTATGTATGTATGCATGCATGTATATATGGGGGGGGGGGTAGAGGGAGATGCCCCGCCGCCACGCCACAGGTCCTTTTTTTGCACTCACCATCAGGCATTTTCTGAATCAATATTGATGCAGCCCCAAACCATTTTCCTCCTTCCCTCACACTGTGCGTGTGTGTGTGTGGGTTTTCTCTTTGTGTGTGTTTACACGAAATTCAAATACAGATATAAATAATAGATAAATATACATATGTATGTCAGTATGTACATATGTATATACATACGTTCATATACTTGTATATGTATGTTTATAAATATGTATGCATATATATATATGTAGACATACATGTATATATTTGATATAAATAAGTATTATCTATAAATACAAATAGACACAACACAGACATGCAAATTCATATATTCTACCTTCAGTGGCTCTCACCTTCGCACAGGACATCTCGTAATTACATCGATACATAATAAAGGCAAAAACCATATATATATATATATATATATATATATATATATATATATGTGAATGAACATATATATGTAATTATGTATATATATATATATATGTAAGTATATATATA
>NC_068981.1:2088032-2088860 GCF_001194135.2 Octopus bimaculoides | reverse complement strand
TATATATATATATATATATATATATATGTATGTATATATATATATACATATATGTATTGTATTTGGATATTTATATATATATATGTATATATGTGTACATATATATATATATATATATACATATATATATATATACATATATGTGCGTATGTGTGTGCGTGTATATGTGTGCATGCTTGTGTGTGAATGAATATGTATATAGACAGGCGCACACCAACGATTCTGTGGAACACGTACACCTAAACACACACACATCTGTATGCACACAGACACAAAAAACCAGAGACAAGCACACACATACACACACACGCACACACACTCATACGCACACCCGTACGCAAATCTATCTATCTATCTCTATTTATCTATCTATCTATCTATCTATCTATCTATCTATCTATCTATCTATCTATCTATCTATCTATCTATACATACATACATACATACATACATGCATACATACATATATATATATATAGCCACAGTCTTCTCCACAGTTCGGTGCCATCTAAGTTTGTTGGTTTCGCCCCGACTTGTTGCCGGAGGGCGAGTTATCGCGGCGTCGCCATTACGGCTACAAGTTCCTCTGCCTTATTCGGACCACCTCCGGTTGTTACACGAGGCGAGGCGATAAGCAAAGATTACACACGCCGCAAATACACTCGTACAACCACATATAAGTGTATATATATATATATATATATATTTCGTTTTTGTTTTTGGTTTGCAAGATTCTTTATGTGAATTCGTGTGTGTTTATATATATATATATATATATGTATGTATGTATGTATATATATATATATATATATATATATATATATATAT
>NC_068981.1:2086551-2087073 GCF_001194135.2 Octopus bimaculoides | reverse complement strand
TATATATATATATATATATATATATATGTATGTATATATATATATATATGTATGTATGTATAAGGTGGTGAAGATGTAGTTTGGGCGAACAAACGAACGGATACGTAGGAGGTAGCAATGACATGTTGGCACACGCTCACACACACACACACATGGATGTCCGTGTGCGTGTGTGTGTGTGTGCGTGTATAAGTATGAGTGTGTGCGCGTGTGTATCACGCATAAACACACGCACATACACCTACACATATGTACAAAAAAAAACATATACACGTATACTTATGTGCAAGTGATCACGGATATATATGCATGTGTATGTTTGTGTGCGTCTGTGTGTGTGTGTGTGTGTGTGTGTGTGTACAGGGCTGTTGGTTCTGCTAAGAACAAAGAATCAATTTTGATTCTTTCTGATCAGTAAAAATCCAGAGTTCAAATCTCGACCCCAATGCATAACTGGTACTTTATATATTTGCGTACGATAAAATACATATGTGTGTGTGTATATATATATATATATATATA
>NC_068981.1:2084538-2086034 GCF_001194135.2 Octopus bimaculoides | reverse complement strand
CCGATGAAGGGAAGTACTGGATCTTCCCAGAAACAGCTGTAAGACTCTATCCATAAAATACTTCTCCAACCTTACCATTGCTCTCTTTATCTTTTTATTTTTATTTTTATATTTTTATATATTTACATATACACACGCTAATACACGAATTATAATACCCAATCCTGTTCATACAACGACTGGGGCAAACTAGTCGGTATACAGCACTTACTCGGTATTACCTGTATCCTCTTGGGTTTGGTTAAATCCAATACTAATACATCCTTTTGTTGTTTACACCACCTGTCCTCGTCTGTTGTTGTTTTTTCGTACATTCTCCCATACATATATATATATATATAAGGCAGTGACGATGTAGTTTGGGCGAACAAACGAACGGATTCGAAAGAGGTAGCAATGACATGGCACACGCTCACACACACAGGGATGTACGCGCGCGCGCGTGTATGTGTGTGTTTATAAGGATGAAAAGCAAAATCGATCTCGGTTGAATTTGAACTCAGGACGTAAAGACTAACGAAATGCCACGAAGCATTTTGTCCGGTTTGTAAACGTTTCTGTCTTCTCTCCCCTTAGTTACATGTAATATTGGTTATTGATCCATAGCCTGGACTCCTGTCAGATACGGTCGCCTGTAAAGTCTGCTATGAATATAATGGCTATGACTACGATGATGGTGACGATTATGATGGAGGCACTGATGTTGATGTTGATGATGATGACGACGACGACGACGATGACGGTGGTGACCATATAATGGCTATAATGATGATGATGATAAGCAGGAGCAGGAGGGGATGAGGAAGAGGGGAGAAAGAGGGTAAAGGTATGATGGTGGTGGTAGTAGTAGTAGGAGTTAGAAGTAGTAGTAGTGGTGGTGGTGGTAGTAGTAGCAATTGTAGTAGTAGTAGTAGTGTGTTGAGTCCAGTTAGATGTGACATTGGTATCAAATTTTAGCAAAAGGCCAAATACCTTCTTTTTTTTGTTTGCCTCGACTCAAAATTTGGTTAGAGTCCGTACGAGGGCCATGAAAAGTCCGTTAAATGAACCGCCCCCCACCCCACAAAAAAAGAAAAGAAGGAAAAGACAAAGGAACAATATTCAATAGTCGCAGGTGAGAAGCTTGCTTCCAAACCACATGGCTCTGGGTTCAGTCTCACTGCGTGGCACCTTGTACAAGTGTCTTCCACTATAGCCGACCAAAGCTATGTGAGTGGATTTGGTAGATGGAAACTGAAAGAATCTCGTCATGTGTGTGTGTGTGTGTATATACACACATACATGGTGTGTGTATATATATATATATATATGTATGTATGTATGTATTTGAGTGTTTGTGCCTGTGTTTGCCCACCCCCATCATCGCTTGATAACCGATGTTGTAGTGCTTATGTCCCCGTAACCTAGCGGTTCAGCAAAAGAGACCAATAAAATAAGTACTAGGCTTACAAAGAATAAGTCCCGGGGTCGATTTGTCTGACTAAAAGCGGTGCTCC
>NC_068981.1:2083021-2084448 GCF_001194135.2 Octopus bimaculoides | reverse complement strand
TGTGTGTGTGTGTGTGTGTGTGTGTGTGTGTGTGTGTGTGTGTGTGTGTGTGTGTATGTATGTATGTATGTATGTATGTACATACACCAGCTGGTTATCGATCACTCGATCTTTCTGTATGTCTCTGTCAATCTGTCATTATTAACACCCACGCTTTTCACGCTCATTTATTTTGCTGTACGGACGCTCTTCTCTGCTGAAAAACGCTTTCTGTTTTTCTAATTACTTCCTTCGTACTAGTCCAGCATATTTTATTTCTGACTCTATGATCTTTTCCCTTCCAATATTTTTGATTTCTCTCTGCTTTCTTTCTTGACAATGGGCAAATGCTCGAAACAACGACTTTCACTCTTTCACTGATTCAAACACTATGTTATTTCGTACTCTTGTTTCTTGTTTTTTTTCTTTTTGCTTTTGTTTTCTCTGCATTTGTTTGTGATTTACCTAATTGAACACACATATGCCTATACACATATTACACATCGATGTCCGATTAAGTAAGATTTTAAAATTACATTAAATACACTACAAAAAATTAATACATTAGTTAGCTGTTTCATAATAATTACACCGAAAAGATTAAAAGCATTGCATGACCTGCAAATGTGATGGGATCAGTCTTGTCTCCACACTAAGTTATACAAATATACTAAACTACAAAAGTACGAAACCATACACATAATTATAGAGATACAATAATCCCTCGCCATATCGCGGTTCACCTATTGCGGTTTATTATTTAAGCTTACGTCGATTCCAACGCGGTGTTGCTTTGCATTTATAATAAAATAAATATAGACAAATTATAAAAATAAATATAATAAAGAACATACAATACAGTACTGTTTCCACTTCGCGGATTTTCACCTATCACGAGTGGGGTGGGGTTGGAACGTAACACCCGCGTTAATCGAGGGATTGCTGTATACGCACAAAACGGACAAAAATGCTTAAATATATGTGAGAGGAGTGTGGTAGAAAGAGAGAGAAGGGGAGGGAGGGGGAGGGGAATGCTTATAAAAATGACAGATTAGAAAGAGAAAGAGAGGGAGAAAAGGGCCGTGGGTGTATATATTTTCGCTAGATTATTTCTAAAGAGTAGTGAACGGGCATATATCAATAAGTAGCGACGGAGTTCAATATATATTTGTCCATACAAAATCTTTAATCTATACAGGTATTCATACTAGAATATTAATATTAGGATTTCAGACTAATCATGTTATACACACACACGCACACACACACACACACACACAAACATTATGTAGCGTGTGTTTTTAATTTATAATATGTGTGCATGTATGTGTGTATGTATATATATATATATTTACGGATATGTAACTATAGATATATAATTATAATTATATATGTACATATACATATATGTGCTTATATATTGTATATGTGTATATGCACATCTATGC
>NC_068981.1:2080632-2081971 GCF_001194135.2 Octopus bimaculoides | reverse complement strand
CTCTCTCTCTCTCTCTTTCTCTCTCTCTCTCTTTCTCTCTCTCTCTCTCTCTCTCTCCCTCCCCCCTCTCTCTCCGTCAAACTTGTTTCCATGTTTGTTTATATACTTTCATTTCTATCGTCTGCTTCTTTTTCAAGTTCATTGCTTTTCCCTCTTCCGCTCTTTCTCTCTCACCCTCTCTCTTTATTACCCGCTCTGTCTCTCTCTAACTCTCACTTCTCTTCCGTTTCTTCTTTCTGGCATGCTTTTCATTCGTTTTTCAATCTTTTTCTGTGAGATCTTATTTTCATTTCCATCGTCTTCTTTCTCTCATTTTTATTACATTTCGTCTGTCTCTCTCAATCACTCCTTGTTTCTCTTACTCTTTCTCCTCCCCATTTCCTTCTTTTGACATTTTTTTCATTCGTTCTCTTTCAATCTTTTTCTGTGAAGTTTCATTTTCCAATTCTATCGTCTGCTTTCCCCTCAATTTCATTGCATATCCCTCTTCTCCTAATTCTCCTTCAACCCCTCTATCACTGCTCTGTCTTTCTAGCCAGCTCTTACTTCTCTCCATTTTCTTCTTTCAAGCATTTTTTCATTCGTTCTCCGTCAATCTTTTTCTCTGGAGTTTCATTTTCCAATTCTATCGTCTGCTTTTCATTCAATTTCATCGCTTTCCACTCTCTCCCCCCTTTATTAATTCTCCTTCTTCTCCCCCTCCCTTTCTTCTCTTTCTCTCGGTGCTTCTCTCTCTCTTCTTCTCCCCAACTCTATCTTCTCTCCAACAGCTTCTTCCTCAGGATTACGTTTCTCATTTAGTCTTTCACTTCTATAAATCTCATATCCTCTACATATTGATGAAATATCGGCCCTGATACAGTATTTAGCAGGATCACAAACAAAACAACCAATTGAACTAGTTGGGGTGACGAATGGAATAGGACGAAAACTAATTGATTTGTGGCATTATATCCTCTTCTTCTTTTTTTTTTCTCCACCACTTTTTGTATTTTTCTTTTACTTTGGGTATTCTGTTCATGTTTATAAATCGCTAGCGTTTTCCTCTCTCATAATCACACATACAATAATTATATAATAACCAAGCATATACGTGTGTGTGTGTACGTGAGTGTGTACGTGAGTGTGTGTGTGTGTGTCCATAAATAAAATATACATTAATGAATATAAATAAAAACATGTGTATACATATAGATGTACATGTGATTATATGTATGTAATATGTTCCGTTACATATATGTATATGTATGTATGTATGCATGCATGTGTGTGTGCATGTACATGCATACATACATACATATATATTTATATATATATATATATGTATATATATATATAT
>NC_068981.1:2080366-2080622 GCF_001194135.2 Octopus bimaculoides | reverse complement strand
ATATATATATATATATATATGTATATATATATATATATGTATGCATGTGTATGTGCATGTACATATATATATATATACGCACACACGTATACATTTATATATTTATATATCACATATATATATACATTTATGTATATATATATATATATATATGTATGTATATATATATATATGTATGTATATATGTGTATATGTATATATGTGTGTGTATATATAATATATATAATATATATGCATATGTATATATGTGTATATA
>NC_068981.1:2075398-2080188 GCF_001194135.2 Octopus bimaculoides | reverse complement strand
GTATACACACACGCATGCGCGCTCTCTTTCTCTCTCTTACAAACATCCACTGGTTGCTTTTGGCGCCGAAGGAAATGAATTCTATTCGATTGTTTGTATGTTTTGGTTAAAACCTGGAAAGGTTATTAGTTCAATACTATTTCATCCTGTCTAGTAGCCATTATTAACAGCAGTTGTGTAATTTTGACATCGAATTTTTGATTACTCTGATGCCTTCTATGGACAGTTCGGCGTTGTTATACACGAAGAAAAAAAGAAAAAAATCCCAGAGAAACAAAGAACGAAGTAACTATTCTTTCTTTTAGCCGTTTCTATATTATTATCAACTTATTACTACAGTTGGTTTTATGAAATTTTGTAAATATTTACTAAAAGGGAAGATTTATCAGCTCGGAGTTTTATATAGCTTAATCAATTCTATATAACTTTGTCCAGTTGCTGAAAACCAAGTTTTCAACTCATTACTGGAGTGAATTCCTATTTATTTATTTCTTTTTTATATATGTTTTTTTTTACTTGTTTCAGTCATTAGACTGCAGCCATACTGGAGCACCACCTTGCAGAATTTTTCGTCGAGTGAATCGACCCCAGTAATTATTTTTTTTTAAAGGCTGGTACTTGTCCGATCGTTCTCCTTTGCCGAAACTCTCACTTCGGGGACATAAACAGACCAGCGCTGGTTGTTAAGCGGTGGTGGGGGACAAACATAGTCACAAGGACACACACACACACATGACGAACTTCTTTCAATTTCCGTCTACCAAATCCATTAACAAGGCTTTGGTCGACCCGAGGCTATAGCAGAAAACTCTTGCCCAAGATGCCTCATGGTTGGGAAGCAAACTTCTCAGCACACAGTTCTTAATGATTGAATTATGCAACGAACGTTCGTGAACACTTTTGGTACAAAGATCTCTGTCATATTTACTAATCTTTTCGTCTTAACCAGTTTTTAAGTTTTGTTGTGTGATGTAGTTCAATGTAGTTGACACTTGTAAATGCGTGGAGAATTGTTGTGCAAGTGTCGTACATGTATGGCCAATATAGTGTTTGTTTGGAGTTGTGATGTTTACAACTCGTTCCGTCCAAGGAATGGGGAATATACGCAAACCAGCCTTAGGAGCCTATTGTTCAGGAAGGATCTTTGATCCTGTTTTTGATATGTGTGTGTGTGTATTTGTGTGTGTGAGAGATTATGTATGTATATGTCAACCCACGTAAGATGGTAAATAACAATTGTTTAAATTATTATTGTCTTCTGGAGACCTGGTATTTTTGCGTGAACTTACAATTGTTCGCGTAACGATTTTCTCACAGCATATTAGTATTCGCAAGTGGAAACACTTGTAAAGATGATGTAATTTATAATATTATGATAAAAAGACAAACCAATCTCAAATTACTGGTACATATCAAGTTTCTACTAATTAACTTCACACAGAATTACCTGCTTATACTTGGCGAAAAGGAATCAATCATGTAACCAGCGTAAGATGTTCGAAACGTTTGCGTGGTGTGGGCCAATGTGAAGCGTGTCGGGAAGTGAATGAGGTGATTATCTTTTAGATTTGAAGAGAAGTCACACATTATTGGCTAAGAGAGTAAAGTGAATTTCGAGTGTTTGTGTAGGTGTGTTGTATATAAATGTGAGATATGGGGGTGATACAGGGTTCATGAGTATATTATCTGTCAATGATTGCTTGGTGGGAATGGTAACTGATAACGGCCAAGTGGCTCCATTGATCATTATTTCAAGTGTGGAGGAAAAGATCGCTTTTAATTAGGCCAGAAAGTAAAGTCATTGCCCTTTTACAATTTATTATTTGATAGGTCGTATTAATTAATTAATTAATTAATTAAGCCGGTGAGCAGGTAGAACAGTTGGCACACTACTTTTCATTACTTAACGATCGATGAAATAAGTTCCAGTTGTGCACTGGGGATCGATGTAACTAACAAATTTCAGGCCTTGTCCCTTTAGTAGAAAAGATTATTAATGAATTAATGTGAGCTGTTGTAGTTAGCAATGAGCAGTTGTAATGGCAGGGGTATTTAGAGTAAAGACTGACCATAAAAACAAAGAATAAAATATGGACATAAACTGAGGTCTTTTATGGTTACTAGGACTCAAATAGATTGAGCTTCACCCAGATTCCATGGTGTACAAGCGACTGGGATTGCAACAGTCCTTCATGGATGGGATGCCAGTCTATCACAGGGTTAACGTCCCATCTATTGCTGGAACTCATTTGCGGCTGAATGAATTGGAGCAATGTGAAATAAAGCGTTTTGCTCAAGGCCACAACGCACTGTTTGTTCCGGGAATTGAAACTGGAATGTTTCGATTGCGAGTGTAACACTCTGACCACTAGGACAAGCATCTTCACGGTGCATGGCTTGGTGGTTATGGGGGTTGGATAAAAATATATATGAAAAGAAAAAGGAAAATAAAAATCAAATATAGAAAAAATAGAAGGAAAACGTAGACTTTCAGAACTGCTACAATGAAAGATTAATTCCATTCAATTCAATTTCCCCCTTTTCGTACTGCATAACTAAATAATCTTAAACAATTGAAACCGGTAGCATATTTTCATAAAGATGCAAATACCTTCCTCCTTTTATTCAAGTTCTCAAAACATTTTCTCTTTATGATTATATATATATGTGCACCAGCATGACCGCAGCCACTTGGCTGAAACACATAAATAAATAAATAAATAAATATATATATATATATATATATATATATATATATAATCATATATATATACATATATATATATGTGTGTGTGTGTGTGTGTGTTTGTTTGTGTGTGTGTGTACACATTTCTTGCCTTAAAGCTGTCTCATAGTCGTAAGGCCTTTATTTTGTATGTATATTTATATTTGTGCCAACTGTCTGTGTCATTTGACTGTTTCCGTCACCGTCCTTTACTTTCGCTCACTTATTCTCAGCAACTTTTTGCTGTTGACGCCATGAAAATGAAGAATCTTATCATTAAAGGCGTGAAACTCTAATGATTTTTGAACAATAATTGATGGGGAAACGGCATGTCTACGTCTTCTATGTGAATTTTCCTTGTGTTCTTTTGTTGTCCTTCTGTACAATTTCTGACAATCCAGCCATGACCATTCCGTCATTTTGTAAAGCAGAAACTATACTGTCCAATACGTCATGTTTTTAAAAAAAGAAAAATAGGTGACTGATGCTCATAATTGGTCATGTGACTGCAACAAAGCTTCCTCATTGGCTCGTGTGTGTGTATGTGTGTGTGCGTTTGTGAGCGTTCATGCGTGCGTGCGCGCGTGTGTGTGTGCTTGACTAATGGCTTATGTTAGTGTAGTTAACAATTTGACAATCGCAATCACGTGATTTCTCCTATGAACGTTTGTCCTTCATAGATTAACTTGCAAAAATTTAAGCTGTGCATCAGCTGCATTAATGTCACCACTAAGGAAAAGGTCATGGGCGCTGTCCCGCCATCCCATAATAACATATTTATTTAATAGGCCTGAAGTCTGTCGAGCTGTTGAAGATATTGAAGCATTGAAGGTTACCATGCTGAGATAAACACACACACATACATACATACGTATAAATACAAACACATACA
The DNA here is from genome assembly GCF_001194135.2 of Octopus bimaculoides. Lineage (NCBI taxonomy): Eukaryota > Metazoa > Mollusca > Cephalopoda > Octopoda > Octopodidae > Octopus > Octopus bimaculoides. The sequence goes on along the minus strand of NC_068981.1, from coordinate 2,076,571 downwards.
CGCAATTATACTACCATGCATGTCTCTGGTATCTGTATGTAAGGTGTATGTGTGTGTGCCTGTGCGTTTGTGTATGTGTGAGTGAGAGAGGGAGATTGGAAGAGAGAGAGAGAGAGAGAGAGAGAGAGAGACAGAGAGGGAGAGAGAGTGAGAGAGAGAGATTGTTTATGTGTGTGTGTGTGTGTGTGTGTGTGTGTGTGTGTGTGTGTGTGTGTGTCTAGTTCAATTCTGTTGCGTAGTACTGAAATCGTTTCAAGATAATTGTTCAGTTTACTCCAGGCCTTGTGCCCAGAGTAGAAAAGAATATATACATATATTGTGTTATAGTGTTATATTATATTGTATTTTATATTTTCAAATTGTGAAGGCGCATGGCTCAGTGGTTAGAGGGTCGGGATCGTATGGTAGTGAGTTCGGTTCCCAGACCAGGCTGTGTGTTGTGTTGTGCTGTGTTCACGAACACTTTATTTCACGTTGCTCCGGTTCACTCGGCTGTGGAAATGAGTTGCGGCGTCACTGGTGCCAAGCTGTATCGGCCCCTTTGCCTTTCCCTTGGGTATCATCGGTTGCGTAGAGAGGGGAACCTGGTATGCATGCGCGACTATGGAGTCACTCAAGCTGTTAGAAACAGCAGCCAAATCTAACCAAAATTACACACTGCTGTCTTTAAAAAAGTGAAAAGCACATTAAATAATCTTTGTCACGCTAGGCACAAGGCCCGAAATTTTTGGGGAAGGAGCCAGTCGATTAAATCAACCCCAGTACGCAACTGGTACTTAATTTATCAACCCCGAAAGGATGAAAGGCAACGTCGACCTCGGCGGAATTTGAACTCAGAACGTGACGGCAGACGAAATACCGCTAAGCATTTCGCCCGGCGTGCTAAAGTTTCTTATTCCTTTATTGCCCACAAAGGGGCTAAACAGAGAGGGGACAAACAAGGACAGACAAACGGATTAAGTCGATTACATCAACCCTAGTGCGTAACTGGTACTTAATTTATCAACCCCCGAAAGGATGAAAGGCAAAGTCGACCTCGGCGGAATTTGAACTGAGAACGTAACGGCAGACGAAATACCGCTAAGCATTTCGCCCGGCGTGCTAAAGTTTCTTATTCCTTTATTGCCCACAAAGGGGCTAAACAGAGAGGGGACAAACAAGGACAGACAAACG
>NC_068981.1:2070907-2073260 GCF_001194135.2 Octopus bimaculoides | reverse complement strand
ATTATTATTATTATTATTATTATTATTATTATTATTATTATTATTATTATTATTATTATTATTAGTGTTATTGTTATTATTATCATCATCATCATCTAATGCCTAGATAGTCACTATGTTGAAACTGGAAAAATGACCGTCTCCTTTTTTTCTGTATATTTCCGCCATTGCTTCTTTCTTTCTTTCTTTCTTTCTTTCTTTCTTTCTTTGTATCTTTCTTTCTTCCTTTCTTTGTATCTTAGTTCTTCCTCTCTCTTTGTCTCTCTGCCGTTCTCTCTCTCTCTCTCTCTCTCTCTCTCTCTTCTGATCATCTATTTTCATTTTCATATATTTGTTTTTCTAATTTTATATTCTTGCGCTATATATAATTAAACACACACACACACACACACACATATACGCAATTACACACAAACATATACATACACACACGCACATATATATGCATATGCACACAAACATACACACACACACACGTACACAGATCCATTCGTACAGACAAGCATACACACACATATATATACACAAAATGACACACACATTCACGCACTGAACCTTAAAGTACACGAAAGAAAATAGGAATTGAGAGAAAATGATTTTTTTTCTTTTAACCGCGTATTTTTGTACCTCAACCCTGCCGAAACACACATACACATACTACACACGTACACACTCACAGTCATACACACACACACACACACACACACACACACACACACACACACACACACACACAACGGACTTCTTTCAGTTTCCGCTTATCAAATCCATTCATAAGGCCTTGGTCAGCCCGAGGCTATAGTAGAAGACACTTGTCCAAGGTGCCACGCAGTGGGACTGAACCCCGAATCATGTCGTCGGGATGCAAGCTTCTTACCATACAGCTATATATATATATATTGTTAATAATGATGAAAGGAATAAAATTGAGAATTATGGATGTATAAATTCTTTATGATATAATGAGGTTGAAAATTTTTTTTATAAAAGCAAAAGAAATAAATTATAAATTATAAAGCTCTAAAATTTCAATGAATTTCGATCAATTTTTCTTTCGATAAATATGTTTTCGATAAATGGACCTAATCTCGCATGCATATGTAAGTTTGCGAGCCCGTATATATATGTGTGTTTTCTCTAGTATGGTTTACTTTATTCAAACATATCTATCTATCTATCTATCTATCTATCTATCTATCTATCTATCTATCTATCTATCTGTCTGTCTGTCTGTCTGTCTGTCTGTCTGCTTGCCTACCTACCTACCTACCTACCTACCTTTCTGTCTGTCTGTCTGTCTCTCTCTGTCTCTCTCTCTCTCTCTCTCTATCTATCTATCTACTTACTGTAATGTGTTTTCTGCATGACATTATTGCCCGAGGTTACCGTGGTTTTTTCCGTAGGCTTTTCTTTCCACGGATAAACCTAATCTGTTTCCCATTTTACACTATGACATTTCGGTGATACACGATCCCTATTGATCGGCTTTCCCCACTTTTTTTTTCCACGATCCCTTTTGATCGAAATTCTACCCCCTCTTTTTTTCTTTCCTTCCCAAAAAGAAAATCTCTACTTTGTATTTTGTCCCCTCTGTGTTCAGCCCCGTGTGGCCAATAAAGAAACATATCTATCTGTCTGCCTGTCTGTCCGTCCGTCCGTCCGTCCGTCCGTCTGTCCGTCCGTCTGTCTGTCTGACTGAATGACTGACTGTCTGTCTGTTTACATGTACCTAATTTTGGACACCATTTTTTAATAAACGTATTTGTATATATATATATATAATTATTTTGTACATCCTTAGAGAATATACTGTATACGTAGACAGCATATATATATATATATATATATATATATATATATACTGTGTACGTAAAAAAAAAAAAACAAGAACAAACACACACACACAAAAAACAACAACGCGAGGACATGGTACATATAAAGTATTAGCAGACGCTCAGAGAAGGAAAGAAAGGTGGTTTTACGTTTCGAGCAAAGCTCTTCTTCAGAAACAGGAGACAGAAGAAAGTCCAATAGAAAAGGAAGACGGAGGAAAAAAGAAGAAAAAACGTCAACGATTCACATGTGGTTACATTTTGACACTGTTTACATCTGTAAATATACACTTTTCTTATACATTTCATAAAGGCCTCTGAATATGTTAGGTGTATATAGAATATGGGCATAACTGTGAATATATGTTGTACTTATGCGTTTCATATAATGTTAATGTATACGGTGTAAATATAGATTTTGTATACCAATGCACATTATCCGTTGTAAATACACTGAATATACTTGTGAATATCGTGGCACTCCGTCGGTTACGACGACGAGGGTTCCAGTTGATCCGATC
>NC_068981.1:2066902-2070897 GCF_001194135.2 Octopus bimaculoides | reverse complement strand
TCGGTTACGACGACGAGGGTTCCAGTTGATCCGATCAATAGAACAGCCTGCTCGTGAAATTAACGTGCAAGTGGCTGAGCATTCAACAGACACGTGTAGTCTTAACGTAGTTCTCGGGGAGATTCAGCGTGACACCGAGTGACAAGGCTGGCCCTTCGAAATACAGGTACAACAGAAACAGGAAGAAAGAGTGAGAGAAAGTCTTGGTGAATGAGTACTGCAGGGTTCGCCCCCACCCCTGCGGGAGCCTCGTAGAGCTTTAGGTGTTTTCGTTCAATAAACACTCACAACGCTCGGTCTGTGAATAGAAACCGTGATCCTATGATCACGAGTCCGCTGCCCTAACCACTGGGTCATTGCGCCTCCACATCTGTGAATATATATACATTTCCGTATATCTGTAAAATTTGTTATTATCTCCTTTAAACCCACTAGTTTGTTGAATCCTTTCCAAAAATATACAAGATATATATCTCGTTTCAACAATTGTTTTTCTGCTGCTATCTCACAAGTTTTATCAGATAATACAAAGCGATAAAACCCCTTCTCTCAATGTTAATCGGTTGTTCACCCGTCAAGGACAAGCTGCAATGCGACTGCAACTCTACTTGCAGAAATAAACGCAATAATCTGTCATATATGCAATATGTAAAAACAGATTTCAAGATAAGTTTGCCGGTCAACTACCTACTTGAAGTGATACATAACACAATGAAGAATACAGGGTGATGCAAATGTAGAATGCAAGGAACATACGGCAAGAGATTCACTGCAAGAAAACTTGCTCTAGTTTCTAAACACATCAGCGAATCTTGATGATGAAGTGCGACAAAGATTTAGGTATACAATACATATATCTTAACCTCTTTATTGTATGCTTGCGAAACCTGGACTGTGTATCGTAAGCACTTAAAACCTATGGAACGTTTTCATCAACAATGTCTCAGAAGGATTTTGAGGATCAGCTGGGAAATGTTTGTGAGTGATGATGAGGTGTTTGAAAGAAGGAAATACTTCACTGTTGAAGCTTTGCTATTGCAGTTCGGATTGCGATGGAGTGGACACTTAGTAAGAATGACAGACAACAGAATGCCTAAACAACTTTTTTTTACGGAGAACTGGTGACAGGTAAGCGTTCATCCCACAAATGAGGTACAAAGATTGTCTGAAGTCGGGATTGAATCAGAGAAATGTTCCGATTGACAACTGGGAAGATTTAGCGCATTGCCGCGAAAAATGGAAAAAAAAGTTGTGTATGAAGGCAAAAAAGGAATTTGAAAGGAAGAGAATGGAGCATGCAAAGATCAAACGAAAGATGAGAAAAGGTGACAGGAATGATGTTCTAGCGAGCATTAATGAACGTGATGATCTTACATGTGATGAATGTGGAAAGATCTGTCTTAGTAAGGCTGGGCAAAAGAACCATATGAAATTATACATTGCACAATCGCACATTGATTATAGATGGACAAATGATTTCGAATGCATAAACTATGCAGATCAAAAAATGGCTTGCAAAGGCAAAGTTCATGGAGATGTACATTATACAATCACCAAGTTTTCTTGCACTAATTGTCAAAAAACATGCAAGTCTTTGGCAGGCCTCAAAAGCCATATTCGTGCAGCTCATCGATGAGATTCTAAGGCATAAAGAAATCAGGCAATGACCCTACTCGAAATCGAGTTGGTAACCATCATCATGTATGTATGTATGTATGTATGTATGTATGTATGTATGTATGTATGTATGTGCGTGCGTGCAGATTTGCATGTTTTATGTATGTGTTCTCCTGCATATAGTTACATATCTAGACATGCTCATATATATTTAAATGATAAACTTCTGGAAAGTTTCACAGATTTTTTGCAGTTCCAGTGATGGATTGGATCTGTAGTCTTTGAATTCTCCTTTCTGGTTTTGAGAAGCCTAATTTCTCAAGATTGGTATTTAGGCAGTGTGTTACATATCCCAGGGCCCCAATAATTACACGTATAAACCTGAACTTGTAATCTGGATAGAGTAACTGCAGTTTTCTCAATAGTTCAGCATAGGTGTTCTCTTTTTCACTGATCTTCAGCTTTACGTTAACATCCGCTGGCAACCAATTTCCACAACTGTACACAGTTTCTCTTCTCTATCCCAAATCATTATATCAGGCCTGTTGTGCTTACATTTTATTGAGGTCTTCACTGGTACATTCCACCAGTATTCCTTTCTATTATGTTTGTATGCATGCATGTATGTATGTATGTATGTATGTATGTATGTATGTATGTATGTATGTATGTATGTTGGAGGGCTATAAATTACACCACTAAAGCTGCAGAGAAGGCCAGATAGATAAAAATAGTGCAGACCGGTGGTTTGCTGCTATTGGGATGCAAGCTGAGACTTGTTCAACCTCGGCTGGGTCAACTGGGTGCGGGGCCTCATATTGAAAGACCCAAAACCCTCTGATACCCCAGGAACATCTCTGACGATGCGTGCCAGAACATCTGCAAGATGTATCTTAAAAATAATATTGTGTTGAGTCAGTTATTTGCAATATTTTGACAAGTCTAGGCGGCGAGCTGGGCGAAATGCTTAGCGGTGTTTCGTAAGGACAAGAACTGGTATCAGCATGGAATCAAAGAACTGGCAGAAAGGTGGCTTCAGATGGGGTAACACAAATGGCCTCTACTTTCAATGCTAGGCTGCTTTTATTGTAACTAGACAAAATGTTCTTTTCTACTCTAGGCATCAGGCCCGAAGTTTTGAGGGATGGGGCCAGTCGATTAGATCGACCCCAGTACGCAACTGGTACTTAATTTATCGACCTCGAAAGGATGAAAGGCAACGTCGACCCCGGCGGAATTTGAACTCAGAACGTAAAGACAGACAAAATACCGCTAAGCATTTCGCCCTGCGTGCTAACGTTTCTTATTTCTTTATTGCCCACAAGGGGCTAAACATAGAAGGGATAAACAAGGACAGACAAGGGGATTAAGTCGATTACAACGATCCCAGTGCGTAACTGGTACATAATTTACCGACCTCGAAAGTATGAAAGGCAAAGTCAACCTGGGCGGAATTTGAACTGAGAGCGTAACGGCAGACGAAATACCGCTAAGCATTTCGCCCGGCGTGCTAACGTTTCTGCCAGCTCACCGCCTTATCGAGAGTGAATATTGATGCTTGGGTATAATGTTAATCGATGTATGTAGAACATTAATTAATGTGTTAACTGTTGTAGTGAACATAAATGAAAGATAAGTTAACAAGTTGAACATACATGCTGATGTAGATATAAACCAATCTATAGAATGTAAAAGGGCGTGGCTCAAAGAGAAAGAGAGAATGAGTGAGTGAAAATGGGAGAGAGAGAAAGTGAAAGAGTAGAAAGCCGAGAGAGAGAGAGAGAGAGAGAGAGAGAGAGAGAGAGAGAGAGAGAGAGAGAGAGAGGAGAAAGATATAGAGGGAGTAAGCCTGTAGATGTTACAGTGACTACACATAATGATGCTGATGTGTGAAATATATTCAAATGTTGAGAAGTGATAACTGTTGAGGAAGGTGCAAATATCGATGTAGTTGTTGTGTTCTGCATTGAATACAAGAGTGGATGTGTTGAGTGATGCGTGACGCATAAAAGGAAAACGGTTTTATGAATCTATTTACCCATCCATCCATTCATTCATCTATCTATCTATCTATCTATCTATCTATCTGTCTGTCTGTCTGTCTGTCTATCTATCTATCTGTCTGTCTGTCTGTCTATCTGTCTGTCTGTTAATCTTATACTTGTTTTAATCATTGGACAGTGGTCATGCTGGAGCACTGCTTTGAACGTTTTAGTCGAGTAGATCGATCTCAGGATCTTTTTAAAAAATCAGGTACTGTAACACACACACACACACACACACACAAATGTAACAAAAGAGAAATAGCTGCTGAAGGGAGTCGAGAGCTTTTAGCTGAACAACAAACGGGAATACAGTAATCCCTCGACTATCGCGGG
>NC_068981.1:2066188-2066879 GCF_001194135.2 Octopus bimaculoides | reverse complement strand
CCCCACCGCGATAGGTGAAAATCTGCGAAGCAGAAACAGTACTGTACTGTATATTTTTTACCCCCGCCTTAGCGAAGATATTGTTTTCTGTCGCATTTGCTTGTTTGTCCGTGGACAAATTATCTCAAGAACTGGTGGATGGATTCGGATGAAACTTTTAGGGATGTTTGGCCTCGTGACTGGAACGGACTGATTAGATTTTGAGATCGATCCGGTACCGGACAATGATTCTGGATTATGCTTTCTGTTTTTTTGTTTTTTTTTGCTTAATTTTTGAGAGCGGTCGGGTTCATTTTTAGTATTCTCGTTCGTGAGAGCAGTCGAGTTCATTTCATTTAAAAAGGATATGGCCATGTCATACACTGTATCATGCTGATTCTTGCTAAGGATTGCATTATTGGATATTATTGTCTGAGGAATACTCAGCCAGCCAGGTACAGGCTGATTTAGATTCAAGAAGTTTAGTTAATTGAACAACACAGGTGCAGTCGTGGACGTGTGGTAAAGAAGTTTGTTTTTCAACCACATGGATCCGGGTTCTATTCTACTACGTGGCACCTTGAGACAGTGTCTTCTACTATAGCCTCGGGCCGACCAAAGCCTTGTGAGTGGATCTGGTAGACAGAAACTGAAAGAAGACCAATACACACGCACACACACACACACACACACACACACACACACACACACA
>NC_068981.1:2064459-2065409 GCF_001194135.2 Octopus bimaculoides | reverse complement strand
CACACACACACACACACACACACACACACACACACACACACACACACACACACACACACGTAAGCAATTACGTTTACACAAACACACACATTATTCATCTCTAGCCTTTCTTGTTAGGCAATACTTAAAGGGCTGTTCTGCGTGTTTCTTTAACACTAGTAGAAGACAGGGACCCCCCGTTGTATTCAGCTACTTAAAACTTCAGAGTGGGCGGAATAAGGGGATTTCTATGGACTTCCCGTCACCAGTTTTGAGGGTTTTACATAATATGTGTATTATTTAGGCATACACTATGTCTCTCTTCCTTACTATATATATATATATATATATATACGTGGTCTGATCAATAAGTACCCGTACTGTTGCCATAGTAACGAAGCTAAAGCACTCAGAGTGAAGCCGCTTGGCACAGATTGACCTTGAACTCTGCTGTGCATATGCACTAAGTTTTATAGTTCTTGCTCACTTCTGTTGTTTACAGCAATGCTTAGAAGGAAGGGGTGTAGCGTGTGATTGGCCATGACAGAGAGATTTGAGCAGAGAATCTGTGTCAAATTTTGCCAAAAGCTAGGCAATACCTGTTCAGAAGTTTATGCAAAGTTTTCAAAAAGTTTTTATCGTTCTCAACACAATCAAGGAGATCTGTGAAACTGAAACCCGAATGTCTTTTTGGTCAGCTGAAAGCAGTTTTTTTTGTTTAAGCCTGGTATTTATTTTATCGGTTACTTTAGCTGAACCGCTAAGTTACAGGGACGTCAACACACTAACACCAGTGATAGGCATACACACAGACATGCACACACACATAGATACACTTGTGCGAACGTGTAATCACATTTATCTATCTATCTATCTATCTATCTATCTATCTATCTATCTATCTATCTATCTATCTATCTATCTGTCTGTCTGTCTGTCTGTCTGTGTTTGTGTATTTATATATATATATA
>NC_068981.1:2051381-2061772 GCF_001194135.2 Octopus bimaculoides | reverse complement strand
GAGTACACCATAAAGAATTTGCTTTTACAGGGCTGTTGACCCTACTTACTGAAAGCCCCATGAACTGATCAAGGGCACTTCCGACTGTTATGTAGGCCTCTGCTGTATATTTTCTTTCGCGCCTTTTTCAAGCTTAGCCAGGCTCATGGGCCCGGTTTCCCGGTTTCTATGGCGTATGTGTTCCCCCCTAGCTGGATGGGACGCCAGTCCATCGCAGCGTTACTCAAGAAACAGGCAGAAAGAGTGAGAGAAAGTTGGGGCGAGAGAGTACGACAGGGGTCGCCACCACCCCCTGCCGGAGCCTCGTGGAACTTTAGGTGTTTTCGCTCAATAAACACACACAACGCCCTGTTGGGAATCGAAACCGCGATCCTACGACCGCGAGTCCACTGCCCTAACCACTGGGCCATTGTGCCTCCACGCTGTATATTTTAGGGTTTCCAAATAAGTTGGGGTGTTAAACGTTAATCAATATGTCATCCGCTCTTATTTTTATCATTATTAACCTGTTAGCTTTTATATTACTCTATCGTATGTAAGGTTCGTTTAGTTACATTGTTTAAAATTAACCGTGCATTATTTGGCAATTTGGAGATTTCGATGATGTAACTGTTTATTTTTAAGAATGACATTGTAGGGCAGGCGTGAAAGACCAAATTTTCCCCGTTTGAACACAAAGCATATAGAATATTTGGGCCTGACATGGGCGGTCTAAATGCTAAAGGGTTACTGTCCAGTCCAATTCAATGACCCATCACAAATGTTTGTTTAGTTACATCGCCTCAGCCTTAACGTTGAGTGTTTTATGAAGTCATCCGAGGTCGTCTACTGATAATTATACCACCATCATAATATTATTTTACGTTAAAATTATATCGCTGCATCTTCTTACCAGGATTGAATGTTTAGCGATGATTTCGAACGATGCTGGTTACAATATCGATCATAATTAACTATTGAGGACGATCGGCTGCTTCATGAAGTTTAGTCTTTCGCGACGGAATTTTATTTTAATGAGCCAATACGCTACTATTTTATATTTTATTATTTTATTAAAACATATTTCTCCGTTTTTGTATTTGAACCAAGCGATAATCTAAAGGAACAAACGTTTCATTAATTTAATGAGACATTCCTTGAATAAAAATATCCAAATTTAAAATTTACATTGTAACTACTTTAATATCAATATTAATGAAGAGGAAAAGTTTCTATTTTGTCGGATTGTTTTTGGTTTTTGTTTTGTTTTGTTTCTTTAATTTTCGACTTGAATCACAGACGGAGAAGTGAATAGATATTGCAGCTCGCTGTTTTAATGGCTAAAGACTGATCTCATCGCAAAAAAACAAACTGGCTCTACCTGATCTGGAATAATTTAAGATTTTATTTTTCAATATTCATGTTATTGATGAATATTTTCTAACGGTGTCGCATGCATTAACATTTTAAATTTTGTTGAAAGCGTTTTAAACCGAATTTCCCCCTTCCATGCGATGAATCATACGTAAAAAGTCGCGGCAAAGTGCATTATTTATCTGTGGCGAAACGAAAAAAGAAAAGACAAAAACAAAGTAGTTATCTACCCTTGCAACTGGTAACCCGTCTCGTGACAATTTGACCGACATATAATAAATGCTGTAAAGGCAGCAAATAGTTTAGCCTTAAACATTATCACTTGAAAGTGAATAAATATTAAATAGTGAATAAATTGTTTATTGGATAAATACATGGAGACCATTTATAGACGAGCGGATGGCTGCTTTTAGTTTTGTCAGCAAAACTAAAATTGAAATGTAAAATATATTTAAAGTAAATATACAAAATAAAATGTAAACTTTTTAAAGGGATTAACTTAAGACTAACCTCGTATGATCTATAGCAAAATGATTGAATCTAATAATCAGTTTGACCTGCTGTGACCTAAAGGGGCATTGACTACATGTAATCACCCAGATAGTGGAGATAAAAAGAGAGAGAGAGAGAGAATAAGTAGGTTTCGCAAATAATTTGACTTATTTTGAAGAAGACGTCTGACCTTTGTAATAAGATTTATTTTGACAAGCAGATAGATCCATGCACTTGTTGATAAAGAGGATTTTGTGAGTTAACTGCTGCAAAAACTTGCAGAATCTGCTTTTAGGTCACTGGTTTATCTCAACTAATTTGCAGAATTATTAAGACTTGCTGTGTTGGCTATTAAAGAGCTTCTTTCATTTTTAATTGCTTTCACTAAGGATCACTGAAAAATTTCAATGAAACACACACACACACACACACACACACACACACACACACACACACACACATATACACACACGCATACACACACACATGTATGCATGCGTCTATGTATGTGTTTGCATGAATGAGTGTATGTTCGCGTGTATGTCTGCATGTATGTATGTATGTATGTATGTATGTGTGTATGTATGTTTTGGACACAATATTGACTTATAAAGCCCTTTAATATACTTGGTAGTATATTATGGTTGAATAACGAAATACGGTGTTCTTATGCATACATACATACATTCATACATACATACATACAAACAAATCTAGAATACATGCCCAAAGAAGTCGCACGACTCTACCGCAACGTTTCATCAGATGAAAAGATGAGCAGAAGACTATGCATGGATATGTTAGTAGAAAGCTCCGTGATGATAGTAACATCGATCATCAAAGCAGTTTATCATGGACGAATAACCGGATTATTACCTCCCACTTTGAAGGGTATGCGTTTGTAATCCAGGAACAGGAAATATCAACCAAGTGCCTGATGCACAAAAGGGATAGTATATTTGCTTCCAGTCCGAGTAACAAACTGTCTTTCTTCCTCCTCCTCGCTGCCAGACGAAAAGCAGTGTTCGAAACGTTGTAGTCTACATATTTCCATTAAATTTCTTCTAAAACCAATTATTTTATCAGACTCAAAGACATAGCAACAGAAATGTGCAGGGACTGAGTCGATGGAACCGATGTAATGTCTGACATTTATTTTAGAAATTCTTAGAGACATTGCAGTAAAATTCAACTTGTAGTAATGTTGCCTTTATTAGGGTCACGAAGGAAGATTACACTGGATGATTAGATGAGCCATTGAAGGGCTGAGGTGCTACTGTTAGCGATGTGACTGACCAATAGTGGCCTAAACACCAGGCAAACCAGCTTGTGTTTCAAACCCTTCACTCTCCCTTGCGCCCACGAAACTTTAAGTCAACTAGAACTGAGTCAAATTGTTGCAAAATATATGTAACTCCAACCAAATGTATTGAGTGCTACTTGTTTTAGCCTGTTCCTGCACACAATGTGACACTGAGACAATAACTCCCACAACTCTGTAATGTCTGACATGTATTTTAGAATAAAGCCCTGGAAACTAGGGTCGGTTGTTCTCCGCAGATTCTCGTCTCCTCGGTTTCACCGGTTCTTCAAAGCAAAATGTATTTTAGTGACTCTCACTACCATAGTTTTAACATGTGGGGTTTTTGCCATGTACACTCTGTTCCGTGGAGGCGCAATGGCCCAGTGGTTATGGCAGCGGACTCGTGGTCATAGAATCACGGTTTCAATTCCCAGACCGGGCGTTGTGAGTGTTTATTGAGTGAAACCACCTAAAGCTCCACGAGGCTCCGGCAGGGGATGGTGGCGGACCCTGCTGTACTCTTCCACCACAACTTTCTCTCACTCTCACTTCCTGTTTCTGTTGGACCTGTAATTCAAAGGGCCAGCCTTGTCACACTGTGTCACGCTGAATCTCCCCGAGAACTACGTTAAGGGTACACGTGTCTGTGGAGTGCTCATCCACTTGCACGTTAATTTCACGAGCAGGCTGTTCCGTTGATCGGATCAACTGGAACCCTCGACGTCGTAAGCGACGGAGTGCCAACAACAACAACAACAACAGTCTGTCCCATGGCTTCCTGTCTCAGCACTCACGACGAGACACAACTTCGAAATTGCTTTGTGGTCTTCAGAAATCTACTTGCAAGTCTATGCTAACCTTTCTAGATTACATGTCGCTCCTCGTTATTTGTGTACTTGTACCCAATCGCATTGCTCTGTAAAGTCAACAACAAACAAATGATCCACTTTATTTTCTCTGCTTTTGTCACTTTTGTGTTACACTGCTCCATGAACTTATGGGAGGGTACATCGTTTAAGATCCTTACGTAGCCCCGCAACTTGTTCTCGGTCTTGAAGTCCGGACGGCCGTAAGCTTTACCCTTCTGTTTTAACAAGGTGTCAGTCGATATCTACCAGAGTTTCCCATATTTGGTCCTTCGAGAGGACCAAGAAAAACATCCCACTTTTCTATCTCCCGCTCCTGGATAATATTTTCGGTCAAGGGAAAGTTTTTTTGACATATACACACCACAACTCTGTTCTGGACTGTGATTTGTGCAAGCTCAAATAACGAAGGCAATTTTAGTAAAACATCTTCATTTGTGCAATCATCGCTCGGCAAAAGACGATATTTATGTGTGCGAATGTTTGTGTTGTTGCCAATAAAGTCGCTAAAAATGTTCACACTTGTAGCATTGTTGATGGAAATGCCATTAAGTTTCTTTTTTCTTTTGAAATGTGTATCTTTGATACATTAACAATGTTTTCTTGTTCATCTTCTGTTTTTCTTTCTCTGTTTGTCTTCATTTCCATTTTTTCTTTCCTTTTAAGAAAGTGGCTGTGACTGCTATTTCTTGTAGTTATTTTGCCCATCTATGCGAGTAAAGAAAGAAAAGAAAATTGTAATTTGTCTAAAAAAAAAAGAAATGAAAAACGAACCTTATTCCTTCGTCTGAACACTGTAAGTGTAGAGTTTCAAATTCCGAAGGGTTTTTTTTTTGTATGAATAAATAGATAAAAAAAAAATAAAAAAAAGAAAAAAAAAAGAGAAAAATATTTCATACGGTTCACACGAGGTAGAATACAATGTTTTGAAGAGTAACTTGCAAACGCATCTAAGTAGGTGAGCAGCGAATAATAATAATAATGATGATAATAATAATAACAATAATAATAATAATAATAATAATAATAATAATAATAATAATAATAGTAATAATAATAATAATAATAATAATAATAATAATAATAATAATAATAATAATATCCCTGATGCAGTACCAGGCATTGGCTTTCGTCGTTTCTATTCTTGAGTGATAGGATGTGTTATCACGTACATGTTTCGTCTTAGTGTAAAAGATGGGCTACAACAAATATTCTGCTCAATACCACAGATTTGCTTGTCAGTTGTTTGACCTTAACAGGTTCAGCATGTACCTTAGTGGTTGACGATATGTGCATCCCTGATCACAAGGGATTCTTTGAGGGCTTTTTGAGAGGGATTCTTTGAGGTTTGAATAATTCACCTCTGTAAACTTGGTTGCTTCGTTCATCATCCTTAAACAACTCTCATTCAGGGGACCCTTCGAACGGGATAGGCTACTCGACCTGAAGAAAATTCTAACTGGACCCCACCCGCAAGGTCATGCACTGTTTATCTTGATATGAAGTCACCATGTTGCACACATATGGTTGTAATGCATGTGCCTGGTGTACCCTTATCAGACGGATAGTCATGATGGGTACATTGGACTTCGTATATTTGCACCCCTCAAATTTTGTGGGCTTCGTATATTTGAATCCCTTGAATTTTGCCTCAAATTTTGTGGGCTTCGTATACTTGCATCCCTGAAATTTTGTGGGGAGGGGATTAGTCGATTACATCGACCCCAGTGTTTCATTGGTACTTAATTTATTGACCTTCAAAGGATGGAAGGCAAAGTCGACTTCGGCTTAATTTGAACTCAGAATGTAGCGACGGGCGAAACACCACTAATCATTTCGTCCAGCGTGCTAACGATTCTGGCAGCTCACCGCCTTAATAATAATAGATGTTATCAAGAGATTGATGACGATAAAAAACGTGAAAGGTTAGTCCCTGATGCTGATGAAAGTCGACTTTTCTGGGGTAAGATATGGAGTAAGCAAGAACATAATACTACAGCTGAATGGCTCTGCAGCCTGAAGCAAGCAGCTTCTTATCCTCAGCTATCCACTTAACAGACGACAGTATCAGAAATATCAGTAAAAAGATAAGCAATTGGAAAGCAGCAGGACATGATGGTGTTGATAGATTTTGGATAAAAAAGTTTAATTTCCTGCCTCCCGTTAATGTGAAAGTTACTTTCAGGAGGAATTGCAGAAGAACTGTATAAATTTTCTTGATGAGAACGATATATTACGGTCAGAACATAAAGGCTGTAGAAAGAGATGCAGTGGTACCAAAGATCAACTATTGATAGACAAAATGGTAATGCAAGATTGTAAACGAAGGAGAACAAATGTGGGAATCGCTTGGATTGACTATAGCAAAGCTTATGATATGATTCCACATTCGTGGATCATCGAGTGCTTAGATCTGTTTGGAATTGTGAGGAATGTAACGCGTTTCATGAAGAGAAGTATGGTGGGATGGAAAACTTAGGGAAAAATCTTGGGCACCCTGGGTATCAGAAGAAGGATTTTCCAGGGTGACATCCTATCTCCGTTACTTTTCGATCTCTGCAATGTACTCCTGACCTTGGTGCTCAGGAAAAGGAACTTGGGATACCAACTAAAGGAAAAAATCTCAAACAATCAACCACCTCCTCATCATGGATGATTTGAAAGTGTATGGCAAAGACGAGACACAAGTGAGTTCTTTGGTGAACACGGTCCACTGTTTTAGTAGTGATATTAGAATGGAATTTAGACTCAAGAAGTGAGGAGTAATCTACCTAAAAAGAGGCAAGGTACAGCCCCTAGAAGGCATAGAATTGCTGAATAGAGTCCTTCTGTTTCAAGCAAATTT
The DNA here is from genome assembly GCF_001194135.2 of Octopus bimaculoides. NCBI lineage: Eukaryota > Metazoa > Mollusca > Cephalopoda > Octopoda > Octopodidae > Octopus > Octopus bimaculoides. Next base: position 2,054,913 of record NC_068981.1, on the reverse strand, counting down.
AAACGGAAGGCTGCAAATATCTTGGTGTACTAGAGTGCAAAGAGATAATGGAAAAGGAAATGAAGAAGCAACTGAGTATTTCCGAAGGCTGAGGTTGGTGTTACGCTCAAAATTGACCGGATGGAATAAAATCCAAGCAGTTAATACGTGGGCGATAGCATCACTTCGGTATGGAGTGGAAATTATAAAATGGCAAAAGGGAGAAATGAGGAAAATGGATACCAAGACCAGAAAAATGTTGACAGAACACGGAGCCTTCCATCATAAGAATGATACCGACAGGCTGTACTTGTTCAGAGGAAAGGGTGGGAGAGGTTTGATCAGTTGCCAGGACTGTATCGAAGCAGAGGAAAACTTAGGGTGGCATATATAAAATGCCGTGGAGCCACTGTTGAAACACACGAAGGCCGGTGTCATCGAAACTGAAAATTGTGTAACTAATGAAAAATTTAAAGAAGAAATATACAAAAAAAAAAAAAAAAAAAAAAAAAAAAAAAAAAAAAAAAAAAAAAAAAATCAGAAGCATGAAAGGAAAAAAATGTACGGTCAGTTTGCAAGAGATGTGAACACCAAGACAGATACAGAGGACCGGTGGCTATGGATGATGAGGAGTGACCTGAAGATAGAGACAGAAGAACTCAAATGCGCAGCTCAGGAACAAGCGTTAATGACCAATTATGTGAAGTGCAGAATTGACAACACCACCGATAGCGACAAATGCAGAATGTGTGGTGGAAAGGATGAAACGGTATGGCACATCGTTAGCGAATGCCCGAAATTGGCACAACGCGAGTACAAAAGACGTCATGACAATATGGAAAGAATGTTCCATTGGGAGCTCTGTGGAAATCACGGCCTACAAAGAGCAAAGACGTGGTATGAGCAAATCCCGGAAGGAGTCACCGAAAATGAGAATCCTGAGCAGAATCCTGTGGGATGTAATGATTCAGTACGATCTCCTGACCAGACATAGGAAACCGGACATTGTTGTGGTGAATAAAAAAGAAAGAACATGTATGATTATCGACATAGCATGCCCCGGACAATAGGAAAGAAGAAAAAAATAAACAACTATGACGATTTAAAGTGGGAAATACGAAAGTTTTGGTAAATGAAGAGAGTAGATAGGGTACCAATAGTAATTGGTGCATTTGGAAGTATCGGCACTCAACTACCAACATGGGTGAAAAAGATCGGTGCAAGTGCGAAGGTAGAAGACCTACAAAAACCAGCATTGCTTGGAACTGCAAGAATTCTTCGCTGGGTTCTTGAAGAATGGCCAGTAAACAAGTGTCACCTTAGTCTGTGAACAGCTGACACTTTCCATCAAACCCAGCACAATAAACTGTGAGTTTTCATGCAACAACAACAACAACAACAACAACAACAACAACAACAACAACAACAACAACAACAACAATGCCCTGATGCAGTACCAGGCAATGGCTCTCATGGTTTCTGATCTTAACTGATTGGAAGTATTATCATGTACATTGTTTTGTCTTGGTATAAAAGCTGGGCTACGGCAAATATTCTGCTTAATAACACAAATTTGCTTGTCAGTTGTTTGACCATAGCCAGTTGAGCATGTCCCTTGGTGGCTGGCGATATGTGCATCTCTGATCACAAGCAGAAGTAGTGGGGAAGCATCATAACCATGTGTTGAGAGGAATTCTTTGGGGTTTGGATAATTCACCTCTGGAAACATGGGTGTTTCATTCAACATCCTTAAGCAACCCTTATTCAGGGACCTTTTGAGCGAGATGTGCTACTCAACCCGAAGAAACTTCTAACCGGGCCCCACCTGCAAGGTCATGCGCCGTTCATCTTGATATGAGATCACCATGTCGCGCACGTATGGTTGTGATGCATGTGCTTAGTCTACCCTTATCAGACGTGGGTAGTCATGATGGGCATATTGGGCTTCGTATATTTGTACCCCAGTGTCACTTTGATGGTATGCACTGCTCTCTCTCACTCAATAATAATAATAATGACTCTTTCTAATTTTGGCACAAAGCCAGTAATTTTTTAGACAATGGAGTGTAGTCATTACTATCGTCCCAAGTACATTAGTGGTACTTTATTTTATGGACCCTGAAAAGTTGAAAGGCAAAGTCGATTTCGGCGGCATTTGAACTTAGAACGTAAACAACGAGAAGAAAAGCCGCTAAGCATTTTGTCCAACAATGACGACGATAAGAAGTACGAATACAAATAGCCAGCAAACAAGCCGAATGTGTTATTATTACGTTGGGGGTTGTTTAAAAGAAGCATACTCTCATGTATTCTTAATAACGTTTATCTTTCATTAAAGTTTTCTTGTCAAAGAAATGATAAAAAGCTCGACTAATTTGAAAATAGCCATAAATCAGAGATAAACACTTTACGAATCTAAGCCATTTACTGGATGAAGGAAAATGGTGGCTATGATGGCGGCGGTTCGGGGGAGGAATTGCGTTTAGAAGAATAAACGCTAAATAAATAAAATACAAAATATTTTTTAAATAAACATATCTAATTATATCCGGACAGTTTTTAATTTAGACACCCATTATTTATTGTTGTTGTTGTTGTTGTGGTTATGACTAAGCAGACCAATCTTTGATCATAACTCTTCCAGTGGCAACCATCCCATCATATCTTTTATTTTTTCCTTTTTACCTGCTTCAGTCATTGGACTGCGGCCATGCTGGGGCACCCTAAGGCGGGGGGTGGGGGTTGTCGGACAAATCAACTCCAGTACTTATTAAAAAAAAAAATCTGGTATCCATTCTATCGGTCTGTTTGTTGTCTGGTTGCAGAAATCTGCAACTGATTCAATGGGCCCCGATGAATGCGTACGATCTCCCACACCAGCATTTTCACCAATGATTATGGGTTAGGGTTAGGGTTAATGATTTCAGTCTTTGTCTTCGAACAGTTTATTGAAAGACCGACTCCAATGGCAGCTGATTCCAGTTTTGTGAGGAGAGTTTGAACATTTGTGTGTATGTGAGACGAGTTCGAAATCGTGGTGTGTGAGATGCTGGATGATGTGAGCCTTGGTGGGGACGGAGTCATGTCCAGTTCAGAAACCGCAGAATGCCGTAGTACATAGCCTGAAACTATAATCTTTTCTACTTTAGGCATAAGGCCCGAAATTTTTGAGGAGGGGGCCAGTCGATTAGATCGACTCCAGTACGCAACTGGTACTTAATTTATCGACTCCGAAGGAATGAAAGGCAAAGTCGATCTCGGTGGAATTTGAACTCAGAACGTAACAGCAGACGAAGTACTGCTAAGCATTTCGCCCAGCGTGCTAACCATTCTTATTTCATTATTGCCCACAAGGAGCTAAACATATAGGTGACAAACAAGGAAAGACAAAGGAATTAAGTCGATTACATCGACCCCAGTGCGTAACTGGTACTTAATTTATCGACCTCAAAAGGATGAAAGGCAAAGTCAACCTCGGCGGAATTTGAATTCAGAACGTAAAGACAGACGAAATACCGCTAAGCATTTCGCCCAGCGTGCTAACCATTCTTAT
>NC_068981.1:2046883-2051371 GCF_001194135.2 Octopus bimaculoides | reverse complement strand
GCCCGGCGTGCTAACGATTCTGCCAGCTCGCCGCCCTAGCCTGAAACTATAATGAAAAAGAAAGGAACTAGGGTATTCCTTTGGAGAAATGTGTTGACTCCTAATATGTAGGTGTCTCCGTCTGGGATGCATGCGATATCATTGCAGTCTGCATAGATAGAGAGGATGACATTTACAACTTCATTTGGTATGAGAATCTAAAACACCCCCACCGTAGACGGAGTCAAAAGCTTTGGTGAAATCCACAGAAACGGCGCATAAAGACGTGTCTTTCTTTCCTGAGATCGTTTCACTAAGTCGGTTTACATTTAAAGTAGGTAGAGCGGCCTTTGCGAAAGTCGTTTTAGTTTGATCAGAGGAATATTTTGAGAGGATCTCAGTTGTGATTGAACATGATATGATTGAGGAGTTTGGCTGAGCTTAACATCGGGCTAATGCCACAATATAAGCTGAATTCTGACAGATCTCCATTTTTCGGAACTGGAATAAAGCGGCTCAGTTTGAATTTGGACCGAGCTTGACGGGTGATGCAAGTAGAATTTAAAATAGGAAAAAGTAAAAAGAAGTAACTTGGGATTCGGAAGAACCTCTGAAGATACGCCATCTACACTACACATTCTGCTGGTCTTGAGCTGTTTAGCAGCAGTTTGTGTCTTATCGAAGGACATTTCACTAGTTGGAATATCGGTGAACAGCGGTGAGATTAGTGTCACTACGAAATTGTCTGTGGGAGTTGTGTTGCTGTTGAGTAGCTTTTCAAATGAGATTCCCAGCCAGCGAATCGATCTTGCGGATTAATTGTCTTATTTTTGGCCCTGGGTTACTTTTGCGACCAGACAAGTTGTTTATGGCTTCCCATACTGTGGTGATTTGTCTGTGGTCATCCGTTTCTTTTGTACGGTTGATTTGCTTTTCGATGTCCTCCTTTTGGTTTGCAGTGTGCCTCTGAGTTATGCTAAGGATGAAGCAGCAACAGAATTAAGTGTTGTGGTTGTCTTGTTTCGCCGATTTGCTTGTTTCGCAACTGCCAGACTGTTTCAGGTTCCTTGAACTTTGGCATCTTCCGAAGGAGCTTTCTTCTTTGGTAGTCAAACAATGGAGACATGTTGCTCAGCAGCGTATGCAACACACTTCAAAAAATGTGATCTATTCTTGCGTGTTATAACAAAGGATGTGGAGGTATCTATGTTGGATAGGAAGGACCAGGTTATCGAGGTGGTCTTTTGCTTTTGGGTTGATTTAAACGGAGACTGAGTTCTATCGAGACAATCAGGATCTGGTTCAAATGGACGGAATGTGTTGGTATTTCAGTCTCGGATAGAATTACATTACCTTCGGCAATAGACAATGTGGTCAATTTGTGACTGATTTTCGTGGGGTTTTGTGCGTGAAATGGACAGATGAAATCCTTGTAAGCCAGCGGCTATCCATACCAGTGGTGTTTCGTAAAAAAAAAAAGAGCCCTGCATGTGGACTGGCAAACCGTGCAGTTGATCCAAGACCGTAGCCACGAAAACATTAGTGAAAGACATTCTAATTCTTTTTCAACTGCGACGTCACTCGGCTTAACAAGAACTCCGTCAGACCTGGGTAACCCTTGTGGGACTGGCGAAAAGTATGCTACAATGGTCAACAACAGCGACAACCCTTGGGTTCATCTGAAACTGGTCCGCCATCTGATTCACCCTTCTGGCCTCCTTCAATACTTGTACACTGATCTCACTCTTGGAGACAAGGCGAACTAACTGCAGCATCGAAGCCGCTGGCATTCAAGAACACAGAACTGGATGTGAGGCGGAAGTTCGATATCTGGATACAGGCAAGGGCTGGAAGCCGCTACACTCTACGGCAGCTGACACTGGTAACGGTGGTGTTGGTCTCCTGATCAATCCTCTCGCCTACACGTCCTTAGAATCCGTGGCATCCATTTCTCAGCGTGTCCTCGTCTCCACATTATCCAGCAGTTAGAAATTTCAAAAGCGAGGACCTAAACTAACTATCATCGTTTGCTTTTCAACAATTAAGTACAACGAAAGAACATGTAACCATCTTCTGTGATGACATACAGCGAGCCATCGATACCACTAGACGAAACTCTATTCAAGCAATTTTCAGTACCTGGAATGCAGGTCTAAAGACCGCGCCACAAAATCCATGGGCATTTTCAGATAAACCAAAGAGAAACTCTTATGGCTTCTCAGACTTTCTGCCTGCCGTCGCACTCTTCTCTGCAAACACAACTTCCCGCAAGGGCCATCGTTAAATTTGTGTTAGCATGTTTAATGCAGAAGCATCAAATCTCTAAGTTGAAATTTTTAGTCACAGCAAATCGTTATAGTTTAAGGAAATCTGCTGCTTGGTGCCTGTATACGAAACGCGAACTCAGGACTAGTGGGACAAATGACAGGGACGGAATCTCGTATACCTTTTAGCGTCAAGCTGTTGTACCTTTTGCGTTTGATAAATATGGCCAGTTGAAGAATAAATAAATAAATGAATAAATAAATAAGGTTAACAAATTGATTTACTGTGTAAACACATCAAACAATATTCTAAACGTAAGTTCTGAAATAAATGTTTATTTAACACATTTTAGTCGATGTTTTACGAGAGTAATTAAAATAGAGAAACTGAAGCGGTTACCGGAGAAGAGGGAGAGGATAGTTAGAAGAGAGAGGAGAGAGCGAGAGAGCGAGACAGAGAGAGAGAAGGAGGAAGCGAGAGAGGGATGGCAATATGGAAGCTAGACCGGTTATCGGAAGTCAAAGATGGCGTTCTTTTTATCGAAAACCACAACATATCTAATTGTCGGCGTTGTGTGTCATATCTGTTGAATCAGGGACGACCATAGATTTTATAACGGGTGCAATAACACCGATAGTTACTAAACACCTATTCATCAATATAATCTCCTCTTCTCTCCGCCTTCTTTACTCCTCTCTCTCTCTCTCTCTCTCCCCCTCTCTCTCCTTCTTCTTTCACTATATCCACCAACGCCAAGTTGTGCAGCATCCATGAACATATTCGAAAAAAACCTTCTGATCCGTTTTCGCACGTCTGCCTTCCTGCGCCTTATGGCGTGTGGCTTTTTTAAAACACACAACCTTATTACTTACGCTAAATCATTAACAACAACACTAACTCTATTGTCAGCGGCGCGTGCGTACGCGTCTATATATGAGAATGCATGCATGCATGCATGTATGTATGCATTTGTTGGTATCCGTGTATTTATACGTATGAGGGTGTGTTTCTAGGTAGGCTACACGTGCTTACGTGTGTGACAGTGCGTACGTACCAGTTGTCGGTTTTATGGTGTGTCTAATTAGGCTACACACACACATACACACACACACATATACATAATATATATTTATATACGTGTACATGCATGTTTATATATATATATATATATATATATATATATATATATATATATATATATATATATATATATATATATGTATATATATATATGAATAGTATAATGTATATATATACACATACATACATATATAGATACATACATGTATATAGATATGTGTGTGTGTGTATATGCATATATATATATATATATATATATATATATGCATGTATATGTACATTTTACCGGTGAGTGTTAAATTATAAAGCACCAAAAGAGAACGACTTTCCCCAGACACAACAGAATATATATATATATACATACATACATACATACATGTTTATATATATCTGTCTAGTTATATATACGCGCGCACGCACACACGCACACACACACACACGTGGTTGTATTGTGAATCCCAAACAGGCAAGAAGACCCTTGTGCCTTTATTTAACTTCAGACTAAAAATCCCAGTGTGTCGCGCTCGAATGAACAGCAAAGCCACTCACGTATGGCTCGATAGCTTTCTAATCTCGTTTATCTTCTTTCTCCGATGGTTTCACACAAGCGAAGGTGGCCAACGATAAGTGGTTTTATTGCTAGATTTATGCTGAGTGTATCGGCAAAGTTAAAATGCTTTTACGGCCTTCTCTGACTTCCTGATTAGTATTTTAGCGCAAGTCTAAACTACAGCACATAAGTGCCATTATTCTCGTTGCGGCTGCCTTCTGCTGACTTCCGGAACTCTAAGCTCGTTGCTATTACAACCGGTCGATAAGCACTTCGCCCAGGTTATTATATTTTTAAATATATCGCCGTCCTTCTTTCCTTTCATCTTACGGTCTCACTTCAACATTAGTTGCGCGTTACTACTACTACTACTACTACTACTACTACTACTGCTACTACTACTGCTACTACTACTGCTACTACTACTACTACTACTACTACTACTACTAGATGTTGTCATTGTCATTATCCTTTCAGTCATCGTTGTTGCTGTGTCTGGTCGTGGTCGTCACCATCGTCAACTCCGTGACCATCGATATCCTCACCGTCACCACCACCACCACCACCACCACCACTGCCATCACCACCACCATCACTACCGCCACCGCCACCAT
>NC_068981.1:2043566-2046819 GCF_001194135.2 Octopus bimaculoides | reverse complement strand
ACCACCACCACCATAAACGACATTAATAGCACCGCTATTACAATCAACTGTCACTTCTACCAACTTCTCCAATATCATCATCATCATCATCACTATCACTACCATTGCCAACTCCGCCACCGTCACCACCACCATCAATACTACTACCCTCGTCATCATCATCATCATCATCATCACCACCAACAGCAACAACTTCAGCGCCCCCCCCCCCATCACTCCTTGTGATAGTCCGAAAGCCTGTGTGATGTCCAGTAGTGTGATGTCCAGGAGATCTAATCGCGACAGTCTCTCCCCAATGCCATAGTTAGTAGAGCAGGTGAGTCATGAAGTTGGCCCTGGTGGGGATTTGATCCATTTGGATCAATCCGAAGCTTTCGATCGGATCCGACATCGTTATTTGGCGGATAACCTTAGAATAACCTGTTTCGGCCTCGTTTCTGGAAGTTGGGCCACGTCAGTGTATATCGTTATCGGTTTGCTGTTTCAATTACCGGAACTTGTTCGGTTCACATTCTCTGAACGTCAGGGTTGTCGTCTCTTGTTTCTCCTGTACCTTTTGCCCTTTTATATGTTTCAGTCATTAGATTGCGGCCAAACTGGGGCACCGCCTTGAGGGATTTTTAGTTGAACAAATCAATTCCAGTACTTACTTTTTTAAAAGCCTGGTACTTATGCTATCGGTCTCTTTTGCCGAACTCTTAAGTTACGGGGACGTGAACACACCAGCACCGGTTGTCAAGCGGTGGTGGGGAGAAAGACAGACAGACGCACACACATACACACACACACACATATGAGGGGCTTCTTTCAGTTTCCGTTTACCAAATTCACTCACATGACCTTAGTCGACCCGAAGCTATAATAGAAGACACTTGCCCAAGGTGCCACGCAGTGGGACTGAACCCGGAAGATTCTTACCGCACAGCCACGCCTGTTGTAACTTTTCAACGATTGCTGTGAGAGCCAGAAGTATGGAAGGAAATACCGCCAGAACTGGGACGTGTGTCGGTATACAACAGGGGGTTTTCTCAACCATTATTTTTGTACCTAAGGACCCCCCTTTTCTTTTCTTTTTTACTCGAGTGAACCCTCATAGCCATTTGATGTTTGAAAAACCCTAGGCTGTGTGGTAAGTAGCTTTCTTATCAATCACATGGTTCCAGGTTCAGTCCCAGTGCGTGGCACCTTGGGCAAGTGTCTTCTTCTATAGCTTCGGGTCGACCAAAGCCTTGTGAATAGATCTGGTAGACGGAAACTGAAAGAAGCCCGTCGTACATATGTATTATATATGTATATATGTGTGTGTGTGTGTGTATGTTTGTGTGTCTGTGTTTGTCCCCACACCATCACTTGACAACCGATGTTGGTGCGTTTACGTCAGCATAACTTAGCGGTTCGACAAAAAGACCGACAGAATAAGTACTAGGCGTACAAAGAATAAGTCCTGGGGTCGATTTGTTCGACTAAAGGCGGTGCTCCAGCATGGCCGTAGTCAAATGACTGAAACAAGTAAAAGAATTATATTTTTTGGGGGGTTAAATATTATTAGGAATTGTAAAGAAAAAAAAATATTTTGTGTAATGTAGGATTATTTCTTTTCTACTCTAGGTACAAGGCCCGAAATTTTGGGGGATGTGACCAGTCGATTAGATCGACCCCAGTACGCAAATGATACTTGATTTATCGACTCCAAAAGGATGAAAGGCAAAGTCGACCGCGGCGGAATTTGAACTCAGAACGTAAAGACAGACGAATTACCGCTAGACGTTTCGCCCGGCGTGCTAACGATTCTTATTTCTTTATTGCCCCTAAAGGGCTAAACATAAAGGGGACAAACAAGGACAGACAAAAGATTTAAGTCAATTACATCGACCCCAGTGCGTAACTGGTACTTAATTTATCAACTCCGAAAGGATGAAAGGCAAAGTCGACCTCGGCGGAATTTGAACTCAGAACGTAAAGACAAACGAAATACCACTAAACATTTCGCTCGGCGTGCTAACGTTTCTGCCAGCTCGCCGCCTTGAGAAGAGTAACCAGTTTATTGCACCTGAATTTTAACAACAAAATCTTATATGGACCCCCAAGTGCTATATGAATCCCCAAGGGTCAAATGGGCACCGGTTGAGAACCACCGGACATAGAACATCACCGCCCTGCTGTGGGATAAATTGGGAATCCAAGCGGTTAAAACCATACTGAAGGAATGCAAGATGTTAACCAGGACAAGTCTGTGAACTTGCAACTCGTTACCTGGAGAGGCAAGTTCACACTGGTCTGCGTCGGGGTTTGCTGTCCCATGCCTTATTAAGAAGCTCCGGTCTGATGTCCATGTAGATAGAAACTGGGACAAGGTTAGAAGCAGGAAAGTGAATCTCACTCAGAGATGGGCTGAAAGGAAGCTAACCTTCAAAGGTCCATGTATCTTATCGTGTCAGTTGATTCTTACCAGTCGACTGTTATGTTTTGGCCCAGTATTTTTTTTTTCATCAGATCAAATCAGAACGTTTACCTCTTGACTTTTCGTAGAAGAGACATGCTTCACTAGTCAGATGGCTCATCTGCTGTTTGAACCGGGTATCGAGATGGGTTCTGATGATGCATGTGTTGAGACTGCGGCACCTATACATATTCTTGGACAGCGAGCAGTCATTTGATCAAGGCTTTTATCTTTGCCAGGACATCAGTCATAAGTCAAGCGATGTTGTTTGTGCGTCTATCATTTTAAACATTGTGGAGGCGCAATGGCCCAGTGGTTAGGGCAGCGGACTCGCGGTCATAGGATCGCGGTTTCGATTCCCAGACCGAGCGTTGTGAGTGTTTATTGAGCGAAAACACCTAAAGCTCCACTAGGCTCCGGCAGGGGATGGTGGCGAACCCTGCTGTACTCTTTCACCACAACTTTCTCTCACTCTTTCTTCCTGTTTCTGTTGTACCTGTAATTCAAAGGGCCAGCCTTGTCACACTGTGTCACGCTGAATATCCCCACTCTTTTGCACTCTTACTTGTTTCAGTCATTTGACTGCGACCATGCTGGGGCACCACCTTTATTATTGAGAATTGTATATAAAATGATTATGAAAATACTTTGTGTCTTGTAGAAGTTGAGCCAATTTATTGCATACACTTTTACTCTTTTACTTGTTTCAGTTATTTGACTGTGGCCATGGTGGAGCACCACCTTTAGTCGAGCAAATCGACCCCAGGACTTATTCTTTGGAAGCTTAGTACTTATTCTATCGGTCTCTTTAGC
>NC_068981.1:2043050-2043556 GCF_001194135.2 Octopus bimaculoides | reverse complement strand
CAAATCGACCCCAGGACTTATTCTTTGGAAGCTTAGTACTTATTCTATCGGTCTCTTTAGCTGAATCGCTAAGTTACGGGGACGTAAACACACCAGCATCGGTTGTCAAGCGATGTGTGTGTGTGTGTGTGGGGGCAAACACAGACACACAAACACACATGTATATACATATACGTATATACGACGGGATTCTTTCAGTTTCCGTCTACCAAATCCACTCACAAAGCTTTGGTCGGCCCGAGGCTATAGCAGAAGACACTTGCCCAAGGTGTCCCGCAGTGGGACTGAACCCGGAACCATGTGGTTGGTAGGCAAGCTACTTACCACGCAGTCACTCCTAAACTTTTAACAACAAAATCTTATGTGGAACCCCAAGGTTCTTATGGACTCTGGTTGAGAGTTACTGAGTAGACGATTAGAAGCGGGTAGAAGTGATGGCGTTTTCGGGGATTCTGAAAGTCAGCGAGAATCCCCTGAGTTGTCTGCTCCTGAAGAACTCCATCCGG
>NC_068981.1:2040262-2042935 GCF_001194135.2 Octopus bimaculoides | reverse complement strand
AGAGAGAGAGAGAGAGAGAGAGAGAGAGACAGAGAGAGAGAGAGAGAGAGAGAACATACATTTTCCTATTTATTTACTGAAAGATTAACGAGAGAGGGGAGTATGGCCCGACCGCATGGGCTCATTCTCGACATACGCCTGTAGGCTGGGGGAACATCAGCTGGGAGAGGGGGTTCCGTAATAAAGATAAAGCAATGTCTGTAATCTTAATTATACAAATTATATTAACTGTAGAATGGAGTTGAAGATTCATAGAGCAATTAATCAGGTGTGCATTTTAAGGTAACGACTCTTCAGGTGATCCTTATTATGTTTATCATCATCATCTTCATCATCATCATCATCATCATCACCACCACCACCACCACCACCATCATCATCATCATCACTCTTCTTCTTCTTCTTCTTCTTCTTCTTCTTCTTCTTCTTCTTCTTCTTCTTCTTCTTCTTCTTCTAATTCTGTTTCCATTTCTTGCCGAATGTCTTTCCGACACCTAGGGCAGAGAAACGCACAGCATACATTGGTAGCCCATTAAAATAAACAGACCAGATTTTTCATTTACAAAGTCAAGTTATGTGATATATATATATTAAAAAAGGGGAAGAAAGAAAGAAGGAAAGAAAGAAAGAAAGAAAGAAATAAAGAAAGAAAGAAAGAAAAGAAACAAAAGATAGAAAATAGTAAAAAGAAGGAAGGACTGCTTTAACGAAGTCGCGTCTTGTCCTTACTTTCGAAACGCGGTGTAGATAAAACGGGACAACTGATGAAGGGAATGTTCTTTATGTTGCTTGTCTCGTTTCTCTGTTTGTTTCTTTCGTTGTTCGAAAAAAAGGTTCGTTTTCTATGTTCTTGTTTTTTATTTTCTCGTTTCTCCTTCTGTCCACATTTTTTTTGATGTCCTGTACCCATATATGCATGTATATATACATATATATGTAGGTATGTACATATATGTATGTATATATGCATACATTTATATATTATTTATATTATTATATACATATACATATGTAGTTATGGTATATTCTGTAAAGAACGTAGCAGAGCACAGCAGAGAGTTCGTTCACCTTCAGATTTCAACCTGTGCTATCCACTTCTAGTATTACACGTACTTGAAGGTTTGCGTTTTGGCCATCTGTCGTGTGTGAGTATGTAACTGAAGAAATTGGATTCAACAAGAAGGAATACGGTTGGACATTTATTATTTAATCACTACAATTGTTTCGACGCAGCGTAGGTGTCCAGGTGTATAGGTACTTGATTATATATACCTGCACTTAATTATATGTATACTTGGTTATATATAAGTATATATGTGAAGGTGGAGGCGCAATAGCCCAGTGGTTAGGGCAGCGGATTCGCGGTCATAGGATCGCGGTTTCGATTCCCAGACCGGGCGTTGTGAGTGTTTATTGAGCGAAAACACCTAAAGTTCCACGAGGCTCCGGCAGGGGATGGTGGCGAACCCTGCTGTACTCTTCCACCACAACTTTCTCTCACTCTTACTTCCTGTTTCTGTTGTGCCTGTAATTCAAAGGGCCAGCCTTGTCACACTGTGTCACGCTGAATATCCCCGAGAACTACGTTAAGGGTACACGTGTCTGTGGAGTGCTCATCCATTTGCACGTTAATTTCACGTGCAGGCTGTTCCGTTGATCGGATCAACTGGAACCCTCGACGTCGTAAGCGACGGAGTGCCAACAACATATATATATATATATATATATGTGTGTGTGTGTGTGTGTGTGTATGTATGTATGTGTGTATGTATGTATGTATCTATCTATCTATCTATCTATCTATATAAACATATACATACACACACACACACACTCACACATATTGTGTCATCCCATAAATAATGCAGTTTTTTCAATTGCATGAACTAAAAGTAGGAGGGGCACGGGATAAACTACCTGCATCAACTTGCTATAAAAGCAGGTAGTAATTTTACCTTGTCCTTATTCTTCGTGCAAGTTTTGAAGAGTGCAGTTTGATTTTAATAGTTATTTTTTCAAAGCTATAATGGAAGTGACAAAGGAGCATATTCGGCATATTTTGCTTTATGAGTTCAATAAAGGAAACAACTCAATGAAAAGTGCAAGGAATATTAATGCAGTATATGGAGATCGGACAATAAGCGTAAGCCAGTGTCAACGGTGGTTTCAGAAATTCCGAGCCGGAAACTACAACCTAGAAGACGAGCCTCATCCTGGAAGATCTGTAGAGCTCAATGGAACAAAATCCCACTGTAACTATTGAGGAACTAACAGAGAAGCTTGGATTCGGTCATTCAACCAGTCATCGACACCTGTGCTTTGGTTTCAAGACGAAAGGCTTCTTTCATCAGGATAATGCTCGCCCACATACAGCGAGGATTACATTCCAAAGGCTGGGGTAGTTTGAATGGAGAACGATACCCCAGCCATCATATTCACCCGACATTGCCCCATCTGATTATCATTTATTCTGCAGTCTTCAAAATCATTTGGACGGAAAAAAATATGAATTCTGTAGACGAGGTGAGAACAGTACTGGGGGAGTATTTTTCGTCACAGACAAGTGAATTTTGGAAGAGGGGCCTTGCAAGTCTGTCAGATAGATGGAAGAGTATGGTAGAAAATGAAGGAAAATATATTTCAGATTAAAAAAGAACATCTTAATTTTGCAAA
>NC_068981.1:2037963-2039701 GCF_001194135.2 Octopus bimaculoides | reverse complement strand
TATATATATATATATATATATATATATATATATATGAACGGAAGCATGATAAAGGAACGAACGGAAAATTCATACACAAGACATGGACTCTATTCTCGTCAGTTATCGTCCAAAGAATCATTGCAGTTTCATGCCTTTAACAATTAATATTGTTAATTTTTGGTGGCTTTAACAGCAAAAAGCTGCTGGGAATAATGAGCGAACGTGGAGGAGAGTGACAAAGACAAACACGACACATGTAGTGGGTTCGGATATAAATATATAAGGAAAATAAAGGCCGTGTAGCTCTAAGACAGTGATAGGACGCGACGAGTGTAAAAGTACTGCAATGGAAAATGATGTCCTTTGAGATTGGAAAAGGAAAGTGGAAAGATGAAGAGTTCGAACGGGAGGTGGAACAACAAAAAAATGAAAAACAAAATCAAATTCCGGGTTGAAAGTGGAGGAGAAGCGAGAGCCCCGGGAGAAGCGTGACTGAACAAGTCAGCGGTCAAGCAGAAAGAGAGAAAAATGGGAATGGTCACAGGTCACATGATAGTGGGAGGAGAAGGAAGAGGGAGGAAAAGTAGTGAAGGGCTGAGAAAAAGGCTGAGGGAGGGTAGATAGAAAGAAGGGCAGATAGACGAGGTAGTTGAGAGAAAAGGAATGAGGGAAGGGTGCACAGAAAGAGAGGAGGAAGGAGAATAATAAAGTGAAGTGGGTAGACAGAAAAATTAACAGAGAAGTAAGGGGGTGAGAGAGGGAGGAGAAAGAGAAGGCAATGTAAAACGAAATTGACAGCATTTGGTTTCCCAAATGTGACCACCCCAACAAAACACTAATGTTTTCACACTTTGGGGCATTATTCTTCCACTACGACCGTTACGACCTTTTCAAATCTAACGTTGTTGTTGTTATGTAACCGAAAGTCTGTCTTTGAGGTGTTGTGAGGGAAGTGGAACCTTGTCAGGTTTTAAACATTCTATCACAAAGCATGTCATTCGTATCGGTCGTATAAATCCAATATTGAACTAAATTGACATTTATCTGAGGGAAGGACCCAATAATTCCACATAGCCTTTTCTTGAAGACTAGAAAGCATTAAATTGTTAATAAAACCAAGTAAAGAAAACTGTTGGTTTTTACTATGGCTATGTCAAATTTGCTTTCTCTCTCTCTGTTTTTTTTTTTTAAGTAATTCATACATTAAAAAGAAAAAAGAACTAACAAATAAAACCTGAAATATAATTTAAAATAGAATAAAATAGAAGCAGATTTTCTCCTCTGCTGAGAACATGGGAAAGCGAACCGGATGTAAAAATGTCTACGAGATAAGCTGTATTAATTATGGTACGCTAATGACAAACAGCTGCACCTAGAAACTGCTGATTGGCTGAACGCCGTGCAAGTTTATATAATAAGCTCACTTCGGCTTTAGACAGAAAACTCCACGTTTTATATTATTTTATACGGGTTCGGTTTAATCTTTCAGCGAATAAAAGAAGTAAAAACTATAAGCGAGACTTCATTTCAAAGAGAACGTGCTGGATGCAACCAAGTGGCTATAAAGTGTATACAGATGAAAACATGCATGTATTTTGTAAGGATGGCCACATATACATACATGCATACATACAAACATACAAACACACACACACACACATACACACACAAATGCAAACATACGTACGTAGATATATACACACATACGTACATAGATATATACACATATGTATATATATATATATATATACATTAC
>NC_068981.1:2026138-2033008 GCF_001194135.2 Octopus bimaculoides | reverse complement strand
TACTCAAATACCAGAGGTAGGGTAATATGCTTTATTTAAAAGCAGCAGAAATATGACAAAAGACTTACTCTGAGTTTCACGTTCCTGTTCATCGGACAGTTTTAACTATCCGATGAACGGGAACGTGAAACTCAGAGTAACAGTCTTTTGTTATATTTCTGCTGCGTTTAGATGAAGTATATATATATATATATATATATATATATGTTTGTGTGTCTGTGTTTGTTTCCCCACCATCGCTTGACAACCGATGTTAGTGTGTTTACGTCTCCGTAACTTAGCGGTTCGGCAAAAAATCCCGATAGAATAAATACTAGGCTTGCAAAGAATAAGTCCTGGGGTCGATTTGTTCAACTAAAAGCGGTGCTCCAGCATGGCCGCAGTCAAATCACTGAAAGAAAAAATAAAAGAGTACATGCGCATACATATGCGCATACAAAACAAATGCACACAGAATGACACACGTACACATACGTAAGCACACGCGTTTACACACACCGCACACAAACGCATAGACTCAAACACATAAACACCCGCGCACACATACATACGTAATGCATATTCATTGTCCATGTTCCATCTCATTCCGCCCCTGTCCAACTCCCCTTCCTCCTACCACCATTGCGTCTCTCCTAAAACAACACACCTCCCACTGCTCTCCTTCTTTCTTTCTCTCTCTCTCTCAGACAATATCTCTTTCAATCTCTTTATTTTCTCTCTCTCTCTCTCTCTCTCTCTCTTCTCTAGACACATCCCCACCACCGTTATTGTCTCATCTGTTTTCAAACACAACAAAACTTTCACTTTCTTATTAACTTGCTGTTTACTATTCTCTCTCCTCTCTCTCTCCTTCTCTCTCTCCTTCTCTCTCTCTCCTTCTCTCTCTCTCCTTCTCTCTCTCTCGTCTACTCTCTCTCCTCTACTCTTTGTCTCTCTCCTCCACTCTCCCTATTTCTTCTCTTTTCACCCATCGCTTCACCGCTTGAAAAATCAACAGTGAAGTTAGTATTAACATTATTGTACTTCGGAAGATCCTTTCGTGGTCGATAAATTAAGTACCAGTTGAGTACTGGGGTCGATCTAATCGACTGGTCCACTCCCCCCGCCAAATATCAGGCCTTGTGCCCATAACAGAAAGGATTATTGTATTTCGGAAGATAATGTAAACTCTAAGTTTTACTAAAGAAACCCAATAAGACCATAACAGGTCCGGAGTTGCCTCCCCTATGCTTATCGTATAAAATGGCTTAACTCAAGCTAACTCAAATAATTTAATTTAGCTGCCTTCTTGATTGGCAACACCTAATCTGCGGAGATCAATAAAAACTGATTCCGGTCACGGATCTACATCTTGTAAATACATTCGTTTTACTCGTACTTCGGAGACACTGACACACTGTCTGACGGAGGCGAACAACCTGAAATTTCGAAGTTACTGTTAAACTTTTCCTTGTAAAATTTTAAAAGATTTATTCTACTAAATTGTAATGTTATATATTATCTTTTAATATTCTATATAACATGACATAAAACCCAGCATTAATATATACGATGGGGAGCTGAAAAGATCCTGGTGTTAAGGGTACCGTGATAGGCCTGATTGGAGGTCCAATCTTCAGAGTTCTTTTTACGAGGCTTAGAAAAACTGAAGGACCGCTGCAAAAAGTGTGTGAATCTGAGAGGGGAATATGTTGAATAAAATCATAATTAACTGATCCTCCTGTATTTTCCTTTACACAAAGCCAAGAACTTTTCAGCATCCTCTCATAAGCAAACGCAAGCACACAAACACATGCACACAGCACGCACGCACGCACGCACGCACGCACACACACATTAATTCGCACATCCAACCAAAATTGGATGGGTTGTTTAGAACGCCTCAGACTGCGGCGAACGTCTTGAAAAATCATGTTGTGTTGATGACAAATGCTAAAAAGCACAGACTCTATCGGCTGGTGAAATTTTCGTCACCACCAGTGGATCGCACAACTGCATCAGGTGATTTCACAGTAAGTTGTGGATCATCAGCAGTAGGTGGTCAAGTGCTGAATGCCAGGTTGAGAATCAGTGAAACCGGTATGGTATAGCAGTGGCCAAACAACCAGTGATGCCGCGAAAAGGTGACTGGCTGTGAATAACTTTGTTATTAGCAACAGAAGCAGCCTCTGGCGTCCTAAAGTGTTCTAAACAACAAATCCAATATATGTTAGATGTGATAATTGATATTCGTTACAAATCCTGCTTCTCCGAGGTTTGAACTTCATCACTCCAATTTTCTTTCTTGTGTTACAGAGGAAACCTACAGATCCGCTGGTCTGAAGGTGTGTGAGAGACCGAAATTCATCGCAGGCTTCCAATACAAGACAGCGCTCTACCGTTTGCAAGTTTGTATGAGTGGATCGCGAAGTTTAAAAATGACTGGAAAAGCAGGAAGCACGAAGAGGAACCAAAATGTCTATCAACCTCCACCAATGATCTGAAGATTCGAGAAGTTCGAGAAATGCTTCTGGCAAATCGACGGGCGATCATCGATAAGGTGGCGTGTTCTCTACTTATTAGCCATGGTTCTGCATACGAAATAATCCACGACAATCTTCGCTTCAGTAAAGTCTGCAAGATGAGTACCAAGAAACGTTACCGTAGCCCATAAGCGCAACTGAGCGGAGATCTATTAACGCTTACTCTCCCGCTACAAGCATAGAGCAGTGCTGACTGAGGAGTAACTTCCTGAATTCCTGAATCCCCTTTCAGCTCCTTGATACACACACACACAACTTAATTCAGCTCTACAGCTGTTTCAACGTTGTGACTATAACACTATCATTTACATGATTATGTTATTGATATAATTCACTTAAATGTGATGAATAAACCGTTTCGTCAAGAGATATCATTGAAATATGTGATATTTTCTCTTAGATTCTGCACATATAGCTTTACTGGTCAATTAAATCACCAACGTGTGTGTGTGTGTGTGTGTGTGTGTGTGTGTGTGTGTGTGTGTGTGTGTGTGTGTGTGTGTGTGTGTGTGTGTGTGTGTGACATTCTTATATGCATCTGTGTCTATGTCTGCGCTCATGGTGTAAGACCTGAGATTGCCCATGTATCTCTTCAGGTTCCGTTACCTAGCAGTTCAACAAATAGAGATCAATAAAATAAATAAGCGAATGTAGGAAATACTGAGATCAATATGATTGACTAAAACCCTTCAAAGCGGTGCCCCAGCATGGCCGAAGTTCAATGGTTGAAACCAGTAAAGCATTAAATGAATTGAGGAATACACGCTCACGCATATATATATATATATATTGGCACTCCGTCGGTTATGACGACGAGAGTTCCAGTTGATCCGATCAACAGCCTGCTCTTGAAACTAACGCGCGTTCTCCCTTAACATAATTCTCAGGGAGATTCAGTGTGACACACGCACACACGCACGCACGCACGCACGCACACACACACACAAACACACACTGTGTGCCTTTCGTTCTTCTCTCCCATCTCCCCTTCCTCCTACCACTATTGTATCTCTCCTAAAACAAGCCTCCCACCTCTCTCTCTCTCTCTCTCTCTCTCTCTCTCTCTCTCTCTCTCTCTCTCTCTCTCTCTCTCTCTCTCTCTCTCTCTCTCACTCTCTCCTTGCTCCTCTTTCATCCGCGTCTCATTTCTGTTTACAATCACAACACCGCTGTTTATTTAATACTTCATTTTTCTTTTAGGCGGTTGTTTACCATTCTGTCATCTCTGCTCCACCCTCTCTCTCTCTCTCACACACAGCTTCTTTCTTTCTCTTTCTTCACTTACACCTATAAAACTATACACACACATAAACAAGCTTACACATACATGCACATAATGCATAAATGCATCCCCACATATCTATATGCGCACACATATGCATGCACGTATGTCTAATTATATGCACATCCAGCCTTACTTAAACGCATATACATACACGCAGATACAGCCATATACACAAATACATAGATGTGCATATTACACGCAAGTACACACTCAGAAATACTCACACACACATATGCATATACATCACATTCACGCATATATTCACATACACATACATATATATACACTCAATCGTCTGCATATACAGTACACAAATATATATGTAGATGTAAGTATGTACATATATGTGTGCATACATGTATATATATATATATATATATATATATATATATATGTACAAATGCACACACACACATCTTAATATAAATTTGAGCGATGTTTCTCTGTCCGTTACGTTTTTACGTCTGTTAACTCCTCCAAGACCATTGGCACAAGGACAACGAAACTCAAACCAGCAACTCCCCTAATCCAAGGGTATGTCCTAAGGGGTCTATTTTTTTTAAAGGGCTGCCTAATTGGGGCCCCACTGACCCCACTACTTTTACTGCATTTACCTCACTCCTACGCTTATTGATTAAACTATGATCAGCATCAGTACTTAGCACATTTACAGAAATAAATTTCCCTACACAAAGGTACAGGATTGCCAAGCGGCCCGATAGTGGGTCCGAAGGCCTCAAAGGTGCCCTCCGCAGGAACTAGCCTGAATGCCGCCCTAAGAGCGGCTTCAAGGCTAGAGTTTATATATATATATATATATATATATATATATATATATCATAAATATATAGATATATGCATATATCCATACATATATGTACATATGTATACATACATGCATATATGGGTACAGGGCATAAAAAAAACGTTAAACACAATGAAAAACGAAAAACGAAAACATAAAAACGAAAACAGAAAACGAACTTTCTTCGAAACGCGGAGTAGATGGACAGGGACAACTGACGAAGGGATATACTCTTTATGTTGCATGTCTCGTTTCTCTGTTTGTTTTTTCGTTGTTCGAAAAAAAGTTCGTTTTCTGTTTTCGTCTTTGTTTTCGTTTCTCATTGTGTTCAACGTTTTTTTGTGATGTCCTGTACCCATATATGCATGTATGTATACATATAGATGTAGGTATGTACATATATGTATGGATATATGCATATATCTATATATTTATGTTATTATATGATCGAACGCCACGCGTCCTTTTCCAAGTAAGTATATATATATATATATATATATATATATATATATGCATCACTTATGCACATCTTCACTCTTCCAAAGGTGCAGAAAATTTGTTCTGTACGTTTGAGCATAAAAATGCATATAAACATGCAATTTCATGCTCAAACGCACAGGACATACTTTATGCACCTTTTATTCCCAGACAGACACAACACGTCGCCCAGTCCAGGGATCGAAACCACAGTCCAACGATCATACGTGCAACACCTTAACCACTGAACCACGCGCATCTACAATAAATGTATATACCCAGGTGTAAATTATATATATATATATATATATATATATATATATATATATATGCACACACACACATACATACACACACACATACACACGCACACACACACACATATATATATCAACGTACGCACATACATAAGTCATGACTTAGATATTCATATATGCGTGCTTGCACACGTAATACAAGTTCAGATGCATAGACACAAACATAGGTATTTGTATACAAACATACATATAAATATGCATACATACATAATCATATACACCTACGTACATACCTGTAATTATTGGGGCCCTGGGATATGTAACACACTGCCTAATCACCAATCTTGAGAAAAATAGGCTTTTCGAAATCAGAAAGGAGAAAGCTGATTCGAAGACTACAAATCCATTCAATCACTGGAACTGTAAAAATCTGTAAAACTTTCCAGAAGTTTCTCATTTAAATATATATGAGCATATCTAGATATGTAACCATATGCAGGAGAATACATACATAAAGCAAAACATACAAATCTGCATTTATACACATATACATAGATACATACATACATACATACATACATACGTACATAGATAGATAGATAGATATGTAGATAGATACATACATGCACACATACATACATACATAAACAAAAATACCCTGTTGATGTTGAAATTCCAATGATGGAGTCTTAGATCTAGATTAGAAACCGGCTCTCTGTATTGGCAAGAAATCTTGAAATAAATGACATAATACATACATACATGCATACATACATACATGCATACATGCACGCATGCATGCATACATACATACACACACATACTAACGAATATATATGTAGTTGTACAGGTGTTGTATAGGCATGCAAGCATGTATGCATGTATGTAGAAAACCTATCAACGCTTGAGTAAGAAACGAAAGCAAAGTCAAACTTATATACGTGTATATATATGAGTGCGTGTATGTGTATGTGTGTGTGAGTGTATGTATGTGCGCATATATGTTTATATATGTGTGGATACATATATATATACTTTTTTATTCTTTTATATATATAATAATAATATAAATAATATAAATAATATATATGTATATATATATGTATAAGTTAAAGGTAATGTAACCATCTAAGGGATAGATATATCCATAGGCACTCCTGGTATTACCTCAGTATGTATGGTCCTTGTTATAAGGTATACGGTAGTAGGTAATTTAAAAGGTAAACCGTGGTTTAGTATATATAAAGACGATAAGAAATGGAGCAATAAATAACAGTGAGAAGTGGATCGTTGGTGTTATAAAGTCATTATTTAATTAAGAAGGGAGTATGTTTACAGCTGTTTCAGTATATGAAGCTGGGGTAAATTTGCATTTACCTCGTTGCAATTGATAGACATCATCGGAACGATTAAAGGGCAAAGATAAATAGAAGGAAAACAGAAAGAAAATGTGAGGGAAAGAAGGGAAAAAAAGGAAAAATGTTCGTTAATTCAATAGTCTTATATATATATATATATATATAT
>NC_068981.1:2025365-2025999 GCF_001194135.2 Octopus bimaculoides | reverse complement strand
GAATTAGAGAAGGACGGGGGAGAAACCGCATAGAGTAGAGTCGCATCAAAAAGGTTAAGATAAAATTACTTGGAAATCGTGCGGCATTCTTCTAAAGTAATGCCCTTATATAAATATAAATAAATATATTCTAGGGAATAAATGATAGATTTTTCTCTTATGAGTTTTTTCACGCTAACTACT
This sequence comes from Octopus bimaculoides, assembly GCF_001194135.2. Taxonomy (NCBI): domain Eukaryota; kingdom Metazoa; phylum Mollusca; class Cephalopoda; order Octopoda; family Octopodidae; genus Octopus; species Octopus bimaculoides. The sequence goes on along the minus strand of NC_068981.1, from coordinate 2,025,816 downwards.
TGATAAAATTCTTGTAAAAATTTTTTATCCTATTATTGAATTAATTAAATATATAACCGGAATATATTCAGTGCTGAATAAACACGTGTACCGAAGTACAATTCAAAAAAAGCCCGCCTTTTACATAGATATATAGAGATAAACAATCTTCTATGTACGATGCCGGATACATGGGTGTTCGTTTTCGTATGTTGAATCTTTTGTTTATTTTTATATATTTTGACCATACTATACTGATGATCGAAAGTTACATATTGTTGTAATAATCGTGAAATCGTTCGATATATAGTTCAGTCTGTTTTTAAGAGGCCAGTTTTTGAGAGTTGCATTTCCTCGCGTTCGGTAAAAATGTGTTTATTATGGTACTTTAGCGTGAGGTATTGTTCTATAATAATGCTCTTATATATATACATATATATATATATATATATATATATATATATATATATAA
>NC_068981.1:2018763-2021464 GCF_001194135.2 Octopus bimaculoides | reverse complement strand
CTCGCGTTCGGTAAAAATGTGTTTATTATGGTACTTTAGCGTGAGGTATTGTTCTATAATAATGCTCTTATATATATACATATATATATATATATATATACGACGGGCTTCTTTCAGTTTCCCTCTACCAAATCCACTCACAAAGCTTTAGTCGGCCCAAGGCTATAGTAGAAGACACTTGTCCAACGTGCCACGCAGTGGGACTGAACCCAGAACCATGTAGTTGGTAAGCAAGCTACTTCATACATGTACTTTTTTTTTTTTTCACAACAACGATGTCCGATTTCCGATGTCTGGTCGGATGATCGCACTGCATCGTTGCATCCCACGGGATTTTGAAATTCTCATTTTCGGTGACTCCAAGGCGGTGAGCTGACAGGGTCGTGACCACTCTGACAAAAGTGCTTAGCAGCATTTCGTCCGTCTTTACGTTCTGAGTTAAAATTTCACCGAGGTCGACTTAGCCTTTCATCCTTTCGGGTCGATAAAATAAGTACTAGTTGAACACTGCAGGAGCGGGGATGTAATCGACTTTTCGCCTCCTCCGAAATTGCTGGCCTTGTGTTAAAACTTGAAACCATCATTATTCCACCGAGATCTGTGGAATAATATTATTATTATTTAACAAGGTATTGAGTTGCGCAACTATTCGTGCATAAAATTCACCAAATCTTTTGATCCCACGGGTATATGGCGTAGTGGTTAAGAGCGTGGGCTACTAACTCCAAGATTCCGAGTTCGATTCCAGGCAATGACCTGAATAATAATAGAGCACAAATATCCATCAATTGTAAATAATGTAAATAATGTACATAATTCCTCATCACTTAAATATAGAGCATTATTATTATTATTATTATTATAATTATTATTATTATTATCGTTCAAGTTTGTTTCCATTTCTTTCCGAATGTCTTCCCAACACCTAGGGCAAAGAGACTCACTGTATACATTGGTAGGCAATTAAAACGAGCACACCAAATTGTTCATTTACAAAGTCATGTGATTGAAAAAAAGGGAAGACGGACTGAGGAAAGAAGAAAAAAGAAAAAAATGAAAAAGAAAACAAAGAAAATAAGGAGGAAAAGGAAAGACAATTCACAGCGACACTGCTCTTCTCAATATTTGTGACGTATCAGTTAAGACAATCTTTTGCACTTCCTGCATGGATGGTAATCCAGGGATCATCCTCAAATAAATTTTCAGTTCCTTTTTTGATCATTCCAAGTGCTCCTATAATCACTGGTATTGTAACCATCTTGAGATGTCACATTTTTTTTCGATTTCACTCAGTAAATCTTTATATTTTTTTGAGCTTATCAAATTCTTTTGCCGAGATATTATGGTCACATGGTATGCTCATGTCAATCAATAAACAGACTTTATCGTTTTGGTCTTTCACAACAATATCCGGTTTACTAGCTTTGATGATCCAGTCTGTAAGTACTAGAAAACCCCAACGAATCGTAACAATTTCTCCCTCAGTTATAGCCTCAGGATAGTGAATATACCATTTGTCAGCACTTTTGATTTTATAATACAGACATATTATCCAGTGTAAATATTGGCCAATACTGTCATGTCTGATTTTATACTCTACTGGTGCTAAAACCTTACATCGAAAGATTTAGTAGTCCACTGTTTCAATCTCACCTTACACCGAAAGACTAGGCGGTCCACTGTTTCAGTCTCACCTTACACCTAAAGATTAGATTCGAAAGGAGAAAATCCTCATGAGACTACAATTATATTTTAAGGGTCCATGAAAATCTTCTGCTTTTGATATATTCATCCCAAGAAACAGCTAGGTTTCTTTCTCTAATGTTTCCCATAGTTTAACATGTTTCCAGCCACTGAAACATGGTCTCCCAAAGAATGAATGCTACTGCACACCGACACAAGTAAGTGTGTGTGAAAAACAAAATAGGAATTTTGAAGGAAGTACCTATAAAATTAATTTTTAAACATCAAATGTCTGATGGTGAAGGAAAGTAAAGTGGTAATCAAAGAGTTCCATAGTTTCAAAATGGTTAAGAACCATTGCTCTAGTCGAGAAGCATTAATAACCGTTTACAATTCATCCTGTGTTCTGTTTCTCTTAACCGTACGAGTTAAATGTCTGTTAAGTTGACAGATATAAATATTCAGTGTTCTTGTTTGTTTATTTTCGTATACATATTATTGTCCTGTTCTGAACACCCCCACTCCGCCATTCTGAAGCAAGCGAGTCATTCTGTTGTTAATGTACCGTAATTGCTTTGATCTTCAGTCAAAGGAATTTCTTTCCCTTTCTTGCTTGTATCTTGTCTTATCTATTTTACCTGTTCACCTCGTTTGATATGTCTTTTGTAATTCCTCCATTTTAATCGTGAAGCGACGCAACAATTTCGCCACTCTATCTATCTATCTATCTATCTATCTATCTATCTATCTATCTATCTATCTATCTATCTATCTATCTGTCTGTCTGTCTGTCTGTCTGTCTGGTTGTCTGTCTATCTATCTATCTATCTATCTATCTATCTATCTATCTATCTATCTATCTATCTATCTATCTATCCGCTTCAAGGGTGATTTAACTGCTTTTAGCAGGTCGGAAAGGCCCCTTCGTTGGTTCGTATCCAAAAATGCGAACCAACCTTAATTGTCTTTTCTCGTCTACTTTGAGGAAATAGCCAGCAAAATCGAAGCAGAATAATTT
>NC_068981.1:2017183-2018329 GCF_001194135.2 Octopus bimaculoides | reverse complement strand
ATTTTTACCAGACAATTTTGACGACAGCACGTTCTTTCTTTGCTTTGATCAACTCAGTATAATTACTTTGAAACAGAGCAGAGAAAAGGTGGAGATAAAGAGAGAATAGGAAGAGAGAACGCGGTGAGGTGCGGGGTGAAGGAAGAGTTAGATAGGAACGAGGGAAATAAGAGAGAGAGAGAGAGAGAGAGAGAGAGAGATAGAGAGAGAGAGATAAAACGAGAATGTGAAGAAAGAACAATGAGAAGTTGTACTGAATTCGTTAGTTGATGGTGATTATACGCAGTTGTTTGCTTGTGTTAAGTTCAACCGTTTAAAATCATTGGTTAAATTGTTTTAGTGGACAACTTGGAGACAGTGAAAGGAATAATTGGAAACAAGGAGACACTAATGGAAAAAGAGAAAAAAAAGGGGGGAAATATGAGAATAAATAAATAAATAATAATAATAGTTGAAATAATGATGATGGTAATGATGATGATGATGATGATGATGATGATGATGATGATGATGATGATAACAAATGAAGAATTTTGTAAAAATATTAATTCGAGTCGACTTCAAAATTGGTTTTGATAGGTGCAAACATGGCTGTGTGGTTAAGAAGCTCGCGCTGCTACCACGTAGTTTCGGGTTCAATACCACAGCAGAGCAACTCGAGCTGGTGTCTTCTACTGTACCTTGTGAACGGATTTGGTAGGCGGAAGAAGCGCTCATGTATACATATACGTACATACATACATACATACATACATGTTTGGGACAGAGGGACACTGTTTCGTTTTCCTGTCTTGTTTTCTTTCCGCCACTACATTCCTTCACGTTACAAATTTAATTTGTCTCCGTGGGAAGAGCCGTTCTAACAATGCGTCCTGCCCTAACTCTTCGAAACGCTTAGTTTTAGAATGGTGGCAGCTGATGAAGGAAATGTTCTCTATGTGGTCTGTGTGTTTTCTGTACTCTGTTTATCATTTTGACCACGTTTTTTTGCAACGTCTTGTACTCAGATATGCATCTATATATACATGTAGATGTAGGTATGCACATACATGTACGTATATATGCATATACTCACATATTATTTGTATTATTATATGATCGAACGCACGCGTCATCCTTGCAAGTAAGTTTTAACTTTAGATACAT
>NC_068981.1:2014320-2015735 GCF_001194135.2 Octopus bimaculoides | reverse complement strand
ATATATATACATATATACATACAAATAATATATGAGTATATGCATATATACGTACATGTATGTACATACCTACATCTACATGTATATATAGATGCATATCTGGGTACAGGACATATATATATATATATATATATATATATGGTTAACTCAGCCTGAAGAACTAGGTTCCCGTCAGAAACCTACAAACCATAAGTTGCTTGGGGTCCGAATCAAACTGGTGTGCATTTAAGTTTGTCTCTCATACCGCTTAACTGCTGCTGGTTTGTTTACATCCCGTACATTAGCGGTTCGTTGGCAGAGACAGAAAAAATAACTACAAGACTGAAAGAAATAAGAAATGGAGTTGATTTCTTCAACTAAAACTTTCATACTTAACTGTACGGGTCTTATGCAAAAGGCGTCTTTGGGAAATATTTTAATCTTATGCGTAGTGGTAACATTCACTGGAATCATTAAAAAGTTTAAAGTACAACGAATTGTTTGGTGATGAAGTTGGTCGTGATGGTGGTCTTTGTAGGGATGGTGTTAGTGGTGGTGGTGATGGCGATAGTGATGGTTGAGGAGATGGCGTTGGTGACGGTGATGATGGAGTTGGAGTAAGAGGTAGCAACTCACTGGATGAGCGTGTGGTGGTGGTGGTGGTCAAGAGAGTGGTGGCGGTGGAGAGAGTGGTGATGGTGGTGGTCTAGAGACTGGTGGTGGTCAAGAGAGTGGTGGCGGTGGAGAGATTGGTGGCGGTGGAGAGAGTGGTGATGGTGGAGTGAAGGGTGACGATAGGGAAGGTGGTGGTGGTGAGAGGAAGAGAGAAGAAAGGGAGAAAGCGAGGGGGTGAGAGAGAAAGTGAGAGAGAAAGAGGGAGAGAGAGAGAAAGTGAGAGAGAAAGAGGGAGAGAGAGAGAAAGTGAGATTAAGAGGGTGAAAAGGAGAAATAGAGGAACAGAAAGATGAAGAGCGAGAAAGGGGGAGAGAGAGAAAGGGGGAGAGATAAAAGGAGAGAGAGAGTGAGCGAGTGAGAAAGAGAAGAGAGTGAGAGAAAAAGAGAGAGAGAGAGAGAGACTGGGAGAGAGTCGAGGTGAGAAAGAAATGGTACCACATTACCATCACCGTCCCCACCCCCACTTATACTACCACCGCCACCAACACTACAACAACTACTATAACATCCTAATTACCAGCCGACCTTACATATAAGCAACATCCAGCACCACTACTACCACCGCTACTACTACTACTACTACCACCACCGCTACTACTACCACTACCACCTCTTCTACTACTACTACTACTACTACTACTACTACTACTACTACTACTACAACTACTACTACCACCACCACCACCACCACCACTACTACTACTACTACTACTACAAGCGCCGCAGTTATCTCTATCTGTCAAATGCCCAGTGCCTCAAAC
>NC_068981.1:2012762-2013437 GCF_001194135.2 Octopus bimaculoides | reverse complement strand
ATTGCTAATCACCACCCCTATTAATAAATAATACCTCCACAACGAAAGACGCCAATCTACCCCACCCCCACCGATCACGCCCTCCTCCCCCGCACCCTATAACGACCTATGCCGCTACTTAACAGCAGAGTGACCCAAAGTGTACCCAGATCCCCCTTATCTGTTGCCGGGAGACAGAGAGGAGATAATCTGGGTTAAGTCTGCAGGAACCTGGAGCCGAACCGCTCCGCCAGACACGGCTGATGCCAAGTCTAATAAACCAATCTTCATTTTATAGGCAGCCTCTTAACCGTACAGAAAGGATTTCCGTGTTTTGGTGGGGTTTCAAAAATTAAAGGGAGTTCTGGCAATAATGATATACATCACTTGATACATGGACACACGCACACACACACACACACGCACATGCACACACACAAACACACACACGCACACACACACAAACACGCATACACACACTGAATAGGAGCACTCCGTCGGTTAGCGACGGCGTTAGCGATACGATCAACGGAACAGCCTGCTCGTGAAATTAACGTGCAAGTGGTTGAGTACTCCACAGACACATGTACCCACGACGTAGTTCTCAGGGAGACTCAGCGTGACACAGAATGTGACAAGGCCGGCCCTTTGAAATACAGGTAATACTCATTTTTGCCAGCTGAGTGGACTGGAGCA
>NC_068981.1:2009084-2011763 GCF_001194135.2 Octopus bimaculoides | reverse complement strand
TGTGTGTGTGTGTGTGTGTGTGTGTATATATGTGTGTGTGTTTATTTATATGTCTGTGTTTGTTCCCCCACCATTGCTCGACAACCGATGTTGGTGTATTTACGTCCCCGTAACATTAGTGGTTCGGCGAAACACACCGATAGAATAAATACTAGGTTTACAAAGAATAAGTCTTGTAGTCGATTTGTTCGACTTGAGGCGGTGCTCCAGCATGGCTGCAATAAAATTACTGAAACATGTAAAAGAATAAAAGAATTAATTAAGATCCCTTCATGGCGATCGGAACGGGAGGCTGTCCTCTCAATCAATACACTTCTGTGGATATATGGATGACGGACTCTAGTGATGAAGTTATTCCACGCTTTCCCATCCATGGCATTGGCCTTAGCATGCTCGTGGTGGAGGCGTTGCAACTTTAGAGTCTTCTTCAATTTGTTTCGCCCATGTCTTCTTTGGTGCGCTGTACTGAAATTCTCCAGTGGGTGGGATCGCTTTCCCACAAATGTTAGTGTGGTAGTCTTTCGGTGCTCGTACTACAGACGTGGTCAAACCACTGTAGCCTGCACAGCCGGATTTGGTCTTGAATGGTTGGCTGCTGCGCTGGCATTGTTCTCAGATGCTGCTGTTTGAGATTCGGTCGTATAGCGACAACAAGGATCTGAGGAAGACACCGCGTTTGGAACACCTCGAGCTTGATCAAGTCCTGCTCGAGGAAGGGGTCCATAGCAGCTATTGTCAAATGTCGCCACGAAACAGGAGGTAGGGGCCAAAAACTTATACATTACAATTCGTATATATAATAGTACGGAAGATGGAAATATTAATTTAGAAATAATACATTGCTAAATCTCTCAGAGAGATTTATGCAGTAGTGATACGATGAAGTAGTTGTATGCTGTCAACTTAATGTGACAGTCCCCTGTTGGTTAGACCTAGGAAGCTGCACCGCTTCCTGTCGGCCTTGACACATTTCCTGTGTCCTTATGTTTACAAGGGGGAGACAAGCACCTCCACCCAGCTAAGCCTGCATCCAGAGACATGTTTCTGAGTCTTTGCTCGTCATCAGTGTGGAGTAGCATGACCTGCTAGTGGAAGATGCCTGTCAAGCTCTTGTGAACATATAATAATTCTAATGAGAGATTTAGAAATGTATTATTTCTAAATTTGAAATCAGTGAATGTATTTCACTAGAATTTATATTGTCCTCGGTGCATCTTCCTAGGTCTAACCAACAGTAGTATTATTCCCTTCAGGGGACTGTCACATTAAGTTGACAGCATACAACTACTTCATGGAAATATAAATTAGAATAATATAGATTTCAAATTTTGGCACACGACAAGCAATTTCGGAGGAGGTAAGTCGATGACATCACCCCTGTGTCCAACTGATACTTATTTTATCGAACCCTGAAAAGATGAAAGGCAAAGACGACGTCGGTGGAATTTGAACTCAGAACGTAAAGACGGATGAAATGTTGCTCAGCATTTTGCCCAGTTTGCTAACGATTCTGCCAGGTCGTCGCTTTATAAGTTACAGTAATATAAAAGACAAACTCATCCTTAATATAATGCACACACACACATACATTGCATACGCAAATACACACACATAATTATCTAAATGTCCCCTCAGTTTTTGTCTGCAAAATTTCCACATAATGGTCGCCAGCCAAATTTCTACACAGTTTCTGTCCAAAAAACTCAGCTTCTGTCTATTAAATCTCCACACAGTTTCCGCCTTTGTTCATCAAATTTCCTCAGTTTCCGAACACCAAAATTCTCCCACAACTGGTTGGTCGACAGAGAGAGATACAATTACAGAAGACAGCTAAGTGCTGTGCAGTGTGGCTCTAACGCGAAATAAGGGGATTGCAAAGCGAACTTCACGAACACACAAACACCACTACGGCCAGTAGATTGATCATATGTGTAGTGAAATGCAGTCCAGCCATGACCATCTGAACGTTTTACGTCTAGCACAGTGCATTTCAACTACTTTGTACAATGTCATCATCTTATTATTTTAAAGTTGGATATTATTTGAGTGAGCATTTTCTACTATTTTTAGTAAGTACAACGACCACGTAGAGGCTCCCTCGTATGATATTAGTAAGGTGGTTTCTCGATATTTCTTACTATTGGAGTGTTGAATAGTTCGTTGGTAAAATAAAGAAGTGGTATTGAACCAGTGCGTGTGGTTATTTTAATTTTAATTGGCGTAACGACCCTCTCTAGACACAACAAAGAATAAGTACAAATCTATCTCAAATGACATTGTTGCAATTGAAAATTTGATGGATACTTTTGATAAGAGTTCGCTCCTCTGTTTGTAATATATATCAGGTGCAGATTGCATCGATTAATCAGCTGGTGATTGCAAACCGAACTTCACCACCACACAAACACAACTACGGCCAGTAGATCGATCACATGTGTAGATAAATGCAATCCAGGATTGACCATCTCAACTTTTTACTTTCAGCGCAGTGTATTTCAACTACGCAGTGTGCAATGTTATCTTGTTATTTAAAGTTCAATATTATTTGAGCCAGATTTTTCTACTATTTTTAGTAAGTACAACGACCACGTTGTGGGACAACGACCACGTAGAGGCACAACGACCACGTAGAGGCACAACGACCACGTAGAGGCACAACGACCACGTAGAGGCACAACG
>NC_068981.1:2005771-2008116 GCF_001194135.2 Octopus bimaculoides | reverse complement strand
CCACGTAGAGGCACAACGACCACGTAGAGGCACAACGACCACGTAGAGGCACAACGACCACGTAGAGGCACAACGGCCACGTAGAGGCACAACGACCACGTAGAGGCACAACGACCACGTAGAGGCACAGCGGCCACGTAGATGTCGGTAAGGTGGTTCCTCTGTGTTTTGGAGTGTTTTGGATGCAATAATGAAGGCGTTCACAGTAAGAACTTGATTGCGGACAATCACCACGAGCACAACACAGCGATAAAACAACAACAACAACAACAACAACAACTAGAACAACTACGACGACGACGACGATAACAACTCCAACAACAACAGCAACAACAAAAGCAACAGTAACATCAATGCTTCCAAAATAAGCGAGAAGACCAACAGTCTGCTTAGGATGCGGCAGAAGTGGCGACGTGAATGGAGTCGATGGGAACTCGGTGACTAATGACAGAATGCAAAAGATTAGGAGAAACTTTACACTCAAATATGGCTTTCCCTAAAAACACACACACACACGCACGCACACACACACGCACACTCTTTCACACACACACTCACACACTCACACACTCACACACACACAAAACACGCAAACATTGACATATATGTTACATACACATTTATACATGTCATACATACACATTCTCATACATGTACAGATATACAGATACATTTAAGTGTGTTTATATATATGTAGACACACACACACACACACACACACACACACACACACGCACGCACTAACACGCACACATATACACAGACATAGGAATACAGACCACACTCACGCACACAAACATCCTGGACGAACCATTTAAGTACACAGAGAAATCTATTCAGCGACCTGGTCACTAACCATTCCACCGCAATTGTGCTTGTAAAACAAGCAAATTGCGGTATGTATGTGTGTATGTATGTGTGTATGTGTGTATGTGTGTATGTGTGTATGTATGCGTGTGTGTGTGTATGTGTGTATGTATGTATGTATGTATGTATGTATGTATGTAGATATATATGTTTGTATACATGTAGGTATGTATGTATGTATGCATGCATGTATGCATGTATGTATGTATGCATGTAGGTTTGTATGTTTGTATGCATGTAGGTATGTATGCATGTATGTATGCATGCATGTATGCATGTATGTATGTATGTATGCATGTAGGTATGTATGTTTGTATGCATGTAGGTATGTATGCATGTATGCATGCATGTATGTATATATATGTATATATGCATGCCTATGTATGTATGTATGTATGTATGTATGTACATAAACTTTTATCAACCAAAGCCTAAAAATACTTTGTGTTTTATGATAAAATAAATAACGGACAAAAATATATATATGCCGCTCTCGATAGAGATATCAAAATGATGCTCTGGCTTATGAAAGAACCAGAAAGAAGTACGGTGCAACTGATTAAGAAGTGAGTTAGCTTATGTGAGATGACGTTCGGTCTGCGGAGTACCACCGATCGCTTTTTCCCGTTGAGACAACTAGAGAAGTGTTTTTAGCTAAGTGCAAGCCACCATTCGTTGATACAGTGAATGCTTTTGACAAAGTATTACACAATGTAGTCTAGTGATCGCTGCGTGAATTAGCAGTAGATGAATGACTAATGAAATCGTTGAAAGTCGTGTACAAAGATAATGTCAGGAAAGGAGTAGTTGGTTTATGAGTTCAGTGAGGAATTTAACATGCAACGAGGAATTTAGCATGAGGGTTTGGTCTCAGCATTCCACTCACTCTTCCAGGCCATAAAAACGGAGTTTAAAACTGTCTGTGGGAACTTCTGCATATTGGCAACCTAGTTCTCATCGCTAAAAGGCAAGAATCTAAAATGTAGAAGCAAAACACAGAATCAGGAGGTCTCAAAGTAAACTTAGCAATGACAAAAGTTTCAGTTAGCCAGAAAAGACAGCAGGAATTTACAATAATTTTTAATGAGTGGCCATACATTGTATGTAGAGGAAGGGTAGTTATGGACACGGTGAACTAAGGTGAACTGAGGTTGAACTGAAGGTGTATTGGGATGAAGAATAAAAAAAATGTCTGACAGGCACAGGAGTGGCTGTGTGGTAAGTAGCTTGCTTACCAACCACATGGTTCTGGGTTCAGTCCAACTGCGTGGCACCTTGGGCAAGTGTCTTCTACTATAGCCTCGGGCCGACCAAAGCCTTGTGAGTGGATTTGGTAGACGGAAACTGAAAGAAGCCCGTCGTATATATGTATATATATGTATATATATATGTGTGTGTGTATATGTCTGTGTGTCTGTGTTTGTTCCCCCAACATCGCTTGACAACCGATGGTGGTGTGTTCACGTCCCCGTAACTTA
>NC_068981.1:2004731-2005761 GCF_001194135.2 Octopus bimaculoides | reverse complement strand
AAGTGTCTTCTACTATAGCCTCGGGCCGACCAAAGCCTTGTGAGTGGATTTGGTAGACGGAAACTGAAAGAAGCCCGTCGTATATATGTATATATATGTATATATATATGTGTGTGTGTATATGTCTGTGTGTCTGTGTTTGTTCCCCCAACATCGCTTGACAACCGATGGTGGTGTGTTCACGTCCCCGTAACTTAGCGGTTCGGCAAAAGAGACCGATAGAATAAGTACTAGGCTTACAAAGAATAAGTCCTGGGGTCGATTTGCACGACTAAAGGCGGTGCTCCAGCATGGCCGTAGTCAAATGACTGAAACAAGTAAAAGAGTAAAAGAGTAAAGAGAGAGAAAGTAGATTTCGTCTCGAGCAGATGGTGAGGAATACGTTGCAGTCAGCAAGAAATGGATTCTTTCTGCAAGAAAAGACTTGGTTGGATGATTCTTGGAAACGAAGGAGGACTTTGCTTAGTTGAAAAATTTTGGTACTGAATGCGAAGAATGTGAAAAGACTGGAAAGAAACGAGGTGCGCATGCACCACTGGATGTTTCCATGGTGTACATAAACGAAAATGTACAGATGAACTGAAAGGAAAACGGGGGAATGTTATGTAGTGCACGAGAGAGGAGACTGCTCTGGAATGAGGATATGACGTATGTCGAAGGTGATAGTTGGGTAAAGTAGTGCCAGACGACCAAAGTGGAAATATTTTGTGAAAGAGGAAGACCGTGGATGATAGGAGAAGGAGTGTAGACGGATCTCATGATGCTAAAACTCATAAAGGAAATGACAAGAAACAGTAAAAAAAGTGGTCTGCCAACAGTATAAACTAGAGGTTACTTAATATGAGTTGCGCGCTCTCTGAAGATTTGACAATACAATCTACCGAGATGTTCTCACGTTTTTCTCATTAATCAAATGTAAGAGACGCAAATAAATAATTTATGAGGACAGTCTTTTCTTTTGTTTTGCCTTACATATAAAGATACATACATACACACACACACACACACACACACACACACACACACACAC
>NC_068981.1:1995144-2003798 GCF_001194135.2 Octopus bimaculoides | reverse complement strand
GTGTGTGCATGTATATGTATGTATGCGTATGTATGTATATACATATATATATATATATATATATATATAAGCTTAAGAACCCTTCACATGATCAGAGGTTTGGGGATATCCTTACCGAGAAATTTGATGATAGGGAGGAGGAGCTACAGTCCTTGTGACATGAAAGGCAGCTGGGAATTCCTGCGAGACAGCTTGCTGAGTGCCACAGACCAAATCTGTGGCTGGTGCAAAGTTCCTTCAGAACCTAGGGTAACATGGTGGTGGAACAATACTGTAGTCAGGGCCACTGGAACAAAGAAACAGGTTTGGAAGGCCTGAAAGAGTGGGGGTAGCAGGAGAATGCATCAAATAGCCAAAAGGGTGCCAATGTTCAACGACGTGAAGACCAAAGAATTGAAATATTTCGGATTGCAAGATAGTGCGTGAGAGAAAACCGTGATGTCATAGGAGAGAAATTTGTCTGCATGGATGATGGTGCACTTGCATTTAATGATTCTACAAAGAGGCTTGGAGATGCTATTATGAAAGACAGCTGAATGTAGGGAATGAATGATAGGAAGAGAGTCTGCCAAAGGTTGACCCAATTGAGGGACCAGCTACCCGAATTGAAAGTACGCGGGTAGATATTAAGGATACGAAGATAAGGAAAGCACCTGGTCCATCAGGCATCACCGCTGAGATGCTTAAAATGTCGGGCAGTGTGGGTTATGGTCTTGTCACCTACATCGTAAATCAGGTAGTTCATGATGGAGTCATACCCAATGACTATAGTCGGCTGCTACAAGGGTAAAGGTGATGCTTTAGACAGAGATAACTACAGGGGTTTCAAATTATTGGATCAGGTGATAAAAGTTATAGAAAGGGTCATAGCCCAACTAATTAGGGAGAGAGTTAGCCAAGATGAGATGCAGTTTGATTATGAAAGGGCCAATCAACAGAAACTGGTGACACCAAGCGAGAAGAAGAAGAAGAAGAAGAAGAAGAAGAAGAAGAAGAAGAAGAACAACAACAACAACAACAACAACAACAACAACAACCTCACCTACAAACGCAACAACAGCAATTATAACGTCTACAATCTTATGAGCGTTGCTAAAGGAAAAATGGCGTAAACGTACGAAACCTTTAAGGCGGGGTGAGCTGGCAGAAACGTTGGCACGCCGGGCGAAATGCTTAGCGGTATTTCATCTGTCTTTACGTTCTGAGTTCAAATCCCGCCGGAGTCCACTTTGCCTTTCATCCTTTCGAGGTCGATAAACTAAGTACCAGTTGCGTACTGAGGTCGATCTAATTGACTTGCTCCCTCCCCAAAAATTTCGGGCCTTGTGCCTAGAGTAGAAAAGAATATACGAAACCTTTGCAAATATTTGTCAGTTATTATCAGTTCCTTGAAGTCGCGCTGGCCGCCCTAATATAATTCTACTCTGGTTTTTTTTCCCCAACCTACATTCGCACGCTCTCACCGACCGTCACCATCATCACTTCACCTCCACCGCCATCAAAACTACTACCACCACAAGCGTTACTACCACCATCACCACCACCTCTAGCTACTATTACATTCTTATATCTCTTGTTAAATATTTTGGAAGCTGTATCAATCAACAAGTCTCAAATTTTAGCAAACGAGGAACACCCACGACAAAAATAAGAAAATTGATTTACAACTGAATTTAGGAAATATTTCATCTTAAAGAATTCCTCTCCAAAAGTTTCCAATGCCGATTCTTCTATAATTTAATTTATACATTATTGCTACCTTCTCAAGGCGGCGAGCTGGCAGAATTGTTAGCACGCCGGGCGAAATGCTTAGCGGTATATCGCCTGTCTTTATGCTCTGAGTTCAAATTCCGCCGAGGTCGACTTTTGCCTTTCATCCTTTTGGGGTTGATAAATTAAGTACCAGTTATGCACTGGGGTCAATGTAATCGACTTAATTCGTCTGTCTGTCATTGTTTGTCACCTCTATGTTTAGCCCCTTGTGGGCAGTAAAGAAATAAGAAACGTTAGCTCGTCGGGCGAAATGCTTAGCAGTATTTTGTCTGTCTTTACATGCGGAGTTCAAATTCCGCCGAGGTCGACTTTGCCTCTCATCATTTCAGGGGTCGACAAATTAAGTACCAGTTGTGTACTGGAATCGATCTAATCGACTGGCCCCCTCCAAAGACATTTCGGGTCTTGTGCCTAAAGTAGAAAATAATTTATACATTATTGTTTCCTTCTCGAAGCTGTGTCTTAGTCACGGGAAGGGAAAAAAGACAACAGTCACTAATGACCCTTTCTAGGGTCTCCTCTAGTATTCACCCTATCCTGCAAGCGCCGTCTGTGTTGGTTGGGATATGTCGTAAGACGCCCGATAAATAGACTCGCCAACCAAGTTTTCAACTGGAACCCTCAAATGGCAACGGAGCAGGGCATGTCGCAAGACGAACCGGCATCAAATGTTCGATAGAGACCTCCAGCTGGTAAAACTACGACGAAACGATGCACTGAGGGTCGTTGCTGACCGGCCCTTCTGGAGTACTTTAACAGCCTCGTGTGGGAGCATCTAAGTTTAAGTAAATCCAAACAGTATCAATCCATCATCATCCTCATCCCCACCACTAACACCATCACCACCACCACCACTGCCACCATCATCATCATCATCACCATCATCATCACCATCATCATCATCCTCATCCCCCCCATCATTATTAACACGTGCTTATATACACGACGAAATCCTTATGAGAGATTCTCTCAAAGTAAATAATGCAGTATTCCGTGTTCTAACACAGTGGTTCCCAAACTGGGTAGAAAGATCCAGCGGGGCGTTGAAAAAATGTGGGATGATAATGGGGTGGCTGAAATGGGGTGATAGTTGTAAGGAAAAGCATATTAATAGGTTAATTGGGTTTTAGTTTTATATGTGAAATACAGTTGGTTTGAATTTGCTGCAGAAAGTGGTTTATATTTGTGGTGGGGAGGGTGTTGTAGGGGCGCTAGGAATTTGGCCTGGGTGCCAAGGGGCGGCAGCTTGGAAAAGTTTGGGAATTATTGTTCTAGTACAACAACCACGTTAAGTTGGAGATCAAGATTACTGTTTTATATTAATACTGCTTCGGTCGCTGTTAATTCTGTATTTTAGCTTTGCCGAAATATATGAAAACCTTAACATTTTTCAGGAATAAGCAAGTGGTCACGTGAGAGATAGGCTGAGAGAGAGATGGGGAGAGGAAGACAGAGAAAGAGAGAGGAAGACAGAGAGAGAAAGGGAGGGAGGAAGAAACGGAGAAAGAGAGAGAGATAGAGGAGAGAGAGGAAGAGAGAGAGACATGGGAGAGGAAGACAGAGAAAGAGAGAGTAAGACACAGAGAGAGAGAGAGGGAGAGAGGAAGAAACGGAGAGAAAGAGAGAGAGATAGAGGAGAGAGAGGAAGATAGAGAAGAGAGAGAGAGAGAGGGATAGAGAGAGAGAGAGGAAAAGAGAGAGAGAGAGAGACTCAAGTGAAGTGACCCACTTGTAAATTTGTGAATTTATTTTTTGTGTTGGTCACAGATTTTTAAAAAAAATAACAATGCCAAGAACAACAACATTAGCAGGAAGAAGAAGAAGAAGAAGAAGAAGAAGAAGAAGAAGAAGAACAACAACAACAACAACAATGGTAACACTAGCAATAACAATAGCAGCAGCAGCAGCAGCAACGGTATCGATGATAATACCAACAACAACAACAACATTATCAACAACACCATTAGCAGCAACAATATTAACAACAACAGCAATAACAACCATCACCACCACCACCACCACCACGACCATCATAACACCAGCAACAACAACAACAACAACAACAACAACAACAACAGCAGCAGCAACAACAATAGCATCGGGAACAATAGTAGCAACAACGGTAATAATGATAATAATAATAATAATAATAATAATAATAATAATAATAATAATAATAATAATAACAACGAAAAGAACAACAACAGCGACACCATGAACAAAGACTTAACAATTCCATAAAAAGAAATCGAGAAAAGAAAACCAAAAAAAACCCCAAAAAAGGAAAGAGTTGTTTTAAGTGTTTCTTTGACAGCTTTTCTCGTCCGCCGATCCATTTCTCCGCCATTTGCAGCTTTCTCTGTTGTTGTTGTTGGTGGTGGTGTTGTTGGTGTTGATGCATTTTTGGCTTTCAAGAGATGAAGATATTGAAAATAATTTTATGCAAATGTAATTTCCATTGAAATTCCTCTTTGGAACAACAACAACAACATCAACAACAACATCCACAGCGACAGTACAAACACAAACATAGGAAACAAAAAAGAAACATGGAGCTTCTTAAAGGAAAACAATGGCTGCGAATGCAGTAGTAGTAGTAGTAGTAGTAGTGGTGGTAGTGGTCGTAGTAGTGGTGGTGGTAGTGGTAGTAGTATTAGTGGTGGTGGTGGTGGTGGTGATGGTAGTAGTAGTGATAGTGGTAGTGGTAGTAGTAGTAGTTGTGGTAGTAGCAGTGGTGTTAGTGGAGATGGTGGGGGTGGTGGTAGTATTAGTCGTGTTGGTGTTGGGTGGTGGACTGAACCACGTGGTCTCAAACCACGTGGTCTCAAATCGACCTTCTTAACCACGTATTCGTGCCTACGCCTATATATTCTTTTCTACTCTAGGCACAAGGTCTGAAATTTGGGGGGAGGGAGGCCAATCGATTAAATCGACCCCAATGTGTAACTGGTACTTAATTTATCGACCCCGAAAGGATGAAAGGCAAAGTCGACCTCGGCGGAATTTGAACTCAGGACGTAGTGGAAGACAAGATGCCTGCGCCTATATATTGCGATTATTTTTTGTATTTTCATTCTTTATTTTCTGCTTATAAGGCGATGAGCCGGCAGAATCGTTAGCACACCGGGCGAAACGCTTAGCGGCATTTCCTCCGTCGCTACGTTCTGAGTTCAAATTCCACTGAGGTCAACTTTGCATTTCATCATTTCGGGGTCGATAAATTAAGTACCAGTTACGCACTGGAGTCGATGTAATCGACTAGTCCCCTCCTCACAAATCTGAGGCCTTGTGCCTCCAGTAGAAAGGATTATTTATTTTCTGTGCCCCAGCATGGCCACAGCTTTCAGCTGAAACTGATAAAAAAGAAGACAGAATCGTTAGAGCACCGGGCGAAATGCTTAGTGGTATTTCGTCCGTCGCTACATTCTGAGTTCAAATTCCTTCGAGGTCAAATCTGCTTTTTATCCTTTCGGGGTCGACAAACTATGTACCAGTTGAGTACTGGAGTTGATGCGATCGACTGTCCCCTTCCCCACAAAATCCAGGACGTGTGCCTGTCTATTGTAGAAAGGATAATTTACTTTCTATTTGCCGTGAATGACAGTTTGGTGTTAAACCGGAAGACAGATTCCACTTGGCGAATACTTTGAACTTCCGGTTTTAAAACTACGGTTTTATCCCAAACGACTTCCTGTCAGAGTCTAATTCTTTAGAACTAAAATCTTGTATTATAACTGTTGGAACAAAAGTCGATATTATAGCCATCGAAGATGAAGTCTCTTTTTCCTTTTTTGTTTTCTTAAAGCAATTGGAACGAAAGTTATTGGTTTCAAATTGTAGTCAGATTTAGTTTGTTCATGTGAAACTTGTTTTTCTTTCTCCTTATTCGAAGTGTAGGCCACTAAAGGAAGTGGTTGAAAGACATGCAGCCATTCACAATGGTGCCGATGACTCGTTACTAGAGCTCTTTCGGTGACAATTGCCATTGTTTATTGAAGCCTTTTGCTATTTTGGTGTATGAAACACTAGCGCGTGAAAGTAGATCGATGGAGAGATGACAGGTAGATAAATAGAGAGAGAAGGGGGAAAGAAAGAGGGGAAAGAAAGGGAGAGAGATCTATAGATATACATAAGTGTATGGACAAATAGAGGATTAGACAGAGATAGAGATAGGCAGAGAAGACGTTTAGAGAGACAGACACAGAGATAGGTAGACAGATAGATAGACTGATAGATAGATTAAAAGACATACAAGACATACAAACAACCAGATAGATAGATAGATAGATAGATAGATAGATAGATAGATAGATAGATAGATAGATAGACAGACAGGCAGATAGATAGATAGATAGATAGATAGATAGATAGATAGATAGATAGAAATGATAGTTAGTTAGCTACATAGGCAGACAGACAGAAAGGAAAGATGGCTAAATAAACAGCTAGAGAAGCAGACAAACATAGATAAATGTATGGACAAACAGACAAAACGAGAGAGAGAGACAGGCAGGCAGATAGATACAGCGAGCGAGTTTGAGGATTAGAATAGAAAAAGAAAGAATTGGATAAATAAATAAAAAAAATAAAAAACAGACAATTGGTAAAATAATAGTGAAATTACTGAAACGTCGTTTATGCTTATTTCATTATTATGCACACGTGTGTGTGTGTGTGTATTCGCAAATATGAATGAACGTGGAAAAGCATCTTAACGCGTATTCTGTGCATCATACTTGAAAACATGAACGAAGAGGAAGAGGACGGATCTTGTGGAGTTGATGAGTGAATTTGATAGAAAAACAAAAGGGCACACGTCACAAAGTAGCTATTTCTTTTAGCCCGGCTCGAACACGCGCCAATGAATTTAGAGCTGCATGTGAACGCGTGTGTCGTCTGAATGTGTGCGTGTGACTTTGCACTTTTGGGTATTTGAGTGAATACTGGCGTATTTTTGTTTGGAAACCGTGTAAATAAACGTCATCAATATATATATATATATATATATATATATATATATATATAGTTGTGTGTGTGTGTGAGTGAGTGGTGGCTTTGGAGCACGTTTGCATGGCTCATTTTAGAAGCCATGTTATGTGAGTTTGTTGTATACTTTAAGTGACTCTGTATGCCTGTGTAAATCTCCAGTTTTGGACCTTGCACATGTACACGCGCATGCATAAAAAGTGTGTCTGCATGTGTTTATATATAAATATATATATATATATATATATGCATCTGTGTGTGTGGATGTGTGTCTTGTCAAACTTCCGTCACTATTATTATTATTATTATTATTATTATTACTACTGTTGTTGTTGTGTCTGTAGTTGTGAGAAAATCAGCTGTAACTCTCTGCTCATCGCAATGTTTACAATGTCAACAGACTGGCGTCTGTCCATTCACGAAACGATAAGAAGGATCGCGGCTGCTTAAAAGTGAAGAATATCTTCTTGTTGCTATTGTTGTGGTTATTGCTGTGTAAGCCAGGCCAGTCCTGACCGGGCAGACCTAAGACCATAATAAGTCGATAACGTCTGCCCCAGTACTCTACTGGTACTCATTTTATCGACCTCGTAGGGATGAAGAGCAAAAGTGGAATTCGGCAGAATTTGAACTCAGAACGTATCGACGGACGAGATGCTACCGCTGAGCCTTTTGCTCAGTTTGCTAATGGCTCTGCCAGCTCCCTACCGTGTATCTTGTAAAAATATTGGTTACTTAAAATGAAATTCTCAAATCCCCATTGACCTTCTTTATCCGGGGCACGCGTTAGCGATCCAGTGTTTGTTAGTTACTGGTCGGCACGGACGTCAAAGAAAACACCCGTCAGATTATAACATAGTGTTCAGAATAAAATATACAATATTAGACTGAATAAACGTCATCAACAGCACGAATGGCCCACTCTGAGTCAGTCTGTCTGTTTGTCACTGTCAGTCACGAGTTTCCTCTCTATGTTCTGTGTTCAAATTCCGACTTTGTTTCTCATCCTTTCGGGATCGATAAAATAAATATCAGCTTAGCACAGGGGTCGATGTGAGCGACAAGCCCCACCCCTTAAAATTTCAGGCCTTGTGCTTATAATAGAAACAATTATTATTATTGAACTGTTGGAAAAAAACCCCTCTTATCAGGTTACAACAAGTAACCTTAGATGCCAAGAATCTTCCTGAATATATCCTAGTTGTCCCTAATAATACTGTTTTCTGGAGTTGCACTAAACAAGGGTTTTTTAGGACTAAGCATGCCGTGGCTAATGATGCACGGACACGCGCTGAGACTGCGACATCTCCAACGCTTTCGTAACGGTGAGCAGGTGTGGTCGACGTTTGTCACACAGGATTTTCCGCTACTCGTCTCATTGACGGAACTACAGTCCTGGATCAAGTGTAGACCAAGAAAGTGTGCTTGACACTTGGAGTATCGGCAAGTACCCTCAGCTCTCTGCTAGTCTGGCAACGCAGTTGAGTTCCACTATGGAGTTCTATAGTGGATTGGTAGCGGGAAAGAGCGACGACGTACTCGGGAAACTCTTGGCGTCGGGAGGGATCAATTAACTGGCCTTTTCCGGAGGACTTTGCGGCCAGGGCCTATGGATAACTTTCAGAAATCCCTGGCCTGGCAGTGCTACAGGGGAGCTCTGCCGGTTCGAGACAAGCTCTACAGAGATGGAAGTGCTGTCAGACTGACCTGTCCGAGGTGTGCACAGGGCGACAAAACCGTCCTGCATGCACTCGTCCAATGTCCAAGCATTACTGACTTATGGAGCTTTGTCGAACAGCTGTTATCACGTGTAGGACGGATCCGTTTATCAGCCGAGTCCATCGTGAAGATCACCCCGCCACCTTCCTTTGGCCGGGAAGGAAAGGCAGTTTGCT
>NC_068981.1:1992806-1993657 GCF_001194135.2 Octopus bimaculoides | reverse complement strand
ATTATTGCCCAAAGTTACCGTGGTCTTATCCGTAGGCTTTTCTTTCCACGGATAAACCTAATCTGTTTCCTCTTTTTACATCATGACACGATACACGTTCCCTACTGATACACAATCCCTATTGATACATGATCCCTATTGATACACGATCCCTATAGATCGGCTTTTTTTTTAACGATCCCTTTTGATCGAATTTCTACCCCACCCCGTTTCCTTTTTTTCCTTCTCTTCCCCAAAAGAAAAGCTCTACTTTGTATTTTGTCCCCTCTGTGTTCAGCCCTATGTGGCCAATAAAGAAACATATCCATCTGTCTATCTATCTACAAAATATGTATACAGTATTTGGGACTAATGGGTATATGTCGATCAGTGTGTTGAGGTATTTAGTAGAGCACAGGCACAGTTTGGGTTGCCTGGTGTCATCCGCAGTCGGGGTGTATTACTGTTGGATCTACTTCAGGAACACCGCAGTGGCAGTTGAGATAATAATAATAATAATAATAATAATAATAATAATAATAATAAGGGATGTAAACGTGGATCTTATGGTTGTAAAGATCAGCTACTCATCAATAAGATGATCTTAGAAGATTGTCACAAGCGACACAAAAACTTGTCAATAGCCTGGATAGACTATAAAAAGGCCTTTGATAGCCTAGCTGGATTAGGAAATGTCTGGAAATGTATAAAATAGCTCCTACTCTGCGAAACTTTTTATCTGTAAGTATGAGATCATGGAGAACCACACTGACGTTGAACAATGACAATGAATCTCTAAATGCTGGAGATGTAAGAATTTCATGTGGCATTTTCCAGGGTGACTCACTATCACCACTCCTCTTCTGTCTTGC
>NC_068981.1:1985595-1991182 GCF_001194135.2 Octopus bimaculoides | reverse complement strand
TATGGTTTCTTAAACATTCACTAGAACAAAACTGTACAAATCCAAATATATGGTACCCTAGGCATAACACCTACATGAACTTCTAACTTGTTGTCTCTTGAGGTCTCTGGGTGAGACTTGGATCCAACTTGTACAAATGCAAAACAAAAGTCAAACATAAAATAATAATAATAATAATAATAGTAGTAGTAGTAAGTACCAGGCAGTGGCTCTCATGGCTTCTCATCTTAACTGATTGGAAGTGTTATCATGTACATTGTTCTGTCTTGGTATAAAAAGATGGGCTATGGCAAATATTCTGCTCAATACCACAGATTTGCTTGTCAGTTGTTTGACCTTAACCAGTTGAGCATGTCCCTTAGTGGCTGACGATGTGGTAGCAAAATTCACTTGAAAGGAATTCTTTGAGGTTTGGATAAATCACTTTAAGAAACATGGGTGTTTAGTTCAACATCCTTAAACAAACCTTATTCCGGGACCTTTTGAGCGGGATGGGCTACTCGACCTGAAGAAAATTCTAACTGAGCCCCCACCTGCGAAATCATGCGCTGTTTATATTGATATGAGATCACCAGGTCGCGCACATATGGTTGTGATGCATGTGCCTGGTGTACCCTTATCAGACGGGTAGTCATGATGGGTATACTGGGCTTCGTACATTTTACCCCCGTGTAAGAGAAAAAAGATAATAATAATAATAATAATAATAATAATAATAATAATAATATAATTTTATAAGTAACCAGAAGATGAATTTGGTATTAATCTTTATTTTGTCCCGTTGTCCAAAATAAAGATAAATAACAAATCCATCTTCTGATTACTTACTCTTTGCTCTTACTCTTTTACTTGTTTCAGTTATTTGACTGCGGCCATGCTGGAGCACCGCCTTTTAGTTGAGCAAATCGACCCCAGGACTTATTCATTGTAAGCCTAGTACTTATTCTATTGGTCTCTTTTTGCCGAACCGCTAAGTTACGGGGACCTAAACATACGAGCCTCGATTGTCAAGCGATATTGGGGGAACAAACACAAACACACATACACACATATATATATACATATACATATATATACGACGGGCTTTTTTCAGTTTCCGTCTATCAAATCCACTCACAAGGTATTGGCTGACTTGAGGCTATAGTAGAAGACACTTGCCCACGCAGTGGGACTGAACCCAGCTACTCCTGCGCCTATATTATTATTATTATTATTATTATTATTATTATTATTATTATTATTATTATTATTATTATTATATAACAGTGCAAACACGCTATCTTTAAGATAGTAATGTCTTGCATTGATTTTTTTTTTATCATGGTATCATATATTGCTTTGGTGCATATATGCATAAGTATACATATGCCGTGCATGTAGGAAGTGCACTGACATTCCTTTTGATTCCTCAGATTCGGCAATATTGTCCTTGAACAAAGCGGTGAGCTGGCAGAATCGTTACCGTGCTGGGTAAATTGCTTAGCGGTATTTCTTCTGAGTTTACGTTCTGAGTTCAAATACCATCGGGGTCGACTTTGCCTTTCATCCCTTCGAGGTCGATAGATTAAATACCAGTGAAACGCTGGGGTCGATGTAAATCGATTCGCCCCTTACCCCGAAATTGCCGGCCTTGTGCCAAAAATTGGAAGTAGTATTAACTCTGAATTATTTCCGCTCACAGGTGTGGAAGAAAGAGCGACGAGACTGGCAGCGCGGAGCAAGAAAATGAGTAAAGATGTGGAAGTAAAATTCACTTGATATATTCTGTCCACGGGAGATGGGCGGAGAAATAACAGTATTAGAGATATTGACGAATATTCTGGGAGACCCACAACCAGCAGAACTGAAAAAAACATCGCAGCTGTGAGGAGAAATCGTCGAATCACGATCCGTGAATTATCAGAGGATGTGCAGATTAGCTACGGTTCAGTGCATTAGTACTGAATATTTGGGTATGAGACGTGTGTCTGCCAAGTTTGTGCCAAAACTGCTTCCAGCTGACCAGAAAGACACTCGGGTTTCAGTTGCACAAGATTTCCTTGATTGTGTCGAGAACGATGAAAACTTTTTGAAAACTTTGCATAGGCCTCTGTACAGGGATCGCCAAACTTTTGGCAAAATTTGATGCAGATTTTCTGCTCAACTTTCTCTGTCAATGTGAATGCGACGATCACACGC
Organism: Octopus bimaculoides; assembly: GCF_001194135.2. Lineage (NCBI taxonomy): Eukaryota > Metazoa > Mollusca > Cephalopoda > Octopoda > Octopodidae > Octopus > Octopus bimaculoides. The sequence goes on along the minus strand of NC_068981.1, from coordinate 1,989,004 downwards.
TACACACTTTCCTTTCAAGCACTGTCGTAAATAGCGGAAGTGAGTTAGAACATTAAGACCCGGTGCACATACACAGCAGAGTCCAAGGTCAATCTGTGCCAATTGGCTTTACTCTGTGTGCCTTGCCTTCGCTACTATGGCAACCTTCCGGATACTTATTGATCAGACCACGCACATACGTTTGAGTCTTCCCAAATGTTTCTCTGTATGATGTGTCTTTTAATAGAAGGACGAATATACAGCTTACGCAGGTGTGGCTGTGTTTTCTATTTCATTTCTTAATTTTTAGTATTTTAATGCTTAGAAGTATCTACCCCTTTCGGAGTCGATAAATTACGTACCAGTTGCGCACTGGGGTCGATTTAAACGTCTGGTCCCCTCCCCCAAATTTCGGGCCTTGTGCCTAGAGTAAAAAAGAACATTGAAATAGGTCTATCGGGATGTACCTTATAGACAGACGGACAGACCGAGAGACAAAGAGACAGACAGACACACACACACACGCACACACACACATACGCATACATATACATACATACACACACACACACACACACACACACACACACGTATACACATACATAATACTCTTTTACTCTATTACTTGTTTCTGTTATTTGACTGTGGCCATGCTGGAGCACCGCCTTTAGTCGAACAAATCGACCCCAGGGGTTATTCTTTGTAAGCCTAGTACGTACTTATTCTATCGGTTCTCTTTTGCCGAACCGCTAAGTTACGGGGACGTAAACATGCCACTATCGATTGTCAAGTGATGTTGGAGGGACAAACACAGACACAAACATATACACACACGCATACATATATATATACATATATACGACGAGCTTCTTTCAGTTTCCGTCTACCAAATCCACTCAAGGCTTTGGTCAGCCCGAGGCTATAGTAGAAGACACTTGCCTAAGGTGCCACGCAGTGGGACTGAACCCGGAACCATGTGGTTGCTAAGCGAACCACTTACCACACAGCTACTCCTGCGCCTATATACAAACCTTTGGCTTCTATACAGTTTCCATCTATCAAATTCATTCGACCCAGTGGTGGTGGTGGTGTGGGGGGACATAGTAGAAGACACTTGCTGGAAGTGCAGTACACTGAGGTTGAACCCGAAACCACGTCTTTGCAAAGCGACCTTCTATACCACATGTTTGCGTCTATAAACCCATACAGCATTCCTGGTGAGAACAAAGAGGCTGGAAATTGTGATTGTTAATTAGTAATCTTGTGATTTTCTCTAGTTAATTCCGAAAATCTCTTTGGCAAATTCAAAGATTTGGAGCGTTAAATTCCCATGTCAAACATTAAAATCAGTTGCTGCTTACCCTGAAATCACTAGACATTAAGCATAATAAATTGGGTGAGTTTACCTCCAGACTAGTTGATGGTTTCCAATTACAGAATAAGAATGAAAGAAAAATAGAAAGAAAGAAGGAAAGGAAAGGAAGGAAAGAAGAATGGAAGAATGAAAGCCAAGAATTGATGAGTTTCCACGAAATCGAGGCTTGATTGGTTGTGTGAATAAAAGAGACGTAGATTTAACGAAGACAATTTACAAACTGTGCAGCTGGTATGTTTGTATGTATGTATGTATGTATGTATGTATATGTGTGTGTATGTATGTATGCATATATGTATTTATTTATGTATGTAACAGTGTGTATGTATGTGTGTGTATGTATGTATGTGTATGTATGTATGTATGTGTGCATGTATGTATTATGTGTATGTGTGTGTATGCATGAGTGTGTATGTGTGTGTATGTGTGTATGTATGTATGTATGTATGTGTGTATGTATGCATGTGTGTACGTATGTATGTGTGTGTGTATGTATGCATGCGTGTGTATGTGTATGTATGTATGTATGTTTATATGTGTGTGTGTTTGTATGCATGGATGCATGTGTATGTACATGAACTTATATATGAATATAATCACAATATATATATATATATATATATATATATATATATATATATATATATATATATATACATATACTTTCAGTATAGATATCTTGTCTCTATACCATATATTATATACTATCTCTCTCTCTCTCTCTCTCTCTATATATATATATATATACTATATACATATTTATGTATATATATGTATATATACTATATATATATATATGTGTGTGTGTGTGTGTGTGTATATATATATGCTATATATCTACATCTATGTGTCCGTTTATCCACCTTTCTGTACATGTACGCATTTATATATATGCACACACACACACACACACACACAAACACACACACACACAAACACATTATATATGATATATGTGTTATATATATATATATACATATATATATATCGTCTCTCCTAAAAATCCGTCGATAATATCTCCCACCACCCCCACCATCAGCAGCAACAACCCACTCCACCCCCCAGTTTTCCTGAACGCTCTTTAATTCTTTACACTTATAACATTTACAATATACATTTCAAAATCACGGATTAAGAACAACGTCGCTTTATAATCGGGGCAAGTTTGTCGACTTGTTTCCTACTCACTCGATAACGTGTAAAAACGTGTAAAACACGGGTGGTGGTGGTGGTGGTGGTGGTAGTGGTAGTGGTGATGGTGTGGAAGCTGAGTATTAAACCACATGATAATGATAATAATAATAATAATAATAATAATAATAATAATAATAATAATAATAATAATAATGTGAATGGAAAATCATAAAAACCGAAATCAGAAAAACAAAGGAAATACAAACATATAGAAAAATACTGAAAATGTGAAAAGCACAAAAATACAATACAATAAGACACAACGAAGAAACAAAAAATAAAAAAGACATGATTCGCAAAAAAAAAAAAAGAAGAAAGGAAGAAAAGCGCAAAAGTAAAACAACAGTTGTTATTTGGTGTTAATTTTCTTTCTCACTCTGCTGCAGATCATTTATCATTGTTTGTACAGCTTATAAAATACATTGTTTTTCAAGTCCACTTAATACTTAAGACTCGACGTTTGTGTGTCCTTACTACTACTACTACTACTACTACTACTACTACTAGAGTGTCACATGAGTCTAATCAGCTTGGACATTTTCCACAATTGACATTACATACAACAGCAACAACAACACATCGAACTATTGCTACTGTTTAAACCATTAAATACACATACGCGTGCGCGCGCGTACGCACAGACATACACCCATGCACATGCGCAAGAAAAATAAAATTGAAACAAAAAAAAACAAAAATGAAACCTTACCCTGCGGGTGATTTAACTAACTCAACTATATTCATTCAGCTCTATATTGCGACATGTCTTGCCACCACCACCGCTGCCACCACGACCACAATGACGACCACCACCACCAACACCACCACTACCACCACCACCACTACCACCACCACCACTAC
>NC_068981.1:1979997-1985217 GCF_001194135.2 Octopus bimaculoides | reverse complement strand
ACCACCACCACCACCACCACCACCACCACCACCAACACTACCATCACCCAACACCCAACAACAGTAACACCAGTACCTTCACATCCCGCCTCGTCACAGTCACCTCCTCCGCTGTTGGTGCCATTATTGTCCGGGTATCGACCAAGCTCTCTAAAATGGTTGTCACAGAGGCCGATGTTTCTCTAGGAGACTAGCAATTTCCTCTCCTTTCCCCGCTCTTTCTCTTTTCCCCTTCTCCTTTCTCTCCTTTTCTTTCCATTATATCCCTCCCTCTCTCTCTCGCTCTCCCTCGGTCCTCACGGCTAATATTAAAATGACGTCGTCTGCTGACTGACACGTGACCAAACTATCGCCAAACAAGGCGCGAACAAAGAGGTTTAATTTCAAACATTTAGTTTTCTATCAAAGTGAAGATTAGGGAAGAACTACAGATACAAGCAGATAATCCCCGTTTTGGCGTGAACTAAATCCAAGGTTTTGATAATACTAGTAGAACATTATTGAAACAAGTAATTGACGCTAAATCACAGAATCAATAGCTTGGAACTAATTGATTCAGGTGGCTACGATCATTTTGCTGTTGTTCAACCCTAGGTCAGTCTTTATCACGGAGGGTTATGACACAGAAGTTATTGCTTAAGTCTAGGTCAGTCTCTTTCCAGAGAACCTACGAAACACGGGTTGTTCCTTAATCCCAGGTCAGTCTTTAAGAGATCCAGTGATACACAGGTTATTTAAGCCCTGGTCAGCCCTGGTCAGCCCTGGTCAGCTCTGGTTAGTTTGGTAGTAGTGTCGTTGGTGTTGTTGTTGTTGTTGGTAGTGGTGGTTGAGAGAAGGTTGGTGTTCTTGTGGTGGAAATGGCAGAGTATTTTGTCCGGCGTGCTAACGATTCTGCCTGCTCACCGCCTTAGCTATTTTTGCTACTACTACTACTACTACTACTACTACTACTACTACTACTACTACTACTACTACTACTACTACTACTACTGCTAATAATATTTTGTGATTAGTAAAAAAAAATTAATGCGCCCTTTTTAAGGCCTAGCCAGGCTCATGGGCCCGGTTTCCCGGTTTCAATGGTGTATGTGTTCCCCAGCTGGACGGGACGTCAGTCCATCGTAGCTTTACTCATTTTTGCCAGCTGAGTGGACTGGAACAACGTGAAATGAAGTGTTTTGCTCAAGAACACAACGCGTCGCCCGGTCCAGGAATCGAAACCACAATCTTACGATCATGGTGCTGACATCTTAACCACTAAGCCACGCGCTTCCACGTGATTAGTCAAAAGGAGTTAAATTTGTAAAATGTATCAGAAGAAAACGGGGAGAATCCTGAGAGGGGGGGGTGTGCTAAAATATGCGACAATAAAATGAGAGAGGTGAGGAAGGAGAGTGACTGGAAAATATGAAGGCACCGACCCACGACCCACGACCCACGACCCACGACCCACGACACTGGAGCTCTGTAACATACCTTCTGCTATTGAATATGTATACACACATACAACAACTCATATGTATATACATACATCACATACATATGAATACATACACAAACAGATATACACACATATGCATATACATAGAGCACATACGTTTGCATACATACACACACGTAATACATACCCGCGTGTATACAGATATTTTTCCATTTTAGAGAAGGCGCGTGGCGTAGTGGCTTGGGTGTTCGGCTCACGATCGTAAGGTCGGGAGTTCGGTTCTCGGCGACGCGTTGTGCCCTTGAGTAAGACACTTTATTTCACGTTGCTTCAGTCCATTCAGCCGATGAAAATGAGTGGTACACACTCACACACACACACACACACACACACACACACACACAGATATATATATTTGTATATATTTATATATATGTATGTATACATCGTCCATCACACACATGTTCATACACATACATGCACAAGCACCCATAAATATAACAGTGCTATAACATAACGAACGTACTACACTTCAGAACATTTCATGGCAAGTTAAAACACCAAACTCTGCTATAAATAGCAAATCGCTTCATTATATAATCACAGGCAATAGATGTATTTGGGAGACGTCTCTCTTTAGAAATACTAGAATTATTATATATGGAGTGCTTAAATGAAGCGATGTCAGTAGATATATAATAATTCAGAAAAAGAATAAAATAAAATAAATACAGTAACAGATAAAATAAGAAAGAATAAGTTCATCATAAAGATTCTCTGGCTGATCACGGTGTATTTAGATAAATAAACCATATAAAGCAAAAAAAGATAGATAAAGAAATAGAATAAACGCACAAGGAAAATGAAGAAAAAATAAACTGGGTTTAAAGATCGACATAGGAGGCCAGGTTTATTAAAGATAATCTATTTGTTTCAGTAGAGGTCCTTAGGTGCATAGCAATTGGAATTTCACGCACCGCTGATATGGAATGAGAGAAATATTCTAAGACTATTGATAATGGCACTGACATACACACTCATAGCACCAGATAGGAATTTTCTGGGACACATTCATGAATTTAGCTCCTCATACATACACTCGCATACTCATCACTTGCTCACAGAAAATATTCATATCAAAATAGAAGTTCACCATTTTGTTTAAGAGACCAAATCAATCTGTCATTATTCACGTATATATATATATATATATATATATATATATATATATATACATATTCATATGCATACAAATACAGACGATATTCACGCACAAACATATATACAAGGCGAGCTGGTAGAATACAAGGCGAGCTGGTAGAATACAAGGCGAGCTGGTAGAATACAAGGCGAGCTGGTAGAATACAAGGCGAGCTGGTATTTCGTCTGCCGTTACGTTCTGAGTTTAAATTCCGCCGAGGTCGACTTTGTCTTTCATTCTTTCGGGGCCGATTAAATAAGTACCAGTTACGCACTGAGGGGGTCAATGTAATCGACTTGATCCCTTTGTCTGTCCTTGTTTGTCCCCTCTGTGTTTAGCCCCCTGTGGGCACTAAAGAGATATATATGCAAGGGTTCATACCCTATCAAACTAGTCCACTATCGATTTAAGATTTAGTATATACTATACGATAGTTCAGATTATACATTAAGTAAATGGAAGCGATAAGCTAAAAGTGAGGAGTCAGACATAATCAAATAAGACAAATGCGGGAAACATAAATCTAAAAATAAACTTACGGAACTATATTTTAGAGTTAATTGGTGGTATCCCTAGCACACTAAAATTCACTGTAATTGTTTAATTATTAGTATAATATAGGGACGACCAGCGGTACATTTATGGATAACGAATAACTAATTTATGACAACTTAGATAGGTTTCGGCCAGTAGAGGCCCAGGCCATATCTAACTTAATAGCACCACCTGGTGAAGCCTTTTAGTCATATATGGGACACCATGGCCTACTCTAGCAAAGAGTTATTATTGTTGAAAGCATAACCGGGTGTAGTAGGTGGGTCCGGTATTTTTTGGAGAAGTTTGTCCAGAGAACTTTTGAATTTTATGGGATCTGTTTCCGTTTTGATGTATTTTGGTATAATATTAAAGAGAGCTGGAGTGGTTGAGGTAAAGTCGTTGTGTCGTAATGTTATGTGTCTTGAGTTCAACTTTTGTAGTGGGCGGGTAGCACAGGGGCCAAGTCTCGGGTGGATTTTAAAATTGATAGATAATTAGTTCATAGATTGAAGATATACACTAATATTTATCATTAGTATCACTATGTGGTAATGGTGAATTCTCAATGAAAATCAACCCAGTCAGGACAGGGATTAGATGAACTAAGCATAGTAGAAACAAGAAACACAGAAGCATAGAAAAATAGAACACATGCTGATTATAGGAGTGGACAGATCTACAGGGGTCGACTAGTAATAGTAATATTAATAGAGAATTTAGGTTAAAGCTAATCGCTTAATTTTTTGTATTGTGTAGGAAGGGCATACGGTATATGTGTGGACATTGTTTTATTAAATCATCTCGTTAGTTAATCAGATTTGACTTACATCTAATTATTTCATAAGTTTCAGATATACGCAAATTACGAATATCATTACTTACTCTATACGGTTATACTTTGCCTATAATAGATCCAGCAATTTCATACTCAATCAGCAAGTATTCATAGAAAATTAGATGATATAAAATTAGCTGTATTTCTATCTTTAAAGCTGCAAGTGTGGTTATAATATCTGCATTTAAACTTACTTGTGGTAGCCTTGATACATACATAGACATTCTCAAGTGTAAGTACGGAACGTTTGTATGCTACATTCTTACTAAAGCAAAATCAAATGGACACAAGTATCTATTTCTAAAATTGCAGAGATCGTTTACTCAATCGGATGCATTAAGGATGTTGTTTACTGTCCTATTAATATGGGTGTTATTACCTTGATTATTAGAAAACATGAATTTATGCAATCATTTAGATTGTTGATTCTAGAAGTTATATGATTAGAAGGTTGACTGTTTAATTCTTATTGTTAAATCTACCAATGTATCGTGCAGTATCAGGTGTTGTAGAGTAGGTCGGTTTCACTGTGTATATATACATACCATACATATACATAGGCTGAGAAGGAAGTGTTGAGAAGGAAGCTTTTTAACATACAGCCTCGCCTGCGCATAAACACACACACACACACACACACACACACACACACACACACACACACACACACACACACACACACATATATATGTATGTATATGCATATATATACGCCTATTTATGCATATATACTTACACACACACATGCATACACATACACAGATAAACACAAGCAAAAATGCACGCTTAGACTTATAGTTAAGATGTTTGCTTCGCAACACCAGGGTTTCGGTTTCGATTCTAATGCAACCTTAGTTTAACCAATTCCTTATAAGTTGAATTTATTAGACAAAAACTGTAGGGGCGCCATTCGCGCGCGTGTGTGAGTGTGTTTGTATGTGCTTGTTTGTGAGTTTATGTGTATGCATAATGATAGTGGTGGTGGTGGTGGTGGTGGTGGTAGTAATGGAGGCGGTTGCGGTCTCTCTCTTCAACAACGATATCGATGACGTATAATTCAGACAGGAATTGGCACTAAAATGAAAGAAGCTTTCAAAACTTCATCCAACTTCACTTACCATCCAACCAACCAACCAACCAGCCAACCAACCAACCAACCAACCAACCAACCAAACACCACCCCACCACCACCACCACCACCACCAC
>NC_068981.1:1977746-1979794 GCF_001194135.2 Octopus bimaculoides | reverse complement strand
CACACACACACACACACACACACACATAATACACACACACACACACACACACACATAATACACACACACAAACATACACTGCCAGGGTACATATATTCTCACATACATCCAGACACACATACATTACATACACACATATTACACACACGCACACACACATATTACACACACACACTCACATACATCCAGACACACATACACACATTACACACATATTACACACACACACACAGACAAACACTGTCAGGGTACATATACTCTTGCGTATACATTTACGTATAAAGACACACATAGATATATACACACATCTAGACATATATACACCCACTTGTATACACATGTATTTACACTTACTCACGCACACATACACAAACTTACATACATGCACACACGACACGCAGATACACTTAGGCATACATGCACACGCACACACATAGAGTCATTACACACACACAAATATTACACTTATGTACACACAAACACACTCACACGCACACACTTCTGCACACACAAACACATATACACACATATATAAACACGGGCACTCACAAGCACATTTATGCACACACACACACACACACACGCACACATTGGTACAAAGAATATCATATTTGACAGACAAGTTAATGTTATCACTAATATATGACCACCACTCCCAATAATTGTCTGTCTTATGCGTGTTTATATGCGTATGTGTCTGTTAGTGAGTGCGTGCGTGTGTGGTGTGTCTTCCGCTTTAATGTCTCTTCAGGCAGCACGTGCTGCAACGACCAATAATCTTTTTCTGTTGGATTCGGTCTTCTTAATATGATTTCGTTACTTTTTTTTTTCTTTTTTATCGAAGAGAAAATATAACAGCGCTAAAACCACCACCACCACCAACAACAACAACAACAACAATATAACGAATAAACAGAAACAAATAAATAAACATTACGTAAGCCCCATCAATAGCCACAACAAGGCAACAGCAACAACAACAACACCAAGCTGCACCAAAACAATTTCAATAATAAACAGCAAAAAATAGCAATTACAATAACAAACAACAATAAACGAAGATTGCATCAGCACCAACGCTAGCTACAACAACAACAACAACAGAAGCAGCAAACATTGGATCAGCACAACCACTAGGCACAACAGCAAACTGTAATAACAGCAGCAACAACAACAGCAAACTGTAATAACAGCAGCAACAACAACAGCAAACAAACATTACATCACCACCACCACCACCACCGCCACCGCCGCCATCACCCCCACCGCCATCCACACAACTATCCCTACCAACCAACAACAACATCAACTACAACAACAATAAGAATAATAATCGCAACAAACAAAATGCATGAGGTTAGTTAAAAAACCTTGAATGAAATGCGATCAAGTCAATTAAAGCAATGAAGCGGCGTGATTGGTCGAAAAGAAACGTAATCAGTTAGGCAATTAGCACGTGTTACCACGTGAAGTAAGATGTTAGTTACATTTCAATACATGTCAATAACTTCGGCGGCCATGTTCTTCTCAATGTAGTTTCTCTGCTCTTTTTACTAATGTACTTTTCGTGTTACCTATTCAAGCCGTTAGCGAAGCGTTGCCAGCGAACAAATGGCTTATAAAAACAAGCAAGAAATGACGTATGCAAATACGCCGGTCAAACGACTGATCGCCTTCCTTACCCGTCCGTCACTCCAGTATTCACTTTTAGTAAAAGCCCAGTCACTCTTGCTTTCCTTACTTCCTTACTTCTTTCCTTCTCTTTCCCTTCTTTATTTCACTCACTTACTCACCCACTAAACTCTGCCATATTGATTGAATAGCCAGGAAGTCGCATGCCGCTGAATCGCGCCTTCCGGTCTGTCAAACTACTTAAAATTTCGCCATTGTGCTTTTGTTTTTCACTTTTGCTTCGGCATTGTCTTCGCCTCTCCATCATGGCTCTCCCTCCCCCATCTCTGACCGTCCCTCTCTCGCTCTCTCACTCTCTCTCTCTCTCTCTCGCTCTCGTTCTTTTTCCAAAGCCATCACTTGAAAAATTTCATTAT
>NC_068981.1:1976508-1977204 GCF_001194135.2 Octopus bimaculoides | reverse complement strand
ATCTCATTCACAGCATCTCTATCTCTCCTTCTCTCCCTTCAATCCTCTCTCTCTCTCTCTCTGTCTTTCTTTTCTTTTTTCTCCTCTCTAGTTCTTTTCTGGTTTTCATTAGTTTCATTTCATTAACACTGCCAATCGCCAATGCCACCACCAGCAACAACAACAACAACAACACTAGAACCACTGCCAGTACCATTACCATTGCCACCTCACCCTCCACACCCGCTACAACCATCACACTTACCGCCACTACCACGACCATCACCACCACAGCTATCACCCTCACCACCACCACCACCACTACCACCTCTCCCACCATCACCACCACAATAGCACTACCACTACTATCAGCTCCACCAGTAACACACTACTACCACAACCATCGTCATCGCCAATACCATCACAACAGCAACAACAACAGTAACAATACCAGCTTCATAACTGCCACCACAACACCCTCACCGCCATAACCGGCACCACTAACAACAACAGCACTACCACCACAACAATCATCAAAGCCATCATCACTGCGACCACCACCACAACAAACACCACAGCCACCACTACCATCACCGCCACCACCACCACCACCACCACCACCATCACCACCGTAGCAGCAACTATTACAGCTACACTACCAACAACAACAAAAATATTTCAAAGTAAATGGTGAACTGACGGCCAATGATAACTAGA
>NC_068981.1:1974730-1975338 GCF_001194135.2 Octopus bimaculoides | reverse complement strand
ATATATATATATATATATAATGATATAAATAATATATAAATATATGCATATATCCATGCATATATGTACATACCTATATCTATATGTATACATACATGCATACATGGGTACAGGACATCAAACAAACAGAGAAACGAGAAATGAAGCATAAAGAGTATACCCCTTCATCAGCTGTCCCTGTTCCATCTACTCCGCGTTTCGAAGGCAAGGACAATACACGACTTCGTTGGAACAGTCCTTCCGCAAAGCAAATTAAATAAAATGTGTAATTTTTGCGGAGGATAAAAGTGTTAACAAGGACAGGACAATGAGAACAAGACAGTAAAAACAAACAGTGAGGGCTGTTAAGCCAAGATGAAATAAACATTATTATGAACGCTAAGATAGACGTGCATGAGAGAAGAGACAGAAAAAACACGTCTTTTCTATAAGAAGGCAGTGAGCAGAAAGAGAGATTCCCTTTCGTCACGTGTCAGCGATGAGAGGGTCAAGGAGGAAGAGTGAGAGAGAGAGGGAATGGTGAAAGGGAGAGAAGAATAGGGAAATACATACACACATATATATATGTATGTATATATATATATATATGGGAGAATATACAAAAAATA
>NC_068981.1:1973490-1974720 GCF_001194135.2 Octopus bimaculoides | reverse complement strand
TGTGTGTGTGTGTGTGTGTGTGTGTGTATGTATATGTATGTATGTATGTATGTATGTATGTATATATATATATATATGTATATATATATATAAGTTCAAAAAAAGGAAAAAGACAAAAAACAATAACAAAAAACAACAACGTGAGGACACGGCTATCCAGAGGTAATGCATTACCTCAGGATATCCTTGTTGCTTATTTTGATTTGAATCACCTTACTTTCAAATTGTATAGATGATACCGTACTAAATTCTGGTGCCTCAACTTAAGTACCATATTCATCTGAATCTAAATTATATGTAGATATTTCTATATATCCCGTGTTTTCTATCTGGAGTGAGGACCCAGTACTGTAGTTGCTTAAGTTTCAAGAGTCTACAGCATTTCAACATCCTGCTAGAGATCTGCGAAGTGTCAACGCGGAGGTATTCAATGAACAGTTGGGCATATTTTTATCGGAGAGACCGAGTGAACCTACACCGCGACAAGAGACTCAAACGAAGAGCAGCTCCGTCCAACTCATTGCTTCTCCAGAAACGATTCGCGACAGCTTCCTATAATTTTCGAGTGCAAAAAATGCGAGAGGAACATTTGGGAACCTGTTACAACTATAAAACTATTATCAGTTTGACCCTATAAAGGCCCTAGGTTTGGATTTCGTATGAAGAATACTAGACCTTAAATTGGGCCAGAGTATATTTTTAACCACTAGTCTTTGGTGGATTAGGAATTAATGAGTTTCAAAGATATTGCGTACAATTACTGGTCACTAATTAAGATGTAATTTAAATATATGAGATATGTAGAACTTACTTGTGAGACTAATTCGAATTTTTCATTATATAAAGACTAATAACCAGATGAATGTAACTGGGTGCAAAGGCATTTGTGAGATGGCTATACAGCAGAAACGCGCGTCGGACACATTTAAATTAAATATGGTATGTAATTGACTGTAGAAATTTTAAAATATGCAAATATATTTATCTCTGTGTTCTTGGATATGCACTCGGTGAAATATTTATAATCAAGAGAGGCGAATCCAGGATTTACCCAAAGGATGAACGACATTGGGGTTGCGTACCTCGAGTGCTCCTTACCAATCAATGCGGTTAGCCATAACTTGGATTATAACTGAGTGCTCGAATGGCACCCGCCTGGGTACTTTATCTCTATCTACTCTCTCTCTCTCTCTCTCTCTCTCTCTCTCTCTCTCTCTCTCTCTCTCTCTC
>NC_068981.1:1972515-1973474 GCF_001194135.2 Octopus bimaculoides | reverse complement strand
TCTCTCTTACACACACACACACACACACACACACACACACATATATATATATACACACACACACACACACATATATACACACACACACACACACACACACATATATATACACACATACACTCGATTAAAGGACAGCTGGAAACTTAAAAGTGCGATGTAATCTAAGATTTGTTTAGTCGACTGGAGTCGTTTTTTTGCAGTAAATGTCAGCTAGCTCATTAACTATTACCAGCTAATTACTCGAAACTAATTTGGAAAGTGGAAAGTGAAAAACTGGACTCTACATTTTCCATTGTACCATGACTTCAATAATTGATTCTATATGATTATGGTTCTGTGATGATCATCGAGTTATGTTATATAACATAGCCTTGATGTTGTTATATACACCTGATATTCAGTTGATGGATGGTTCTCCGTCGGTTTCCACGGCCAGAATTCAACTTTTCGATCAACCGAATTATCTGCTCCAGAATTAACATGCAAATGGCTCAGCATTCTACAGATACGCGAACCCTTAACCCTTTGCCTTTCTAAAACATTTTTATACGTTTTTTCCTAAACGTCCGGGTTTGTTTCCAGACTTTTAGTTCTCATTTCATTCGTTCTGAGAAACACAAAGCTCTCCTTTCATAAGTCCCAAATTACTCAGGTGGTAGGAAAAAACTGGGGGATGTGTGCCACCAGTCCAGTAGTCATCAGGGTGCAAAATGTGTACAGGGTTACGTCATCTTAGAGGGATTGTTAGAAAGCGGAGGGGCCTCGTCTGAGCTGGGTGTGTTGAGACGTCTGTGAGTGATCTTCTTCCGGAGGCAGTCAGGGATAACCTGCCTGTGGCTAAACATCACCAGCACCAGCAGCGCCGGCACCAACAACAGCATCAGTAACAACAGCATCAGTAGCAGCAGCAGCACCACCACCACCACCACCAACTCCACGACCACCACCGCCACGACCAC
>NC_068981.1:1969480-1970661 GCF_001194135.2 Octopus bimaculoides | reverse complement strand
TGTGTGTGTGTGTATGTATGTATATACATATATATGTGTGTGTGTGTACATATATATATACAAATATATATATATGTGTGTATGTATGTATCTATCTGTCTGTCTGTCTGTCTGTCTGCCTACCAGAAATGCTTAAGCACGGCAAATCCCCTTTCCTTGCTATGTCGGTGGTGACAAGTACAGAACACCAAAAAGGACTGCAAACCAAACCCACTAATAAAACGCCAAAAATTGGAAAAGGTCGAAGAGCGAGCCAGCCGTGTGTTACTAAGACAACGTATAAACCAGCACCGCTGATCGAAGCTCATGCAAGCAATCAAAATCAATAGATAAAATAGAGGACTCGATCAAAGGAGATGTAATAAATATTAACAACATTTTCATTTCCAAAGATGAGGTTAATAGCCAGGAAATTTCTAATTTTACCTCGTGTTGTTGTTATTACCGATGCTAAACACTTGGTCAGCTTTGATCCAGCAGGCCTGTGATCAAACACGTTCCAACCGAGACAACATTCATGGCATTTTTTTTTAATGTCAGACACATTATATCTAAGACTATATTAACCAACGTATACTTCTATTTTTTAAGAGCTAGGATATGTCTTGGTGGAGGTTTGGCTTCTATTTCTAGCAGATCGAGTGATTGCTCAAAATCTCCACTGGGTTTTCGTTTTTGCATGTTACCCATCAAATGATTACCAGAGATGAGTCACTGTGAGTTTAAACTGACGATGATGGAGACATTTAACAGCTGTTTCAGTTCTGGACTGACTTAAACAGACAGATGAAGCATGACATAATTTCTATTCTCGATAGATGCTATTTAACTCCGCTAAAAATATCCATTCTTAGCAGTCCTTATTTCCAGCGCTATCGGGAGGTGACGACGGGTGTGGAGAGTCGCACACACTTGCCAGGATGTGGCCAGCATCTTTTATCTTTCACTTCTTTCAGTCATTAGACTGATGGAGCATCACTTTCAAGAATTTTTTGCCGACCGAATCGACTGCAATACTTTTTTTTGGTTTTAAACCCAGCACTTATTCTATTGGTGCCTTTTGCCGAACTGTAATGTTATGGGGACGTAAAGACACTAGCACCGATTGTTATGTTTATACATATATATATATGTGTGTCTGTTTGTGGACGGTTGGCATTTTTTCCCCTATTTCTTCCATT
>NC_068981.1:1960618-1962575 GCF_001194135.2 Octopus bimaculoides | reverse complement strand
GTTCAACCCTCAATAAAACAAGAGAAAAAATGGAAAATTAATAAACATGAAAACTGCCTCCTTTTTCTCAGTATATATACACTGTATACACACACACACACACACACACGCACGCACGCACGCGCACACACATACACACACACACACACACACATATATATACACATATATACGACGCGCTTCTTTCAGTTTCCGTCTACAAAGCTTTGGTCAGTTTGAGGCCATAGTAGAAGACACTTGCCTAACGTAGGACTGAACCCTGAATCGTGTGGTTGGGAAGCAAACTTCTTACCACACTGCCACGCCTTCAAGATTTAATTTATTTTTGGCGCATTCTTAATGAAGTATATTACTTTTAATTTTAATCCATTCACACTGGTTCTGAGAAACACCGAGCATGCATATATTACACTAATTTTTCTGATGTTCTGTTGCTTTTCATTTTGTGTTAGCGTTATTTTATTTCATTTCATTCCCTTTTTTTACAAAACCCATTACATCGTGCCACTGTTCATCAGATGCGCATGCATATAAGGCATACCTATCTGTCTTCCTCCGCTGACGATTGTGTATGCAACATATGAAACGAAACCATAAAAATCTCAAAGTCTGTGGTCTCGTACGGATATATATTATAATGTCTGTACATATAATTTATGATGTTTTTAGTATATTTAGATGTTTAACACAATATGCTCACATGTATATATATACACACCGCTATGCATGCACACACATATACACACGTATGTATGAACACATACACACACATACACACGTTTAGATGAACACATACACACACATATATGTATAATGCATGTACAAAGCTATAAAATATTTTAAGGCGTGGGGGTTGGGTGGAGGAGACATGTCAACTGATTCGCATTTCTCCTCTTCTACGTGCCCCACTCCTTATCCCTGCTTTATGATGATCAGTGTTTGCTTTTGCCTTCCTCCTTCTGTCTGACACACCCGCCTCCTTTCGCGCTATTATTGCTTGTCAGAAGGTTTGGGTTACGCCACCCTGCCGTCTTTTAATGTGATATGTTTGTTTAGTTGATGGGTGCGGTGACTTGTTGGCTCGGGAGGAGGAGGAGGAGGACAATCAACATTTCTGTAGCTAACATCGTATATCACATTGTTGATTATTTTTTTAATTATGCATATTATTATTATTATTATTACTATTACTATTATTATTATTATTATTATTACTATTACTATTATTATTATTATTATTATTATTATTATTATTACTATTACTATTATTATTATTATTATTATTACTATTACTATTATTATTATTATTATTATTATTATTATTATTATTATTATTATTATTATTATTATTATTGTTATTATTATTGCTATTATTTTTATCACCATCATCATCATTACTGCTGCTGTTGCTACTACCACTACTACTACTACTACTACTACTACTACTACTACTACTACTACTACTACAAAGGCTTCGAGCTGGCAGAATCGTTAGCGCGCCGGGAAAACTACTTAGCGACGTTTTGTCCGTCTTTGCATATTCGGTTCAAATTCCACTGAGGTCAACTTTGCTTTTCATTCTTTCAAGGTCGATAAAATAAGTACCAGTTGAGTATTTGGGGGTCGATGTAATCCACTTACACTTTTCCCCTAAATTGTTGGTCTTGTGTCAAAATTTGAAGCCATTATTATCTAGCAGAATTGTTAGCATGCCGGACTAAATGCTTAGCGGTATTTCGCCCGCCACTACGTTCTGAGTTCAGATTCCGCCCAAGTCGACTTCGCCTTTCATCCTTTCGGGGGTCAATAAATTAAGTAGCAGTTGAACACTGGGGTCGATGTAATCGACTTACCCCTTCCCCAACATTGTTGCCCGTGTGGAAATATTTGAAACCATTATTATTATGGTTATCATCATCATCAACATCACCACCACCACCACCACCACCACCACCAC
>NC_068981.1:1959277-1960151 GCF_001194135.2 Octopus bimaculoides | reverse complement strand
TTTTTATTATTTAATTTTTGAGAGCGGATGGGTTCATTTTTAATATTCTCGTTTGTGAGAGCAGTCGAGATTATTTCAGATATTCTCATTCTAAAAATCATCTCCGGCTAATCGTTGAGAGGACGTTGGTGTTGCCTTGGCGGAGGTTTGCGCTCTCTGAGTACTCTTGTTCTCGTCTTCTTCCCCAAAAGAAAAGCTCTACTTTGTATTTTGTCCCCTCTGTGTTCAGCCCTGTGTGGCCAATAAAAGAACATTATTAACTGAGGTTTTGTTGGAACTCCTGGAGTCTTGTATGCACAGCGGGCTTGCTAACTGCAGCCTACAGTACCATATTATCTGTTCTTTTTAACTGTCTGATACTTCCTTGATTATTCCGGCGGACTAAATGCCGCTAAAGCATTTTTCCCGGCGCACAAACGATTCTGGCAGCTCGTCGTCTCAGAGAAACCTTTAATAATGATTTCAAATTGTGGCACAAGGCCAGCAAGTTCGAGCAGGGAATAAGTCGATCACATCGACCTCAGTGTTCAACTACACTTCGACAATGTTTGATATCTCGGCATCTGAAGCAGCTGGAGATACAATAGTTTGACCAAAAGAACCGACTATTGCAAGCAAAAATAGATATTGAAAAATACACGCATTTGGGCAAATTTGGACATACGACAGTTTAATGTAATAGCAACGAAATATATATGTATATTAGAGGTAGCTGTTATGGTATAGAATAATCAGCCGACATGTTTCATTACATAACGGCTACCTCTGATGAGCGCAGGGTTACATAATAACACTCCGTTGAACCTCTAGTGTGAAACCGATTGGGAAGATCGGCCGTAGTGGATATATAATGCTGTACACTTCAATTAATATA
>NC_068981.1:1956484-1958068 GCF_001194135.2 Octopus bimaculoides | reverse complement strand
GCTTCTCACATGGACAACTGTATGTTGGCTGCTCAAGAGTGGGCAGCAACAAAAAACCTATTTGTATATGCTCCACAGGGGAAAACAAGGAACATAGTTTACAATGAGGTGTTATAATCACAACAGCAAGAAAGTATGTACATGATCACCTTCTTTTACGAAACTTCATTGACTTTCATATATTTTATTGATATACATATATATACGTGTGTTTGGGTGCGTGTGTGTATATACATCTCTCTATATAAAGATGATGCGTAGTCTAGACGGCGTTTTTAGATTTCATTATTCTCTTTAACCCGGGCAACGCCGGGTATTTCTGCTAGTAGATGTATATATTTATGTATGTGTGTCACTGTGTGTGTGTAATTTTGTGTGCGTACATATCCCACAAACACAAAAAGTTGCGCGCGTATAAATATATGTGTATATATGTGTATATATCATTTGAGATTATGTGCGGATGTGAATAAATTAACTCCTGTACGTGTTACGTATGTAGTGTATCTCACAAAATCCAAAGAGATTCAACACACATTTACAGATTCTCTATTTTTCAAAGAAATACTAAACGCCAAGCTGGATCACTAATAAGAAAACACATCATAATTACGGCTATGTGACAATTTCTTCATTTTTAGCGATATAGCTCATTTCGCAAACAACAAACCCCATGCAGTTTATTTTAACTACTTCCGCCTATGGCATATACATGTGTTTTTTACACCCACACAAATATACACACGTACATACATGCAGAAATCCAGCCGTAATTAGCGATACGGGACACGTCTCACAAACACGCAGTCACTTACACCGAGTCGTCCACACACGCCGATGCATAATCATGCGCACATGTACTATTTACACGTGCAGTACAAGGTACTATTTACACGTGCAGTAAGCAACGCTGTAAGAAGGGAAGTGAAGATACCGTTATATGACGACCACATGCAGACATCAACGTCTTTAGGAAGCGCACATGCTCATGCGCACGCATAGGCAGAGTAATTATACAACGCACAAAATATATGTAGATATGCGCGCACGTGCAGAGATAGGTATAGAAATCAGCTGTCAGAAACGGATGTTACCTATGAATAATAACTCTGTGTGTATGTGTGTGTGTGTATTATGTGTATTACCACACAGGAGTGGCTGTGTGGTAAGAAGATTGCTGTCCAACCACATGGTTCCGGATTCAGTCCCACAGCGTGGCACCTTGGGCAGATGTCTTCTACTATAGCCTCAGGCCGACCAAAGCCTTGTGAGCGGATTTGGTAGACGGAAACTGAAAGAAGCCCGTCGTATATATGTGTGTGTGTTTGTGTGTCTATGTTTGTCCTGCCACCATCACTTGGCGACCGATGTTGGTGTGTTTAAGTCCCCGTAAATTGGCGGTTCGGCAAAGAGACCGATAGAATAAGTACTAGGCTTGCAAAGGATAAGTCTTGGGGTCGATTTGTTCGCTTAAAGGCGGTGCTCCCGCATGGCCGCAGTCAGACGACTGAAACAAATAAATGAGTAAAAAAAAATATATATATTCTGTTATCCTTATATATATATATATATATATATATATAT
>NC_068981.1:1955455-1956109 GCF_001194135.2 Octopus bimaculoides | reverse complement strand
ATATATATATATATATATATATATATATATATATATATATATACATACACATCACTATTTATGCAAATATATTTATATATATATTCACATAGTGTATATGGATGCATATACATTATGTACGCACAGATATACATACATACAGGCAGACACAAGCGTGCGCGCACGCACGCACGCACGAACACACACACATGCACTCAGATATAAAATGTTAGCATTTCTTTTCAAGGAGAGTTATAATAAAAAAAACAATTTTACATTAATTTAATGTGTTATTCTATACGTTTGTAGAATACAAATTTAGTATTCTTAAATAAGAATATTATTGATAGTGACTTCGAAGTTTCGGCCAGTTCAGCTCACGTAGTTTCGGCCAGTTAAGTTCCGGGTTCAGTCCCACTGCGTCTGTGTACCACCTTGGGCAGTGTTTTCTTTCATAGCCTCGGGCCGACCAAAGCCTTGTGAGTGGATTTGGTAGACGGAAACTGAAAAGAAGCCTGTCACACACACACATATATATACATATATATGTTTGTGTTTGTCCCTGCAACATCGCTTGAAAACCGATGCTCGTGTGTTTATGTTCCCGTAACTTAGCGGTTCGGCAAAAACGATCGTTAGAATAAGTACTAGACCTACAAAGAATAAGTCTTGGGG
>NC_068981.1:1953661-1955155 GCF_001194135.2 Octopus bimaculoides | reverse complement strand
ATATATATATATATATATATATATAGTTGGATTTTACAAAAAAAAGAAGAAGATGAAAACGGGTGTGTAAACAACAAAGAGATGTATTAGTTTAACGCTCGGGAAGTGAAACTGTCTTTTACGTTTCGAGCCTACGCTCTTTGACAGAAAGGAACACAAATAAACAGGGAGAGAAAATAAAAAAGGTTTTGTGGCTACATGTATATATGGGTAGAGGACGTCACGAACAGTAAACAACATGAAATACGAAAACATTTTAGTTCACTACGCCAACAACAAGAGAAACAAATGGAAAACATACATACATATACGCTCATACTAGTTAATATTTTATCCCTGTACGATCAGATACATACATACACACATACATACTTGCATATATATATATCTATATATATATATATTTATGCACACTTACATAATTACATACCTGCATAGATGTATGCATACTTACATACACACACATACACACACACGCGCACACGTACATACATACATTCGTATGATTCATACATATATTTATACTCGCACACGCGTTCCTCCTCTCTCCTCCGTGCATACATCCATAGCTACGTACGTACACATATACACAGCTGCGGTGTTGTTGTATCGCCATATCTTTTCCTGCCGCAAAAATCAGGAAGAACATATGTAGAACTCTTCTTCACAGACAGCTAACAGCCAAAGCTCAGTCATAAACTAATTGACTGCCATCAAGACCTTTGCCCTCCTACTAACGTACACCCTTATGAACGTTCCAGTTTTACGTCTAGACTAATATTTGCATTTCGCTTTCTTATACCTCACACTTCCCCTTCTTCAGTTTCCCCGCCTGTTTCTAAAGAGCCCCCCCCCACCTTTTTTTCTTCTTTAAAAGTTCAATAGTTTGTTTAGCCATGGCTAAGGTCATCTTGGATCACTGCAGTATATGTTTCCCAGCTGTGTCAACATCAAGCGTAAAATTCACAAAACTTTCTCGATCGACGTCAGACAAATCTTTAATTATGTAACATCATACTCGGTATGGATTATAAATGTATGTTTATGTATGTATGCCTATGTATGTATGTTTGTGTGTGTGTATGTATGTAAGTATGTATGCGTGTGTGTGTATGTATGTATGCTTATATGTGTATGTATGTGTGTATATATGTATGAATGTATGTATATGTGTGTATGCGTGTATGTGTATCTATGTGTGTATGTGTGTATGATCCATGGAATAGATCCTATGTATGTATGCATGCATGTATGTGTGCATTTATGCGTGCATGTACGTGTGTATGTATGCATGTATGTATGTGTGAGTATATATATTACATACATGGCTATATTTATATACACAAACACATAAATAATGCGCGTCTATGTATGTATTTATGTATGTGTGTGTGTACGTATGTATGTATACTTATTATTCTTAAGCAAGAATATTATTGGCAGTAACTTCGAAGTGTCAGCCAGTTAAGCCATCGTCGGACAGTTGGACGATGG
>NC_068981.1:1951045-1953526 GCF_001194135.2 Octopus bimaculoides | reverse complement strand
CACACACACACACACACACACACACACACACACACACACACGCGCGCACATAATACAAATACATGCACCAACGCACGTTATACAGACACACATTTATATGTATATAGTAATCCTTCATCATATTGCGGTTCACTTATCGCGGTTCACCTATCGCTGTTCACCTATCGCGATTCACATAGCGCTGTTCAACCTATCGCGGTTTATCATTTAAGCTAGAGATGGAGAAACTTTAAAACGCGGCGGGCAAAAACTTTCCTAAGGAAAAGGTCCTCAGGCAGATCACAGGTCCTAACTCTTATATCTGTGTAAATCTTGTATGTGCCTATATATAATTCGATATACATTAATAAAGATAAGTTTAATATATTAAATTAGCGCGTAACATCTTCATTAACGCCGCCACTGAATTTAGGACATTTATATTACTTATGACGCATTCTATTTCTTTCAGCTAATGTAGTTGGGTCTCAAGGGGGAAGTACAAACCTAGCGATATATGTTTTATAGTGAAAGCAAAATTTCCATTCAAATGGCAATTACCGGACGATTTCTGACCATTTCAAGTCATAGTGAAAACGCGATCTATGTCGCAAATAGGTATACGAATATTCTATAAATTTTGATTGAAAAATTTACTATATTTTGTATATGTGAGTATATCAGCTTGCGGTCACAATAAAACGGTCTCGTGGGCGCAATTGCGCCCGTAGGCTAGGGTTTCCTATATATACAGGCTAGGGTTTCCTATATATATATACAGTTCAGTACTGTTTCTACTTCGCGGATTTTCACTACTCTATCACGGGTGTGTGTGTGTGTGCGCTTCGAACGTAACATCCGCGACAGTCGAGGGATTATTTTATATATATATATATATATATATATACACACACATACATGCATATACGTACATGCAATTTATTAATCTGTCTTTTTAGTAGTTATATATTAAGATTGCGAACATTTTGAAGTGAAATCTGAAACATATATATAAGTAGAGTATCATATTAAGATATAAAACAAAGTAAACGATCAGTCACGCTTCGAAGTCACTCTCAACCGTTTTCTCGTCAAAGTACATTTGATACTCCACCTAAATGTACTGAAACGTTTCATCAATTAATGTTTTGCCGTTTTAATATCAAACTATACAAACTGGCAGAATCGTTAGCACGCCGGGCGAAATGCTTAGCAGTATTTCGTCTGTCTTTATGTTCTGAGTTCAAATTTCGCCAAGGTCGACTTTGCCTTTCATCCTTTCGGGGTCGATAAGTTAAGTACAGGTTGCTTACTAGGGCTGGTCTAATCGACTAGCCCCTCCCCCCAAAATTTCGAGCCTTGTGCCTAGAGTAGAAAAGAATACTTAAGCGTGCTTAGGCGCAGGCGTGGCTGTGTGGTAAGTAGCTAGCTTACCAACCACATGGTCCCGGGTTCAGTCCCACTGCCTGGCATCTTGGGCAAGTGTCTTCTACTATAGCCTCGGGCCGACCAAAGCCTTGTGAGTGGATTTGGTAGACGGAAACTGAAAGAAGCCCGTCTTATATATGTATATATATATATATATGTATGTGTGTGTATATGTTTGTATGTGTGTGTTTGTCCCCCCTATCATCGCTTGACAACCGATGCTGGTGTGTTTATGTCCCCGTAACTTAGCGGTTCGGCAAAAGAGATCGATAGAATAAGTACTAGGCTTCTAAAGAATAAGTCCTGGGGTCGATTTGCTCGACTAAAGGCGGTGCTCCAGCATGGCCACAGTCAAAAGACTGAAACAAGTAAAAGAGTAAAAGAGTAAAAGAATGCTTTTATACATGTATAGATATGCGTATGTATGTATGGCAGAGAATGGCATTGAACATTTTTGGGATCTTTTGTTTGCGCTTGAGATCATGACACTCCTACACTCCCGAGTCTGAGATCCATATTGGCGCTCATTATCTTGTCTTGGATTATCCTTGGATCATATCAGTAGGGCGAAGAGGGTCTGTGAGGAGCTGCATAAGCCTTGTTGGATCTAAAATTCCAATCGCCGGCGAGACGATTCTCCAATGCCGAAATGATGAAGGGGACGCCGCGGCGAGTATGGAACATTTTGAAATTATATTTCCAATCGTATAAACCACTTCGAATATTTTCTTCGCAAGTTTAAAGTGATTTCTTTTGTGCCGTAGACCATTTTCCATTTCTGGGGGTACCCCTTGATGCCCTAAGGAGGTACTTATTTTGTTTAATGTCTTCAAGTCTCTGTAGAGTCGTATGTGCACCGCTGTGTGGCTTGGGTACTAGGTCTGGTCACAACCTGCTTTTTTTTCAGAGATAGTCCGACTGCAAGAGAGAATGAGAGAGAGACAGAGGGGGATAGAAAGAGAGATAGATAGACAGATAGATAGAGAGGGAGAGAGAGGGAGAGAGAGAGATAGAGAGAGAGAGAGAGAGAGAGAGAGAGAGAGAGAGAGAGAGAGAGAGAGAGAGAGAGAGAGA
>NC_068981.1:1948082-1949805 GCF_001194135.2 Octopus bimaculoides | reverse complement strand
ATTAAGTTACATATCCACACCAAGATTAAAGTTATAACTTAATTGTAATTAAGTTTATAATTGAACTTAATCACAATTAAGATTGTAATTAAATTTAATTATAATTTAATTATTATAACTTACTTATACATTTAATCATTAACTTAATTACACTTAATTAAAGCTAAAGCTTATTCGTTTTCATAAAAATGTTTCTGTAAAGCAAGAGGGGCCGGGCGGAGGTTTCTGTAGCTTAAATTCTGTATATTATTACTGTTCCATAGTGGAGACGCAATGGCCCAGTGGTTAGGGCAGCGGACTCGCGGTCGTGGGATCGCAGTCTCGATTCCCAGACCCGGCATTGTGAGTGTCTATTGAGCAAAAAAGTGTTTATTGAGCGAAAACACTTAAAGCTCCACGAGGCTCTGGCAGGGGATGGTGGTGAACCCTGTTGTATTCTTTCACCACAACTTTCACTCACTCTTTCTTCCTGTTTTTGTTGTACCTGTATTTCAAGGGGCCAGCCTTGTCACACTGTGTCACGCTGAATCTCCTCGAGAACTACGTTAAGGGTACACGTGTCTGTGGAGTGCTCAGCCACTCACATGTAAATTTCATGAGCAGGCTGTTCCATTGATCGGATCAAATGGAACCCTCGTAACCGACGGAGGGCCACGACAATTGTTCCATATATCACATGAAATGTCCAAAGAAGCAAGAGATAGGCACACGTGGGCTTAATAAAAATTGGCACTCCAGTCGATCCGATCAATAGAGCAGCTTTGAAATTAACTGAGATTAACGTGCAAGTGGCTGAGTACTCCACAGACACGTGTACTCTTAACGTAGTATTTCTTTGGAAGATTCAGCGTGACACACAGTGTGACAAGACTTGTATTTGCCGGCTCGATGAACTGAAGCAACGCAAAATAAAATCTTGTTCAAGGACACAACGCGCCGCTGGAGATCGAACACATGACCTTACGATCGCGAGCCGAATACTCTAACCCTTAAGCCACGCACCATTCTGCTTCTCACAGCAGAAGAGGCCTTCATTAATTCATTGATTTATACTGGGGTCGATCTAATCGACTGGTCCCCTTCCTTCAAATTTCGGGCCTTGTGCCTAGAGTAGAATAGATTATATTTACCTATTTATTTATTTGTATATACATATTTATGTACATATATATATATATATGTTTATATACATGTGTATATACACATATTGCACATATAGATTATATATCTATTATGTGCAAAATATATATATATAAATGAAATAAGTATTATTACCGTTATTATTAATAGTACGAAGAGCCCTCAACAGAGATGATTTTTAAAATGGGAACATCTGAGGTAAACTCGATTGCTTTCACGAACGAGAATACTAAAAATGAACCCGACAGCTCTCAAAAATTAAGTTAAAAAAAAAAAAAACGGAAAAATAATCGAGAATCCTTGTCCGGTACCAGATCAATCCCTAAATCTAACCACTTCATGCCAGTCATGAGGCCAAACATCCCTGAAAGTTTCATCCGAATCCATCCAGCGGTTCTTGAGATATCTTGTCCAAGGACAAACAAACAAATAACCATGACGTAAAGCAAACAAACAAACACAACTGAAAACAATACCTCCGCCTTCGCTAAGAGGGAGGCAATGATGAAAACCACGTGGCTAGCGACGGCTCTATTTATGGTAAGTGGTATTCGTATACACTATTGAATCTGAATTTAATTTA
>NC_068981.1:1945336-1946147 GCF_001194135.2 Octopus bimaculoides | reverse complement strand
ATATATATATATATATATATATATATAATATGCATATGTGCATGTGTGTATGTATATTATATCGATAGATAGATATGTAGTTAAATAGAAAGATAAATAGATGGACAGATTATATATATCTATATATATAAATGAATGTATAGTTAAGCCTTGTAAGCATACGTATACATGTGTGTGTGTGTGTTCGTATTTAGAGGGAGTGATAAGTAGAAAGATTGATAGATAGATAGATAGATAGATAGATAGATAGATAGATAGATAGATAGATAGATAGATAGATAGATAGTGAGTGAGTGAGTTAGTTGAAAAGACACGAATGATAAAATTATAGTTTTCAGACAGACAGAAATTGTGATTTAATTCGGTTACAAGCAAAGAAGAGACTTGGAAAAGTAATTCCAATTGAAATGTCTGTCTTGAAGAAAGAATCTTCTTTTTGAAAGGTTGTAAAAATTGACTGAATGTTTTCGTAATCTAATTGCCACTGATTGACCAAGTGACAATATTTTAAGACGAACGAGGATTTTAAAGACTGTTTTTCATTTGCTGAAGCCACGAAAATTAAGGACCAAAAAACTAAACACAGAAAATATAAAAAAGTAAAAAAACAACCACCCCCAACAACAACAAAAGGCAAGCAGTCGCGTGTGATACATGGGTGCGTATTGTACACGGTGACTGAGAAGTCTCTTTAGCATTCCAATTATTACTTTTCTTTGTTACAATTTGATTTTTATATATTTATTATAGAAACTTTTCGATTATGTATGTGCGCATGTATGTATGTATGTGAATATATATATATGTATAT
>NC_068981.1:1943753-1944476 GCF_001194135.2 Octopus bimaculoides | reverse complement strand
ATATATATATATATATATATATACACACGGGACTTCAAACGTCTGTTTCTATGGCCCAATATATTAAATACAGAAATAAGGGGAGGTATTTTTATAGGGGTTTCTTTAATTGTTATATTTCTTGTAACGACTTTGATGTTTTTGTTGAAAAATGTTGGTAAAATGCCCATGTGTTTTTTTCTTCCAATACATTTTAATTGCACTATACGTATACATTTACAAGCAGGTTGTGGAAGTATCTGCACATATGTACCGGTTAATTTATGGGGCTTACAAAATTTGAAACGATTTTCTTTCAGTTGATTATACAGCTTAATTTTATTTGAAAATTCGCATGCTGGTGGGTGTCAATAAGCTAACAAAGATTCCATGAAGAGGTCGATGATATAAGTTTCCCGAACATTGCTCTGAAGGAACATAAGGATGTTTTGTAAGCGCATGCGTAGCTGAGTGGGAAGAAGATTGCTTCCTAACCACATGGTTTCGGGCTCAGCGAATTCTACTATATTCTCGTGCAGACGAAAGTCTTGTGAGTGGATTTCATAGAGAGAAACTAAAAGAAGCCCGTCGTGTACACACACATGCATACATACATAACACACACACACACACACACACACACACATATATATATATACACACACATACATACAAATATGTTATTATCATTTTTAAATTGTTACACTAGATAATAATAGAGTCAATGATATCTTCGCAAATTAC
>NC_068981.1:1941106-1943654 GCF_001194135.2 Octopus bimaculoides | reverse complement strand
TATATATATATATATATATATATATATATATATATATATATATATGTTCGTGTGTGTCTTTATGTATGTTTCCCCACCACCACCACCACCACCACCGCTTTGACGACAG
This sequence comes from Octopus bimaculoides, assembly GCF_001194135.2. Classification (NCBI taxonomy): domain Eukaryota; kingdom Metazoa; phylum Mollusca; class Cephalopoda; order Octopoda; family Octopodidae; genus Octopus; species Octopus bimaculoides. The sequence goes on along the minus strand of NC_068981.1, from coordinate 1,943,545 downwards.
TGTCGGTTTGTGTTCGTCCCCATAACTTAGCGATTCGGTAAAAGGGATCGATAAAATAAGTCCAAGGCTTAAGGAGTTTAAGTGCTAGGATAGATTCATTCATCTAAAAATTCTTGAAGGCGATGCCCTAGCACGGCCGCATTCTAATAATTGAAACATGTAAAAGAAAAGATAGATATGGTAAAACATGTTGTTTTATCCGGCATTCTTTTGCTGTTATCCGGCACCCTTCTGAATCTCCCATTCTCTTAACTTAATGCCTCACGACTTCATACAATTCCGGAATCAATAAACCATTCTAATAACAAAGTAATTGTAGAAATGTTTGTCAGAATCTTCGGACAGGTTCTGTTAGCATATAAAAGCTGTTACGGATATGTTTTGAAATGATGACATCTTTGGTGATGTCAAACTTGTGTTTGATGTGTTCCCCTGACAACGACCATTCGGATTTCCTCTAACTGATAGTTTGAACTGACAATCTTACACTAAATACTCTGACATCATTTTTTTTAATCTTCTACTTGTTTCAGTCATTAGACTACGGCCATGCCGAGGCTCTGCCTTGAAGAATTTTTAGTTGAACGAATTAGCTTCACTACATACCATTTCAAAGCCTTGTACTTATTCTATCGATCTCTTTTACAGAACCGCTTTGTTACAAACGCGTAAATAGAACCTATGATATAGAGTGAGGAATTATAAACAACAATTTGAAGAAGAATAAAGGACGCACTTGAGATGGAAATGAAACAATTTGAAGATGGTATCGATAGTTTAATTTTTGTATATCTGCGTATTTTTCATTTTGAACTGGTTTTGGTGCGATTCTTTTCAAAGTATTGAAAGTGCTTTACGTAGGATGTGTGCGGTGCCTGGTAGTGCTATTTTGTGTACGTTATATTTATTGGGAAGTCCTCGTATTTTGGTTATGTGTTTGTCTGAATGTTTTTTAACCATACCTAATGCACCTATTATTATAAGGATTGTTTCTGTTTTTAGGCTCCACATTCGGGTGACCTCTATTTCCAGATCTTTGTACTTTGAGAGTTTCTCCGTTTCTTTTAGAGATACATTGTCATCTGTTGGGATTGATTCATCGATTAGAAAGCATTTTTTTCATGATGATCTCTGACAACTATATCCGGTCTATTAGCGACTGCTTGTTTCTGTTGGCATATCTCAGAGCAGGGTTACTTTGTTATTTTCTGAGACTATTTCTGGGGTGTGCTTATACTATCTTTTTTCTATTGTAGTTACATTGTGGTAGCATAGCTTCCAGTATATATAGGTCCCAACTCTGCCGTGTCTGAGAATATATTCCTTCTTATATAAGGCTGGGCAGCCAGAGACAATATGATTTATTGTTTCTTCTCCATCATCACATATTCTGCAGTTACTTGTATTTTTCTTCATTATGTGTTTCTGGTGGTTTCTGGTGGTTTCTGGTGAGAAGGCTTTGATCTTAGTGTTTGAAAATGACTACATCTCACTCCTCTGGAACTTCACCGTTCAAACTGAGAGAAAGATAGATGCGAATATACCAGACATTATATTGAAGAACTTCAGACAAAGATCATGCCTCTTCATTGATATGACTGTCCCAATCGACATAAAAAGTGTTTGTCAAGACCTACCAAAAACTGAGAAAGTATAAAGATCTTGAAATAGAAATTGGCAAAATGTGGAACCTCAAAACTAAAACAATACCTGTTGTATTAGGTGCCGTAGGAATGGATAGCAAAAGGGATTGATTCCTACCTAGCTCAGATAACAAAAAAGCCCAAAATGGCAGAAATTCAAAAGATAGTGCTCATGGAAACTGCCCATATCCTACGTAAAATACTGTCTATGTAATCTCAAAATTTTGAAACAAACTCATAATTTTCTTAAACATTCTCTCGAACAATACTATGTACAAAACCAAATGTATGACACCCTAGGCATGACACCAACATGAACTTCTAACTTGTCTCTTGAGGTCTCTGGGTGAGACTTGGAGTCAACTTGTACAAATACAAAACAAAAGTCAAACATATAATAATAATAATTATTATTATTATCATTATTAAACAAACTTTCTTGTCATAAGTTAGAATGATTTGTCGTCTGGTTTAAGTCTGACGATTAATAAATTCATATATCTGTTTGCACGTATGATTTGCTACTTTTATCAATCTCTCATCAAACTTCGCCAATCCTTATTCTTTTTCAACTTCTACTTCTTTGTTTGTTTGTTTGTTTGTTTGTTTCTTTCTTTCTATTCTCCCCCTCCCCTCCATTGCTCCTTTTTTTCGATTGTCTATTTACCCTGCAACAAAAGACTGGTTAATTAACTGTATTATTAATAAAAAAGTAAATAACATTGACGTAAAGATACATACATACATACATACATACATACATACACGTAAATGTATATATGTATATATATATATA
>NC_068981.1:1938947-1939837 GCF_001194135.2 Octopus bimaculoides | reverse complement strand
TATCTATCTATCTATCTATCTATCTATCTATCTATCTATCTATCTATATATCTATATATAATGTATGCATATGTATGTGTGCATGCATATATATATATATCTATGCATATATGTGTATGTATATATGTATATATATATGTGTGTGTGCATACGTATACATGTGTGTGTGTATATATATATATATGTATATATTATATATTGTATATTTTGTACGTGTAAATATACGTGCTTGTATATGTATGAGTGTATAAATGAACAAACTACTATGAATATACAAATATTTATGCTAGCACACACACACACACACACACACACACATACACACACATATACAAACGCGGGAATGTATATAAGAGTAACTATGTTTGATTGTTTCAATATGACTATCGTATCTATCTTTCCACACACACACACACATTTTATATGTGTGTGTGTGTGTGTGTGTGTGTGTGTGTGTGTGTGTGTGCATGTGTGTGTAGGTGTATCTATCTGCGTATATATGGGTTTACGTATGCGAGTCCCTTTATTTGCAAAGAAGCTGTTATTTCTGTAGTTTTTCAGAAAAGAATTTGGCGCTTAAAGCTGTAGGAAAGACAAGAGATAGAAAGAAATTAAGAGAGAAAGAAGGGAAGGACGGAACAAAGGAAGGAGATGAAAATAGAAGCACACACACATACACAGACACACACGTACACACTGACATACATACGCAAACATACATTCGCATACAGATTATATATATTTGTATATACATATACACATGCTTATATGTTTATATAAATGGATATATATATGTATATATATATATATATATATATAAAAACAAATATATATATACATATATATATATATATATATATATGTATATATATACATATATACATAAATAT
>NC_068981.1:1937659-1938573 GCF_001194135.2 Octopus bimaculoides | reverse complement strand
TATATATATATATATATATATATATATATATATATACATATATATATATATATATATATATGTATATATATACATATATACATAAATATGTACCTGTACGTATACATATACATATATACATGCTTTCGGATTTGTAAACATCTATCTATCTGTCTATCTATCTATCTATGGCTATATATAAACATTCCAGCATGGCCACAGTAAAAGAATAAAATAATATATATGTAAATGTACCTATGTGTATATATGTGTGTGTGTGCATGTTTTGTATGTATAAATATTTATATATATGTATATATAGATAGATATATATAGATATGTATGTGTGTGTGTGTGTATATATATATATATATATATGTACATATATACGTGTATATATTAAATAAATATCTAGACATGCATGTATGTACGTATATATATATATATAAGTATATATAGGTGTGTATGTATGTATATTACACACAAACGTAGGAAACGGATGAGAAAGAAATAGCAAGAGAGAGACAGAGATAATGAGAGAGAAAGAGAGAGTGACAGGGCGAGAGGTGGAGAGAAAGAGGGTGGAGAAAGAAGGAGAGCGAAACCAGGCAAGAGTGATTGATTGATTTAGAAGTATGTGCACAACTTTAATAACTTACGCATGCGCTCTAGGCCTGTGTACAATGTGAATTTGGAAGCGAAAGACGGCTGGTTTCGGATGTTAATTTTCTAAATATCTTGTATGTTTGGGGCGGCAATTTGAATTTTCTGAACAAATACACAAATATCGTAGGACTGGAATATGTAGATACTTTCACCGAGCCTGCTCTTAGCAGTTCAGAGTCTACAACTATAAACATGCAACAGCCTGCATGCAGGGATTCCGGGATATTATAGACATACGTACATATATATATATATGTATATAAATATAT
>NC_068981.1:1933376-1934643 GCF_001194135.2 Octopus bimaculoides | reverse complement strand
ATATATATAAGAAAGAAAAGAAATGTAAAAGTCACAGAAAGTTTGTATAATAAAATTTATTCATACATATATATTTACATATATATTATATATTCATATACATATAGTTACATATATATATGTGTGTATGTGTGTGTATGTATATATATATATATATATGTATGTATGTATGTATGTATGTATGACGAGCTTTTTTTGACTTTCCGTACGCCAAATCCATCCACTGAGCTTGGTTGAGCCGAAGCTCTAGTAGAAGACACTTGTACATGGTGCCAGCCATGCAGTGGGACTGAACCCGGAACCATATTGCTGGGACGCAGACTTCTTATTTCTTTATTGCCCACAAGGGGCCAAACAAGGACAGACAAAGGGATTAAGTCGATTAAAGACTTCTTACTATACAACTGTGCCTGTGCCTATGTGTGTGTGTGTGTGTGTGTGTGTGTGTGTGTGTGTGTGTGTGTGTGCGTGTGTTTGTTTGTATGTATGTATATGTATGTGTATATATATATGTATGCATGTGTGTATGTGTGTGTATGTATGCATGCATGCATGTATGTATACATGCTTACAAATGCATATGTATAATTCGACATATGTAAGTAGATGTTCTACTCAGAGGGTGGAGAATGGCGTGATTTGGAGTCTGGACATTAAGGGACGTAATTTAGTGTAAGAAGACCGTTCTACCAATTCTGGTATCTTTCGTTCTTCCAAAATAAAATAAAATCCCCAACATAAGTGTAAGACCTCACAATCTTAATGAGAGACGGGTCCAGTGAATTATATCTAGTCCAGTATTTGACAGATAATTTACCAATCTGTTTAGGGATCGAAGTCTACTTAAATCAGAACAAAAGCAGAACTCAGAAGATGCTTTACGTTTGATGCTCCACCGATTTTACCAAACGTCGCTGTTATAAATTCTTTTCTACTCTAGGCAGGAGGCCCGAAATTTTGGGGAGGGGGCCAGTCGATTAGATTGACACCAGTACGCAACTGGTACTTAATTTATCGACCCCGAAAGGATGAAAGGCAAAGTCGACATCGGCGGAATTTGAACTCAGAACATAAAGACAGACGAAATACCGCTAATCATTTCGCCCGGTGTGCTAACGTTTCTTATTTCTTTACAAACAAGGACAGACAAAGGGATTAAGTCGATTATATCGACCCCAGTGCGTAACTGGTACTTATTTAATCGATCCCGAAAGGATGAAAGGCAAAGTCGACCTCGGCGGAATTTGAACTCAGAACGTAGCGGCAG
>NC_068981.1:1930496-1932756 GCF_001194135.2 Octopus bimaculoides | reverse complement strand
GAGAGAGAGAGAAACAGATCGATAGAGAGTTACATCTGGAGCCGATTTGTACTCCTTTACAGCTGAATATGTTTGAGCAACGTGAAATGAATTATTATGTTTAAGGATACAACATGCTACTACGCCCAGGAATTGAACCCACAATGTTATGACCGTCAACTGAACCCTCTTACCAACCAGCTACAAGCCTTCACACTAGCAGAATAGAGATGTATGAGTGTGCCTGTGTGTATGTGTATGTACAGTAGTGTGTAAGTGTGTGAACGTGGGGCCATGAATGGGGTGGGGTATTACAGGAGTATGTACGAATTTTATTTTTTTAAGATAGTTTAACCTGGACGTAAGGACAGTACTCATGAAATGTCCTGCTAGAAATAATAGCTAAATCTCACTCGAACCATATCCTGCCACATAAATCGGACAATATGCTTCTGGGTAGCCTGTAACTGAATAAAAGTCGGAACTGGTTATGTCTGGCACACGGTTGATTGTTGGTCATGACTGTTGATCTGAACTCACCTGGGTTTGAACCACAAAAACAAATGATCTGAATTTTGAGTACGACTGTTGCTATTTTGTCATTGGCAAAATTGTCGTCATCATCATCATCATCATCATCATCATCATCATCATCATCACAGGATTACTCATTTTTGCCAGATCAGTGATTTGGAGCAACTGGAACTGAAGTGTCTGGCTCAAGAACACAATACATTACTCAGTGCAGGAATCGAAACCACAATCTAACGATCCCGAGTGCAATGCCCTAATCATCAATCCATGTGCCTTCGCTATACACATCCACACGTACATCTACCAAAGGACAATACACATGCATTACACACGTTGCGTGCAAACACAAACGCACATACACAATAAAAGAACAACAACCTGGAAACAAATGGCAAAAAAAAAAGGACCGAACCTACCCCCTTCCCTCCCCCTAAAAAGAATAACAACAAAACATCGCAAAAGTAAGGGACGAAAACAACAACATTAAATAGAAAAATCTCAGAGTTAAAATGATGAACAAAAGAAGTCTTTAAATTTCAATGTAAGTTGTAGAAGAACATGGCTGCCGAATAAGGCCAGGAGATGGAAACATAGACTTGAAGGCGGTGGGGGTGGGGAGTTACAAACAAAGAAGGAAAGAAAGAAGGAAGGAATTGAAAGGAAAAAGAAGAAAATGGTAAACAAATAATAATAATAATAATAATGATGATGATGATGATGATGATGATGATGATAACAACAACAACAACAATGATAATAATAATAATAATGATAATAATAATAATAATAATAATAATAATAATAATAATAATAATAATAATAATAATAATAATAATAATAATGACGATGATGATAAAATATCGAAAAGAAAAACGAATGTATAAATGTATCGAAATTAACTGATAAAAGATTTTAATTAAAAAGAGAGTATTTAAAGTGTAGATTGCGCTGATATACCCTTCAGTGCATGTATGGGTGTATATGTGTATATGTATGTGTATGTGTGTGTGTGTGCATAGATGTAGGTAAGTATGAATATGTATGTATTTCAGTATATATATATATATATATATATATATATATACATATATTATATACATGCCTACATGCATATATATATATATATATAAATACATGCATATATATATATACATATATATATATACACACATACATACAGACATACACGTGCGCACACACACACACACACACACACACACACACACACACATATACACACTGATCATTACATTTTGCCGTTTTTTATTTAATTTATTGTTCTGTGTAATTACTAAATAATATTTCCCCTGATGTAACGTTAGTTGTTGACGATTTCGTCCGCCATCGTCCCCTCATCCCCACCCCCTACTGAAATGAAATACAACAAACAGAAGAACAGCAAGAAGTTGGACAACAACAAAAAATTGGCACCAATGTGAAGACGTGCGCCAGGAATCGCAACTAACGAAGAGGGCCAATAATAATAATAATAATAATAATAATAATAATAATAATAATGATAATAATAATAATATAATAATAATAATAATAATATTAATAATAATAATGATAATAATAATAATAATAATAATAATAATAATAATAATAATGATAATAATAATAATAATAATAATAATAATGATAATAATAATAATATAATAATAATAATAATAATAATATTAATAATAATAATAATAATAATAATGATAATAATAATAATATAATAATAATAATAATAATATTAATA
>NC_068981.1:1928023-1929489 GCF_001194135.2 Octopus bimaculoides | reverse complement strand
ATTAATTAATAATTAATAATTATACCAAGTATTGGGTTGTCCGGAAAGTTCGTGCCGATTTTTAAGGGAAAGAAAAGGTCAATAGATACTTGCCATTACATTTTTAATCAACCAAATATGAACCATTTTGTTGCGCAATGCGTCTCCATCTTTCCTTTTACTTGAAAATACTCTCTTCCCAGAATTGAGGTGGTTTCATGGCAAAGAATTCATCAAGGTATCTTTTTACGTCATCCAAGGAATTGAAATTTTTACCATTAAGAAAGACTATTCTGCAGAGACCTGAATAAGTGGAAATACGAAGGAGCAATATCTGGTGAATATGGAGGGTGGGGTAACACATCCCAGCCGAGCTGCAGCAATTTTTGTCTGGATCCCAAAGAAGCGTGCGGTTTTGCATTACCATGCTGGAAAACAACACCCTTCCTGTTGGCCAATTCTGGACGTTTCTCTTGAATTGCTGCTTTTAATTCATCCAGTTGTGTGCAGTATTTCTCAGAATTAATTGTCTGGTTACTTAGGAGAAGCTCATAGTACAGATTTCCTTTCCAATCCCACCAGACACAAAGCAAGACTTTTTAGGGTGAAGATCCGCTTTTGGAGTGGCTAAGAGTGGCTCATGTCGCTTACTCCAGGATCGCTTTCTCTGAACATTTCAGTAGATAATCCATTTCTCATCACCTGTCACAATTTGCTTTAAAAAAGGTGCGTTTTCATTCCGTTTATAAAGCGAATCACAGATGGAAATGCGATCCAAAAGGTTCTTCTCACTCAGCTCATGTGGTACCCAAACATCGTAGCCATTTGTGTACCCAAGTTTTACCAGGTGCTTATGAGCGACGGAATTTGACAGGTTGAAGCTTTCTGCCATTTCTCGGGTTGTGCAATGTGGGTTATTCTCAATTAATGACTTGATTTGGGAATCATCTGTAGTGGATGGTCTGCCTGATCGTTCTTTATCAATAAGGCTACAATCTCCAGCTCAGAACCTTGCAAACCACTTCCGTACAGTTCTTTCGGATAAAGAAACATCACCGTAAACTGCGCATATTTCTTTCGTTGCTTGTGAGGCATTTTTCCCTTTACGGGAAAAGAAAAGCATCAAGTGCCGAAAATGAACTTTCTTCGCTTCCATTTTAAAAGATTACAGAATTAACACAGGTTATAGGAACATAAACCTTCTTCCACGAAAAGATAGCTTAAACTGTGCTGTAAATGGAGGTGTAGTCAAATCCTATTTTATGGAGTCAACCATGTTCTAAAATAAGTCGAAAGGTAAGCTGCTATAAATCGCCTCGAACTTTCCGGACAACCCGATAGTTCGGTACGTTAAAATATCCTTTTTAAGTAAAATTATACAAATATTCTATAACCGGGAGATCTTTATGGTAGTAGAAAAGGCATTTTAACACTTATTTCTAAATTCGGTGCGTGGCGAAGCAATTAGCTGACCCCTGATTATAATT
>NC_068981.1:1922534-1927518 GCF_001194135.2 Octopus bimaculoides | reverse complement strand
TGAAAATCCACTTTGTTAATTTTTCTATATGTGATAGTGGATTTTCATCGATGAGTTCTTGAAACTTGGTTATTTTCCCTAAAACTATATATTTTATATATATTTTATCTATAAAGCTCAATTTAATTTTAATTTTTATAAATTGATTTTAATTGAGTTTTTACCTGTAATTTTGGATTTTGTCCCTAATATATGTATATATATATATATATATCTATATCCATATACCCATACACGTATGTGTGAATGCACGTGTATATATGTATACAGGTGCGAAATATATATCTAGATATGTATATGCATATACATTTATAGAATATGTGCATGTGTATATATGTGTATATACTCATGCAATCCCTCGTACACATACACATACACACATATGCGACACAAACGCACATGCAAATATTTCGATTAATGCCTTACGCTACTAACATAAAGTTTCATGTATTCTCGATCTACCAGGCCAGCATTGTTGTCTGTCGTCGCTTCACAACTTCGTTAGTGACTCATATAATGCATGGTAAGTAATGAGATACATGGACATTTTCTTTCATTTACAGATCATTAATGCCAATCCACCGAAGATTGCCTGTGTAAGCTCACGACAACATAAGCGCTAAAGCAATTAGTGAAAGTATGTTGGACTTGACACATTTCCTGCGCCTTTATGTTTTTAAAGTGGAGACAAGGGGGCTAAATAACAGTAGCATTCTTCCCTATCAGGGGACTGTCACATTAAGTTTACAACATACTATCACTTTATCGTGCTGCTACTGCATAAATCTCTCTGAGAGATTTAGAAATGTATTATTTTTAGTGATTATACATGTACATATATACGAAATTGGGATGCAGTTGAGCGATTGTCTCCCTTAGAATTTGTGTATCTATTTATTTACATATTTATCCGTCCATGTATTTTATGTGTTGTTATTTTTAACGCAAGAACACACAGGTAGGTCCAGCTGAATACTATTATACTTATAATTTGTTTCTATCTCTTTCGAATAAGATGACATGTAATCTTCTCATTATCTTTTTTTTTCAGTTTTATAGAGCTCATGTTCTTTGTAAGTATATATGTAACATTCGATACCCCTGTACATGCAGATGGATGTATGCAAATATGTAAGAGAGTTAACCATTGATCAGGGGAATGTGGCAAGTTGATTAGAGATATTTCCGAGACAAAACAGCCATATATCTCCCTCCTAAATTCCTGCTTTCTTTCACCTATTTTACAATTTCCTAATAGAAACACATTCTCCTCCTACAGACAACACGTAACAACTCATTTTTCTCTGGTTTCCATTTTTCGTCCCGTGTTTTTTTCTTTTTTTAATTTTCTCTTTATTTTTCTTATTTGATGAAATATCATTTACTTTCGTTCTTTTTTCTTTTGTTTTGTATTTTTTTCCCTCGTTACAAAGTTAGTTACTCATATGTTCTACTTTCTCGTTACAAACTTAGACGGAAGAAAATTAGGGCTAAAAGTGAAGAAAAAAAAGTAGAAAGAAGACCCAAAAAACAAAGAACTAAAGAAAGGGGAAACGAAGAAAAAATTCTAAGAAAGGAGGAAGTTGAAAAAAGCATCTTGTCAGCCCCCTATTGTCCTGCTGGCAAGTAGCAGATTTAAGTTACTATAGTTGTTTTATTTTAGTTGCAGGTTTATCATTATTATTATTATAATTATTATTATTATTATTATTATTATTATTATTATTATTATTATTATTATTATTATTACTATTATCGTTGTTGGTGGTGGTGTTGTTGCTGTTATATTATTTTGTTGTTGTTGTTATTATTATTATTGTTGTTGTCCTTTAAACGTATAGAAGTAAAACCTTAAACTATTAAAACTAAACAAAAAGAAAAGCAAAAACAAAAGAAAAAAAAAGATATATAAAATTGAGCGCAGCAGAAAGTCCACAGCTTGTTCTCCTCTGACCGTTCGTTGTCTAGACAAAAAGCACATCGTTCGAAATAACTGACACCCGTTGACACACGGCGACGAAGAATGGCAACTAAGAATGATTAATGGCAGAACAGCCAAAGACAAATACAACAAAACAAAAAAAAAGAAGGGTAACTGAAATGACAAGAAGACATCTTTACCCGCCTTCCTTCCTCTCTTTCTTCTCCTTCCCATCTTCCATCCATCCATCCATCCATCCATCCATCCATCCATCCATCTATCTATCTATCTATCTATCTGTCTGTATGTCTGTCTGTCTGTCTATCTATCTATCTATCTATCTATCTATCTATCTATCTATCTATCTGTCTGTCTGTCTGTCTGTCTGTCTGTCTATCTATCTATCTATCTATCTATCTATCTATCTATCTATCTATCTGTCTTTCTGTCTGTCTGTCTGTCTGTCTATCTATCTATCTGTCTGTCTGCCTGCCTGCCTGCCTGCCTGTCTGTCTGTCTGTCTGTCTATCCATCGTTCGTTCGATCGATCTTCCGTTGATTGGTTGGTTGGTTGGTTGGTTGGTTCGTTCGTTCGTTCCTTCCTTCCTTCCTTATTCTATCCTCTCCTTCAATTTTAGCCAGAAATTTTACCTCTTTCCATCACACGCAAAAAGACAAAACAAAACAAAACAAACAAATAACTGAAAGGTAAATCACGATATTATTAAAGTTCAGGTAAGTTACAAAAACAAGTGTGTGTGTGTGTGTGTGCGTGCGTGTGTGTATTTATGTGTATGCATGTGTGTGTATGTGTGAGTGCATGTGTATTTGTGTCTGCGTGCGATTGCTGGGTGTGTATGTATGTGTATGTGTGTGTTTGTGAGTGTGGTTTATTCTACGCTGGACATTGAAGTGGATGAATGAATGACAGGTTACAAAGGTGGTTAGGTTTGATTGTTTGGGTTTAACCATTCTCTACCGTACAATGCATTGTTCCGTCCATGCCTCCCACCTTTGGGACGGTAAACGAAATGACATGAAGATGTTAACTTCTAACTCAACCTACCTCCATTTTTATGGAAGTATCGGCCGTTGTGAGTGGGTGGTCTTCCACCACCATATCACAGAGAGAGAGAGAGAGAGAGAGAGAGAGAGAGAGAGGGGAGGAAGGGGGAATGAGAAAGTGTGAGATTGAGTGAATTAAAGAAAAAGATAGTGAGAGTAAGAAGCCAATCAAAGGACGACAGAAAAAAACCTAGAATGTAAGAAAAATTAGAACGATTGGTGTATGTGTGTGTGTGTGTGTGTTAAAACATACGATTGTACACGAATATACTTTATCCTACACTATTTGGTGCGACATTATTTAATTTTAGCTTGATCAAGCTTTACACACACCGACATAAGTTCTGTATGCTGTTTAATAGGAAAAATTTCACTCTTGCTGGTCAGTGAGTGATAAATTTGATTTTCAACGCCCACGAAGTGAAACGATAGAAACGCATGCGTCCAACGGTCAAGTGACGTCATTCACAGCCTGTTTTGTGCCTTCACGGATATTTAAGAGGAGAATTCTCTCTCAAGACTAGCTCCACAGCGAAAGGTTTTCTAATGCCCAAGTATATTCGAACGTATTTATGTATGTGTGTTTATATGTATTTTATTGTGTGTGTTTATGTGTATGTGTATGTGCACGTGTAAAGAGACAAAAGATAGACAAGCAATTTGATACTCTTTTAAATAAAGATAATTGGTGAAGAAAAACTAGAGTCCTTAATATATCCTTACTGCAGTTTCGAAAATCTTGTGGCTGGATTGTGCAATCAGGTGTATCACGGAAGCAGGTGTTTACGATATACAAATTAGTAGCGGAGCTACTAATTTGCATATCATAAGTGTTTAAAATTTATTTAACACCAGCAGTTTATTAACGGGAGAATCCAGTCCACACATTATCAATATATAATATATGTAAACTTAGGAGAAAGCTAATTCGAAAACTACAGATCCAATCCATCACTGGAACCGAAAAAATCTGTAAAACTTTCCGGAAGTTTATTGAAATATTTATGAGCATGTCTAGATATGCAACTATATGCATGAGAATACATACATAAAACACAAATCTTCACACACACACACACACACACACACACACACACACACACACACACACACACACACACACACACACACACACACACTCATTTATTCGGAGTTTAAGCTTCATTGCATCGCTGTAACAGTTTTCTCGCTTCGTAGACGTCTACCAAAGTGACTGTTACCGAATTTGAATATTTTGGTATTGAAAAACAATAAATAAATGAGTAAAGGAAATAAAGATAGATTTATTTACCTTAGTGCAATTTTTGTTTCGGAGGTGATATGTAGATGTTTGGTCAAAATAAAGGATAAATAAGGTATGTTATGCTATAATTAGTTGGTTACGGTCAATCTGATCTGGTAGTACCCTCTTACAGACAGGTTATATTTCGTTTATCGCTAGAAGATCTCTAATATAATGTTTAATTTCATTGCTACATTACGACATCACTTCTTTTTCATTAATTTTGGCGACGTAAGTGATGCTTATTTATTATGAAGTATGCCAGGCTTCTGGTTAACAAGAAAATGTTGTATTTCTCTACTAGGCATAAAGGGCATCATTTCGATTTGAATTCACAGAGCTGTACTTTCATCTATATATAAGGATATATATTGACTTATTATGAAATCTGTCTTTCCTTGAAGCTTTCCATAGAAATGAAATCTCTGCTGTCTCTGTTCTGGAAACAATAAATATATATTACGTACTTGCTTTTAAACGTTCTTTTATTTTGATAATAATTTTGGATAGTGTCTAGTTTTGCACTCTAATACTTTTTTGACACTATTACCAGTAAGTCATAAGACATGATGGTGGTGTAACCTGTGGTGGTATAGAAGCAGAGATTGGTATGGTAGAAGTTGAAAAGGATATGTATGTATGTATGTATATATGTATATATATATATATATATACATACATACATATATATATATATATATATATATATATATATA
>NC_068981.1:1921562-1922097 GCF_001194135.2 Octopus bimaculoides | reverse complement strand
GTACTTATTCTAATGGTCTCTTTTGCCTAACCGTTAAGTGACGGGGACATAAACACACCAGCATCGGTTGTCAAGCAATGCTAGGGGGACAAACACAGACACACAAACATACACACACACAAACACATATATATGTATACATATATACGACGGGCTTCTTCCAGTTTCCGTCTACCAAATCCACTCACAGGCTTTGGTCGGCCCGAGGCTATAGTAGAAAACACTTGCCTAAAATGCTACGCAGTGGGACTGAACCCGGAACCATGTGGTTGGTAAGCAAGCTATGAGAACTGGGGTCGATTCGTACGACTAAAGGCAGTGCCCCAGCATGGTTGTAGTCTAATGACTGAAGCAAGTAAAAGATAAAAGATATATACATACATGCATAATTCATACATACACACACACACACACACACACACACACACACACACACACACACACACATATCAACTCCCTTTCTCTGTTCACTTCATATCGAATGACCTTGCAATATGGCACGAGATTGAATCACTCATAATTAAGTGGAGCAGTT
>NC_068981.1:1920738-1921441 GCF_001194135.2 Octopus bimaculoides | reverse complement strand
ACAATGATGCACTGTTAATGTACGCCATTAACGTTGCTAATGTGAATCTGATAGAAAACTCAGATTAAAAGAAAACCAATGCTAATTATGACTGTCACTTTCAGTGTTGGCACACACACACACAGCCTGCCTCTCTTCCCCCCTCTCTCTCTCTTGAGTTACAGGACCTTTATTTATTTATTTATCTATTTATCTTTTTATTTGTTTGTTTCCTTGAAGTTCAGTGGAGAGTTACAATAGCGATATAAGACCGCTAAATTTTATCCGGTTTCCGGTTTCAGTACTCTCCTTTAAGCCGACGACGAGACTGAGGTCACCCGTTTCCCTCTGAAACCTTATAGCCGGATTAGGTCGGGGTTAGGGGTAAATGTTTTAGCAATATTTACCATTATTGAACTCCTCCGTAGACTGGAAACGAAGAAATTCTCTGTCTTTGTCTCTCCATCTCTTTCTGGATAAAGGGCAGTTTATCGGAAATGGATCCGGGCAAAGAATTGGCCCTTTATTTTCTACTTAATCATTCACTCAAATATACTTTCGTGCACACATATACACACTCACACACGTGTATGCATGATTATTGTGTGTATATATATATAATTATATATACCTACATACACACGCACAATAGCGTGTACACACACACTCAAACACACACACACACACACACACACACACACACACACACACACACACACACACA
>NC_068981.1:1915151-1919992 GCF_001194135.2 Octopus bimaculoides | reverse complement strand
ATATATATAAGTATGTATGTATGTATGTATATAACTTCGATGTGTTTCGACCAAAGATTGGCCCAAGCCATGTCTAACTTAGAGCAGTGAGCTGGTAGAATCGCTTGCACGGCGGACAAACGCTTACAAATGCTGATGAGAATGATGATGAAGTGAGTGATAATAATAATAATAATAATAATAATAATAATAATAATAATAATAATAATTTTTATTAACCACACGGGCACGAGAGTCTAGATCATTGTAGAGAAGACATAGAAGAAAGAAAACAAGAAAAAATAGCATAGAGAAGAAGAAGAAGAAGAAGAAGAAGAAGAAGAAGAAGAAGAAGAAGAAGAAGAAGAAGAAGAAGAAGAAGAAGAAGAAGAAGAAGAAGAAGAAGAAGAAGAGGAAGAAGAAGAAGAAGAAGCAGAAGAAGAAGAAGAAATCACGTCAAAGCCGTCAATGTGTCGCGCTTTGGTAGCAAGTGTTTCATCTGTCTGATGTATATAAACACAAGAAAGAATGAAGTTTGTTTCCATCGTCAACACTAGAACTGTCTCCACCAACGAATACACCAAATAACTGTTGACTTAATAATATCTAGGTGAGAGAAAATGTTCCTAAATATCTTCACTTTCACCTTCATAGAAACATTACGACCACTTTTGCCAGAATAAACACTCACTTTCAATTAAGTTTTGTTAACTCAGCCGTCTCTTCAACCTGTTTCTAATTCAGGACTTAACGCCTACGGGATTGCTTTCCTTGTTTTTCTTCGGAAAACTTTGGAATTTTGTGCCATTAAAAAAAAAAATTAACAGCGACATAAGCTGTATTAATACCAAAATGTAATCTTGATCTCCAACTTAACACAAAGATTGTGTTAGAGCACAGTACTGCGGTATTTGCTCTGAAAATATCTCACATGACTCGTGGTACATGAAAGCACTCGAAATTATATCGTTGACAGACGAGAATCATCTGCCACGGCCACCGGAACTGTCAGATCACGTGATTTCAGCCTGTTCTGGGCTCCTCAATGACAGACATCCAGCACTGACATAACAGCCGAATTTTCCGTCAACAGTAAATAGAATTTCAGTGTCTATCCAGGAAATGGTGTCACAAATAGGCAATCGGCTTATTATTTTTTTGTGTGTGTGTGTGTGTGTGTGTGTGTTTTGCACCATTTTAAGTTCTTGAATTTACCCGAAAGAAAGCTAAGATTTGAATGCACAACTATGATCAGAGAAAAGAATCGAAGGAGAGGGCCGATGCGTGCATTTAAGGTTCCCGGTCATCAATATTGAGGAGAGACAAGAGCAAAAAACTTGGGCATAAAATCAATGAAATTAAACCAATTCAATTAAACATCAAATAATGTAACTATTCAACCAGAGATTCATTCTTTGATTTCCTCCAGTCAGCGTCTTCCTGGTTTTCTTGTTTCTTGTTTCCCATTGACTCATCCCTTTAGGACAGAGTTTCTCAATCATTCTTTTTTTTTTTTTTACCTATGAACCTTTTTTGATCCCTATTATATTCAAGTGGACCCTCATAGTCATTTGATCTTTAAAAAGTCCTTCGGGTTCATTCTTTGATTTCATCCAGTCAGCATCATCCTGGTTTCCCATTGACTCATCCCTCTAGGACAGTTTCTCAATCATTCTTTTTTTTTACCTATGAACCTTTATGATCCCTATTTTATTCAAGTGGACCTTCACAGTTATTTGATGTTTAAAAAATCCTATTTATATTTTTATAATTAAATATTATTAGGAATTGTATTAAAAATATTTATTAAAATATTTTGTGTATTGTAGAAGAATAACCAATATATTGCCCATAAACTTTAACAGCAAAGCCTTATATAGGACCCACAAGGGTTATGTGGACCTCGGTTGAGAACCACTTCCTCGAACATGGGTACTGAGGATCTGCACCCGGTGGCATGTTTAAAATACTGCAGTTTTATCTTCCTGACAGTTGCCAAAAGCTCTTTCTGTTTCCATTTCCCCAGGTATCGTCTGTTCAATCAATGGTCAGTCCAGCTGATTCTCAGTACCCTTTGGTAACATGTTGTTTTAAATACTTTGAATTTAGGTTGTGTCGTCTGCTCATAGGGGTCCAGCTTCCACGTACTGACATGGATATATCATGACAAAATCCTAATGTTTAAAACTACTTTAATGTTTGGCAGATATTTGCGTGGACCGCGACATATTTTACCGTGGACATCCATTTGAGAACCGTTAAATGTAGATGGAGTATAAAATCAAATACAATTTAAGAACAAATACTATAGGACATGTGAAGACACGTGTCCTAGTGGTTAGGGTGTTGCACTCATGATCGCTAGATCGTGGGTTCGATTCTCGGGTCGGCCGTCGTGTTATGTAAGAACGCTTCATTTCATATTGCTCTAGTGGGTGGGAGATTACCAGAATCGTTGGGGCGTCGACAGAAATGATTTACCGTATATCTTCCAGCTCTCTAAGTTCTGAGTTCAAATGCCACATACTTGGAGAAGGTAACAGAAAACCACTCCAGTATTCAAGCCAATTCTAGTCATGGATGGCCGTGGATACAGTAACCCACGTAACGGAAACAGGGGGAGGGCGTGGGTCGTCCAACATCGTACAGAGAATGCTGGAGAAAGTTCTACTCAAGCAGCTACTCAAATTGGTGGTCCGCGAGCCAACTGCTGCTGGTGCGCAGCGAATTTCCAGGAAAGAAAGATACAATAAGCATAATTTTAGAAATGTTGCCTTATACATTACAGTAAGCAACTTATCAGCTTATGTAATATTGTATTATTCGTAAGGCGGTAAGGCGGTGAGCTGGCAGAAACGTTAGCACGCCGGGCGAAATGCTTAGTTCAAATTCCGCCGAGGTCGACTTTATCTTTTGGGGGTCGATGAATTAAGTACTAGTTACGCACTGGGGTCGATGTAATCGACTTAATCCCTTTGTCTGTCCTTGATTGTCCCCTCTGTGTGTAGCCCCTTGTGGGCAATAAAGAAATAAGAAACGTTAGCACGCCGGACGAAATGCTTAGCGGTATTTCGTCCGTCTTTACTTCCTGAGTTCAAATTCCGCCGTGGTCGACTTTGCCTTTCATCCTCTCGGGGTCAATAAATTAAATATCAGTTGCGTACTGGGGTCGATCTAATCGACTGGCCCCCTCCCCCCAAAATTTCGGGCTTTGTGCCTAAAGTAGAAAAGATTATTTGTAAGGCGGTGAGCCGGCAGAACCGTTAGGGGGCCGGGCGAAATGCTTTGTGGTAATTCGTCTGTCTTTACGTTCTGAGTTTAAATTCAGCCGAAGTCGACTTTGCCTTTCATCCTTTCGGGGTCGACAAATTAAGTACCAGTTGCATACTGGTGTCGATCTAATCGACTGGCCTCCTCCCCCAAAATTTCGGGCCCCATGCTTAGAGTATGTCAACTTTTATTATATTCATTATATATATTGTTTCCGGTATAAATTAATATTACTAAGAAATATTACCGGTCCCTGGCACATTGGAAAAAAAAAAAGACTGCTGGTACGCCACATCAGATAGTTTGAGAAGCACTGCTCAAGACAACACTGGACTATATGACAGAGAAATCAAAGAAATAACAGCCATTTTCCCAGAACGCCGGAAATGATTTTCAGGAATAATGCAACAGTAATATTGAATTAAATGTCGACCAAATGGTAATAACGAAGGCAACATTTTTTATTTGTTTATTTTCTGTATCTCTTATTGTTTTAGATTTTTTTTTCTGTAGTTGCAGTAGACAGATACTTTAACCATTTGTCCATGCGATATCCGACACCGTTTGATTGTTAATCAATAGAAACCATTATTAAACTGGAAAAAAGGAAGACTTTACGCCTTTTAAGAGATAAGGAAAAGAAGTGTAAAACAAGAGAGCAATCTAACAAATAAAAGGTTGTGTATATATGAGGGGGGAGGGTGACGGTAGAAGGGGGGAATCTTGATGGTTTTGGAGTGAAGAGAGAGAGAGAGGGAGTGAAGAAAAGGGAGAGAAAGACAAAGAGAAGAGAAAGATTGAAAGAAAAGAAAGTAGGTTTTTGTGATAATTGTAAATATAGAGCGATATCAAGGGTCAAATCTTGTTTAAGGAATGGAAAAAGGGAGCAGCAAAATAAGAAAAAAAAAAGGTAGAAAAATGAAGACGAAAATAAAGGGGGAGACATGAAAAAATATGTGGGGGGAGTAAGTAAAAAACAAAGAATGGAAAACTGTACAAATATGTTGTCCATTACGATGAAATCGGAGACAAAAGAAAAGGGACTTGTGTTTGGGAAACATAATGATAAGGAGACAAGGTAGTAGGTGGTGGTGGTGGTGGGAAGGGGTTAAACGAATTATGATGATGTTGTTGATGATGGTGATGATGATGATAATAATAATAACGGTTATATTACTGCTGCTAAGTAATAATAGTAGTAGTAATAATAATAATGATGATGATGATGATGATGATGATGATAATAATAATAATAATAATAATAATAATAATAATAATAATAATAATAATAATAATAATAATCCTTTCTTGTGAAGGCATAAGGCCTTGAAATTTTTGGGGAGGGGACTAGCCGATTACATCGATCCCAATGTTTCACTGGTACTTAATTTATCGACCCGGAAAGGATGAAAGCCAAAATCGACCTCGTCAGAATTTGAACTCAGAACGTGAAGACGGACGAAATGTCGCCAAGCATTTTGCCCGACGTGCTAACGATTCTGCTTGCTTGCAAATAATGATGACGATGGTGATGATGATGATGATGAGGAGGAGGATGAGGAGGAGGAGGAGGAGGAGGAGGAGGAGGAGGA
>NC_068981.1:1911230-1914461 GCF_001194135.2 Octopus bimaculoides | reverse complement strand
CAAATAAAACAGGATAAATATAGGTTAAACCTAAGTGTGTGCGCTCATTCTTTCCGAGGACGCATATTAACATCGCCGAGAGAAAGCTTAACAACACGGTTTCACCAAAGGTTGGCCGATGTGCAGAGATGAAAAAAAAAAAAAAAAGGAATCGATCAGTCAGGTTTGACCTTAGCATCTCATCAGAAATCGGTTACCTATTCTTGATCACAAGAGAGATCAATAGCTTATAGTCATTCATAGTATACGAAATCTTGGGGCAGAACTAAACTGGTTGGTCTAATTTGCATAACAGTGGCAGCATTGGCAGCATGAATGAATTAATAAGTAATTAATAATCTATTATCTAATCATTGTCTCGTGCTTCTATTAAGGAGTAAATTAACGTTGCCAACAGGTGCTCTTATTATGCAAATTAGATCAATCGATTTAGTCCACTCCTTGTATTCGTACATCATAAAGAGCTACTGCTATTATTTTCATTTGCTATTAGTACCATTATTATTCAAATTCCACCGCGGTCGGCTTTGCCTTTCATCCTTTCTCGGTCGATAAAATAAGTACGAATTGAGCACTAGGTTGATGTAATCGAATAGCACCCCCACCCCACAAAAATTCATGCCTTGTGCCTATAGTAGAAAGGGCCATTATTATCATTATCATAGTTGTTGTTGCTGTTATTATCATTATTGTTATTATTATTATTATTATCATTATTATTCAGTAGTCTTATTTTTATCACGTGCTTTCACTGCACAGCCGAGCTCAACTCTATGTGCCTTGGGTATGTGCTGTGGTTTGTTGTAACGCTCTTATTTTTACTGTATTGAAAGTGTTTTTATGTAGGATGTGTGCGGTACCCAGTAGTGCTATTTTCTGTATGTAATATATAATTGCTCCACTTCATTTTGGGCAATATTTTCGTCAGAATGGACTGCAATGTCTATCAGTAAACAGGTGTCTTTTTTTTTCACTCCTTAATCATTATGTCTGGGCAATTAGCTTTTATATGTCAGTTTGAACAGGCATATCCCAGGTGATTGTGGCCTGGTCGTTTTCATGTACCTCGTTTGGCACATGATTATATCATTTCTTACCAGTTTTTATGTTGTTGTGTTCGCTTGGCATCTAGAGTGTCGGCAAGCACTCACAATTTCTGTCGGGCAACGCGGTCGGTGTAAGTTCCACTATGGAGTTCTATAGGGGATTAGTGGCAAGCAAGAGCGACGACGTCCTCGAGGAAAATCTGGGCGTCAGGAGGGATCAATTAACTGGTCTTTTCCGGAGGAGTTTCGGACTGAGGCCTAGAGATAACTTCCAGAAATCACTGGCCTGGCAGTGCTACAGGGGAGCTCTGCCGGTTCGAGACAAGCTCTACAAACACGGTAGTGCTGTCAGACAGACCTGTCCGAAGTGAGCACAGAGCGACAAAACCGTCCAGTGTCCGTGCATTACTGACTTGTGGAGCTTTGTCGAACAGCTGTCCTTGCGTGTAGGGCGGATACGGTTATCAGCCGAGTCCATCGTGTAGGTCGCTCCGCCGACTTCCTTTGGCCTGGAAAGAAAAGCAGTTTCCCTTTGTCTGGTGACTATGGCGAAGGAAGTGGTGTGGTAGACAAGATTGAAAGGACTGAAGACAGATAATTTCTTCTTCAGCCAAACTCTCATCAAGTTTTTCAAGTTCAACTTGAAAAAGAAAGTGAGGATAGCGAGGGAAGTTTTGCCCCCACCCCAGTAAATTATTATGTAACCAGTAATAAGCAAACGATCTCCGATGAAACGTTAATAAATACTGAAACTAGTCAGATCAAACTTGTTTTATTCCCAAAGAGAAAATCTGTTTGAATCTGTAATTTCCCATTTTAATAAAATGTATGTTTAATATAAATATACGTTTATAAGTTTAACTTAATGTTGACATGTAATAATGTACGTATCTTCATTTGAAACTTGTGTATGCATATGTTAGCGAGTGTACATGCATGTACATATATGCATACATACGAACCTATATACATGCATATATATATAACCCCCCCACATATATATTTATATATACAAAAGTAATGTAGCTTTGGGGAAGTAGTGTTATATGTATATATGTATGTAGTGCATGCATGTATGTATTTATGTATTCATCTCCATATATGTATGTAGGCATCAGTCTATCAATATCAATATACATACATATATATATATATATATATATATATATATATATGTATGTATATATATATATACATTCATGTTTCATCATTTACTAGAAAATAAGAATGTATACACACGTGTGCATATTTGTGCGTGTATGTGTAAACGTGGGTGTGTGTGTATGTGTGAGCACGATTTACATATGTCTAGCCGTATACATATGTATGTATATATATATACACACACACACACACATATATATATGTACATATGTCTTATAAATCATTACATATCCACACCCACACACACATCTCACACTGTGTCTATGTACGTGAATACAGGCGTGAGGGTGTGTGTGTGTGTGCTTTTAATGTATGTATGCCGGTGCATGCAAATATCGAGATTGTAGAAGTGATTGCAACGATGTTTGGCGATTAAGACACAAGACATCAGGTCGGTGGAGAAAGAGGAGGAAGATGAGGAAGACAAGGAAGTAGAGGAGGAGCAAGGGAGGGCATAATGGGGACCGGGGTGGGGTGGGGGTCAAAAGACGTTGACCCGTATATTGTCGGGAGTGGTGGCCAGGCCATATTACTATTGACACGACACTTCCTTGTCAATAGAAGGTTAGTCAGTAAAGGACGATAATGGTCGATGGAAAAATAGGGAAAAAAAAAAGCCATTTTTCTTTTTCTTCATCTTCACTTCAATCACTTTGCATCGCCCCCACCCCCACGTCATTTTACTATGTGCTCCCCCCCTCACGTCGCACACCACACTACCACAGTAGCTTATACCCCTGCACGGCAAACACTCCAACTCTATATATCCGCTCCTTTTCAATTGCTCACTACCACACAACCTTTCTTTTTTAATTGTTTTTCTTCTTTTTTTTTCTGCTCCCGTCATCTCCCACAACCTTTCCTAACGCCAATTCCACCACCACTGCCGTCACCACCACCACCGCCACCACTACCGTCACCACGAGCACAACCATCACCAGCACGATGACAACGACCACCACCACCACCAACAACAACAACAACAACATCGCTACCGCAAATATTACGACGATGACGATCA
>NC_068981.1:1910272-1910969 GCF_001194135.2 Octopus bimaculoides | reverse complement strand
CCCCCCCTCACGTCGCACACCACACTACCACAGTAGCTTATACCCCTGCACGGCAAACACTCCAACTCTATATATCCGCTCCTTTTCAATTGCTCACTACCACACAACCTTTCTTTTTTAATTGTTTTTCTTCTTTTTTTTTCTGCTCCCGTCATCTCCCACAACCTTTCCTAACGCCAATTCCACCACCACTGCCGTCACCACCACCACCGCCACCGCCACTACCACTACTGTCGCCTCCGCCGCCGCCCCCACCCCATCACACCCCAGTGCTTTTTTCACATTCTCACCCCACCCCTCCCTCTGCCCCCTTTCCCTCTACCCCTGTCTCCACCTGCCCCGGTATTACATCCCTCCGTACACACCCACTTACACCCACTACCACCCTGTTATATACACTTAGCTACCACACCATCGCCTCACTATATACGCCCTCCATTACAAACACCCATCCACCCCTTATTCACCACAAACACTCCCACAGTATATATGTATATATATGTATGTGTGTGTGTGTGTGTGTATATACACACACTATATACATCTATCTATCTATCTATCTATCTATCTATCTATCTATAATACACACATACACACACACACACACACACACACACATATATATATATATATATATATATATATATATATATATATATTACAATTAAAAGGGTAAAGGTTTATCAATTTATTAATT
>NC_068981.1:1909135-1909459 GCF_001194135.2 Octopus bimaculoides | reverse complement strand
GAAGGAGAGGAAAAGAAGGTGATAATGATTATGATGATGATTACGATTATGATGATGATAATGATGATGGAAGCGGAGGGGAGGAAGAGGAGGAGGAGGAGGAGGAGGAGGAGGAGAAGAAGAAGAAGAAGAAGAAGAAGAAGAAGAAGAAGAGAAATAGAGAGGTAATTGGAAAGACAGAGAGAGAGAGAGAATGCGTATGAAAGAAAGAGGAAAACATAGGTGAAAATAATGTGTTTGACAAGAAAAAAATATCTGAGAGGAAATGATGGGAAAAGAGGAGAGGGAGAGAGAGAGAGAGAGAGAGAGAGAGAGAGAGAGAGA
>NC_068981.1:1908711-1909125 GCF_001194135.2 Octopus bimaculoides | reverse complement strand
GAGAGAGAGAGAGAGAGTGAGAGAGAGAGAGATAGATAGAGAGAGAGAGATAGAGAGAAAGAGAGAGAGAAAGGAGAAGAAAGGGAGAGAAAGAGAGGTGAGAGGGAAATGAGACGGATTGAGAGAAAGAAAAGACGAGAAAGACTTGTTGAGTTTTTACCGAAAGGAAGACATGTGTATGTATGTGTGGGTATAGTATTTTACATACATATATATACACACAAACATATGAGTGTGTGTATGTGTGTATATATATATATACACACACACACACATATGTAAGCATACGCATGTTATGTGGATAAGAAATGATTATGTATTTTACATGTGTGCGTGCGTGTAATACGTATGAATGTATGTATGTATATATTTATGTATATACATATACATACATACATACATACATACATACAT
>NC_068981.1:1905690-1908701 GCF_001194135.2 Octopus bimaculoides | reverse complement strand
ATATATATATATATTTACTTATTTTCACATGTATATCTAGTAAAAGAAGTATTCCTCTTGCTGTGTGATTGCATATGGTAGCCGATAACCGTTGAGGAGCTTTGAATAGCACGTTATAAGGTTATTACCCGGATGATATTAAAGTATGTATGTATGTGTGTGTATGTGTGTATGCATGTATGTATGTATATATATATATATATATACAATATATATATTGTATTGAGGCGTAAACAAAATGATGATAAAGTATTGACTGCAATAAAAATCATGTACACACACATACACACACACATTCAGACAACCATATTGATCCTTAATTTCACCACTCATCAATATTAAAGATCTGACACCCCATCATCTCATGACCACCACCAATGATAAACAGGAACAGTTGACAATATACAATTCTTTCCTTCATATTTAGAGAGGTTTTCTGTTTAGTTTTTTAAAAAATATTTGTTTTGTATATTTGGTTGTCTTCTAACTGTTTACTGTTGTTGTTGTAATTCTTGATAATTTTTTTGTTCCAGAAGGAGACTTTTCCAAGAGAAACGATGAGGAAAAAAGCAAAAAAATAAAAATAAAAAATAAAACCAACAAAACAAAAAAAAACGGAAGAAATCTTGATGGAGAATATCAAGTCAATAGAATGGTTTGAGTGGTCTTCAGAATCAGTCGATAACAACAACAACAACAACATCAACAGCAAATACAACACCAACAGAAACAACAATCACACTAATAGTAGTAGTAGTAGTAGTAGTAGTAGTAGTAGTAGTAGTAGTAGGAGCAGTTATTTTAAATTCTAGCAGAAGGCCAGCAATTTTGAGAGAAGAGACATGCCTAACATCGAGAAGAATGGTGAATAGACAAAAATTCAAACATGACAGAACGGTGGAGTGGAGGAATATGTGATTCATAGATAAAAACGATAGAAAGCAGTCTTTGACGAATGGTGACTTAAGTTAGCTGAATATCAAAACATACGTGGTCTGATCAATAAGTACCCGCACTGTTGCCATAGTAACGAAACTAAAGCACAAAGTGGAAAGCCACTTGGTACGCATTGACCTTGAACTCTGCTGTACATGCGCACTAAGTTTTAACGTTCTAGCTCACTTTCGCTGTTTACAGCAGTGCTTGGAAGGAAGGTGTGTAGGGTGTGATCGTCGCATTGACCATGACAGAGAAAGTTGAGCAGAGAATCTGCGTCAAATTTTGCCAAAAGCTTGGCGATACTCGCATAGAGGCCTACGCAAACTTTTCAAACAGTTTTCATCTTGCTCAACACAATCGAGATCTTGTGAAACTGAAACCCAAGTGTCTTTTTGGTCAGCTGAAAGCAGTTTTGGCACAAACTTAGAAGACACGTGTCTCATACCCAAATCTTCAGTGATAATGGACTGAACTGAACAGTTACTAATCCGCATAACCTCTGATAATCCACGGATGGTGATTCGACGATTTCCCCTCACAGCTGCACGCGCATCTGCGATGTTTTTCTCAGTTCTGCTGGTTGCGGGTCTCCCAGAACGTTCGTCAATATCGACATTCTTTCGGCCATCTTGGAAACGTCTGAACCACTCGTTCACTTCTCTGCGGCTTAGACACTCCTCTCCATACACTTTCGTCAACTTTGCGTCGGCCTCTGAGCAGGTATCACCATGACAACTTTCTCTCTCATGGTCAATGTGACAATCACACGCTACATACGTTCCTTCCAAGCACTGCTGTAAATAGCGGAAGTGATCTAGAATGTCAAAACTTATTGCGCATGCACG
This sequence comes from Octopus bimaculoides, assembly GCF_001194135.2. Taxonomy (NCBI): domain Eukaryota; kingdom Metazoa; phylum Mollusca; class Cephalopoda; order Octopoda; family Octopodidae; genus Octopus; species Octopus bimaculoides. The sequence goes on along the minus strand of NC_068981.1, from coordinate 1,906,917 downwards.
ACAGAGTCGGAGGTCAATCTGTGCCAAGCGGCTTCACTCTGAATTGAGCCTAAGTCTCTGTTGAAAGATCTGGGAATGAATTCCGGTAGTAGTAGTAGTAGTAGTAGTAGTAGTAGTAATAGTAGTAGTAGTAGTAGTAGTAGTAGTAGTAGTAGTAGTAGTAGTAGTAGCAACAGTAGTAATAGCAGTTGTAGCAGTAGCAGTAATAGTCGTAGTAGATGTAGTAGTAGTAGTAGTAGTAGTAGTAACAGCAACAGTGATAATACTAATTGTAGCAGCAGCAGTAACAGTAGTAGTAGCTGTAGTTATTGCTGTAGTCGTAATTATAGTAGTAGAAGTAGTAGCAGCAGCAGCAGCAGCAGCAGTAGTAGTAGTAGTAGTAGTAGTAGTAGTAGTAGTAGTAGTAGTGGTAGTAGTAGTAGTAGTAGTAGCAGCAGCGGTGGTGATGGTGGTGGTAGTTATGATGATGGTGACACGCAATGTATATATTTCTGTCTCTTCTATTTATTATTGTCGGTGATGGCGGTGGCCGCGGGTAGGGTACGGATAGGGTAGGGGCGGAGAAAAGACAGAAAAGGAAAATCCCTATTCCAATAAAGGGTCAGTGGCTTCAGGCCAGACACAAAACCCCCTCTGTCAATTAATACGTTGCAGAATTACTGACCCCTGAAAAGGGGATGCATCAAACGTACTTCACAGTAAACCACGTGACATGTTTGTTTTCGTCATCTTTTGTTTAGCCAATGAAGATGGCCCGCAGCTTTTGTAAAGATCAACCTTCCTGTGCACTGAACAAAACCACTTTTGTTTTTTTGTTTTCGTGGCGCAGATACAGTTGTTTGGTTCAGAGGATTGGCTTGCAGCTAATGCACGACATCTTGGGCAAGTTGTCTTCTACTGTAGCCATGAGAAGACCAGTGCCTTGGGAGTGAATTTGGTAAGCTTGGTAGACAGAAAGTGTATCTCTGTCTGTCTGTCTGTCTGTCTGTCTGTCTGTCTGTCTATCTATCTATCTATCTATCTATCTATCTATATATATATATCTATCTATGATACACGATCCCTATTGATCGCCCTTTTTTTTCTTTTCTTGATCCCTTTTGATCGAACTACCCCCTTTTCCTTCCTACGATCCCTTTTGGTCGACCCCCTCCCTTTTTTTTCTCTTTTTTTCTCTTTCCCACTCCCAAAAAGAAAAGCTCTACATTGTATTTGTCCCATCTTCGT
>NC_068981.1:1904366-1905590 GCF_001194135.2 Octopus bimaculoides | reverse complement strand
TGTCTGTCTGTCTGTCTATGTATGTATGTATGTATGTATGTATGTATGTAGGTGATCTATCTGTCTGTCTGTCCATAATTTTATTCTTGTCGTTTCAGTCTTTCTTTTGTTCGTCTGAAATTTCGTCTGTGCGTTCAGGCAAGGCACGAGTCATACATGACGATGATCTTGCGAGCAGCACAGGTGAATCTTCAGAGTAGCAAAAGGCTGACCAGAAACAAAATTACTAACCTTATGTATGTATGTGCGTGTGCGTGCGTGTGCGTGTATACATACATACATACATACATACATGCATACATACATACATATAAATGTATGCATCCTTAGTCGTCTGGATTACTATTCCCAATACTAGTCACTGCAGAGCGTCAAATTGGTGGCGGAACTTGAGGCAATCCAGTGCCACAACTCAAAGAAGACTGACTCGGTGAAACAAATGAGCTACTGGGAGAGACCAAAGGGACAAAAGCTCTACTCCCTAAAGAGGAGGCGTGAAATATATGTAGTGATATACATATGGGAGGTCCTTGACGGTATAACTCCCAACATTGGAATTGAAAGCTATACCATCCACCGAACTGACGGCACTGCATAATACTAACGATGCCATCTTGGATAAAGACCTGGTACTGTAACAGCTCGGGTTTCAGCGATGCACAACTTTTCAGCATTCTACTAAACAACCTGAGATCTGCCAGGTGTAGATGTGGAAGTTTTCAAAGAGCGTCTGGACCAATTTTTATTCGGTTCCAGATGAAGCCACATTGCAGCAGGAGGTGCAAAGAGGTGCAACATCGAGGTGCAGCATCGAGGTGCAACATCGGCCAACATTGCTACTTCACCAGGAGAAAAAAAAACCTAATCATACTGAAAGGCGGTGCTCCAGCATATCCTGAACCTCTGACTGAAACATGTAATGGCATGTGTGTGTATATATATATATATACACACACACACATTATTAAGGATTCGAGTGAATCAGGTACTTAAATGATAGGCAACAGGTTGCGACAAATTAACCAGTTTAGGTCAAATTAACCAATTTAGACCTCCCACTGTGGTCATGTGTTCTTATATTGTTAGAAATGTTATGTATCATCTGAAGAAAGTGTTTTGTTTTGCTATGATGTAATGTACGCATTAATATATTTAAAAAGTTCGTTGGAAACAGCTGTAATGAAGTGACACTTATCCATCGTTATATATATATATATATATATA
>NC_068981.1:1903532-1904140 GCF_001194135.2 Octopus bimaculoides | reverse complement strand
TATATATAACGTTACTTCATGTCAGACGAATGAGAGCGGAATACTCAATACATGCTGTAAGGGATGGGGTTTTTTTTCACTTTTGATTAAAACAAACTGAGAATTTTTTTGGTAACTCGAGTTTCACGCCACTGCGATCTTCATGCCAGAAAATCTTGATGTTTACAGAAATAAGCAGGCTTTTACTGCAACCATTTTTTTCCAAAACTCTACAGAAGATGGACGTCCAGGAGTAGAATGGTCCGCCGGAGTAAATTAGGTATTCATTTATCATCTACATAAACATTGCGTTGTGAGGATTCGTTCCGGTATTTAACTCGGTTCAATATTTTCTTTATATACAGATGTATGTCTTTACATTGAACAACTAATGTTTATTAATGTTTGTTAGGTTCCCGTGTAAGAAATATTTTCTTCAGCTGCAAACATCGCGGGATTGTTTTATACGCTGCTTGTCTAGTTTATGTTCTAATTTCCTATGGTATATGTATATACATGTACACATACATACATACATACATACATACATACATACATACATACATACATACATACATATATATATATATATATATATATATATATATATATATATATATATATATATA
>NC_068981.1:1901330-1902549 GCF_001194135.2 Octopus bimaculoides | reverse complement strand
ACACAGCACACGCACACACACACACGCACACATGCGCATATATGCACACACACACAATAAAATAATATAAGTTTATATAATTATACACAAGTTTGATCCACAGGGTGCATGTTTCTATTTACGAATCTATGTACGCACATATGTAGGAATGCATTTATTCATGTGTATATATATATATATATATATATATATACATATATATATATATATATATATAAAAGGCCTGTGACATTTGTCAAAATCATTTCATACCTCATTGGTATCATTCGAAAGCTTTGTTCTGCTCCATCTGCTTACGTAAAACGCGTTAATAGGGTTTATATATTAATCATACGGCTAAACGAAGCGTAAGAACTATGCAATTAATTTTCTGTGTAGTATATTGGCACAATATACTGCGCAGCACTTATTTCGGACTGTTTTCTACGTTATTCTCACAATATTGATAGTATCCGCCATATTAGCTCGGAAATCTCTCTCTCTCTCTCTCACTCACTCTATGTTTGTCCGTCTCTTTCTCTCTCTCCCGCACATATAAATTCTCCCCACCGCTATCTCCGCTCATTTTCTGCATATACATATATAACCCTTTCTAGTATCTGTTTATTATGTCAATAAGAACTAGAGGCATTATACCTAGATAAATATAACTGTGTGACGTTGTAATATGTTTATATCTAAAGGTACAATCAAGAAACTACAGGGCCTTTATGATCGTCTGCGTTGGCAGCAATCTCTCCATATGAAAATAACTAGAAAATTTCGGTGAGATCAGAATCTGACAATGAGGTCGTTTCGGCATGCTACTACAATTCATATGCATATCGATAACTATTAAAGTTTCAATAACAACACGGCGATCATAATGTAATCTTGGAAATATTTATTGGTTACTAATATTTCGGGTAAAGTACTCCAGATCGGTGGTTAACTGTTAGAGAATGATCAGATGGTTAGAGAAGGTATTAAAAGAAAAAATTTAACTCTCGTTCATTAGCATTACAAAAATGTAACAGAACAGTCATATAACCCAATGCTTCAAGTGAATTATAAATTTTTTTTTGTAGAAGCTAACTTGCTGGGTTTATATCATTCCTCTAAGTATAATAGAAACACAAAAAGAGATGTTGATACTTGGAACCTAAATAGATCTATTTTTAAACTAAAGAGTATCCTCACTAGCTTTCAATCTTGATTGTTTTTTAGTCAAATGTGTGCG
>NC_068981.1:1897880-1900753 GCF_001194135.2 Octopus bimaculoides | reverse complement strand
TATATATATATATATATGTATATATAAATGAAATAATATTTATACAGTCGACCGGTTTCTCTTGTGTTAATCTTGACTAAGTTAGTGATTATGTAACAATTTCATGCTATATGAGAAGTCATAAGAAGTTTTCATACCATATTAGTAGGAAGAAGGATATTTTGTAAATAAATATGTGTGTGTGTGTGTGCGTGAATGTATGAATGTATCCATATATAGAAAGGGATGATGTATAAAACATGAGTAAATATATATATGTATATCCACGGTAATTAAGAAGTCAATTGATAATAGGCTTTTAAACTTCAATACATAACATTGTGGTAAGTCCAGTGGAAGAATCTTTCACGTAGACACTTAATCGGCTTAAACGATCCTTAAGAGCAACGCATATCAACAGCAAAATGCAAAGAAGCATAAATTGCACTGACAGATCATAGTTTAATTACTTAAATATGTTTGCACGTATGAATAGCAATAGGCAGATAGGTTGATGGATAACTAATTAAATAGATAGAGAGATAAACTGCAGCTTCTGGCGTTTAAACAACACACCTAGGTTAAGTATGTGGTATCGATAATGTTTATATTATGGAACTACTTGTATTGTATAATCTGAATTTATTCTGCTTGTTCAGCGCCATTGAAAATCAGTTTTGACACAATCTGTTTATACTTCAGGCTAGCGATTTCGATTTCGTTTCGGAAGTGACTCAAGTGTGCGATGCTGCTAAGCTGCAGTTACTGCGAAATACATGTCTACTGCTCTCCAGATCAATCCCGGGGCAATTTCGTTTTCCCTAATTCTGAAGTACATTGTGTTTTTTAACATTATATATTTTTAAAGGGATTTTATCCAGACAATGAACTACAGATTCTGGCGTTTAAACAACAAACGTACGTTAATTATGTGATATTGGTAATCGTTGGCGATTTTTGTTCTATCTTTGGACTCTTCCCTTTCCCCTTTCCAACGAAGAGCTATGCTCGAAACATCAAACTCTCTCCTTTCACCAAGCGTGAAGCTAATACATTGTTTGTGCACCTCCTCACGTTCGTTTTTTTTATTCGTTTATATGAATCGTTCGTTTATTTGAATTTACTATATATATAAGTTAATCTCAATAAAACATCTGTGGGGATAGGCTTAAAAGTGACAACATTGCACTGCTAACACAAGGTGAGACACAATATTGACTTACAAACCTTTCATATACTTGGTAGTATATTATGGTTGCAAGCAAAACGAAATACTGTGCCCTCGCTAGCAATTAATATATGATATAATATAATATAACATATGTGTATGTATGTATGTATATTTATGTATACACACTCACAGACATACATACACAAATAGACACACATATACATATATATATACACATGCAATAATATGTTCGATGTTATACTTATTGTAGATATACTGTTCAAAACCTTGAAGCAAGTATTCACCTCGAGAAATCATCTCATATGGTTGTACTGGATGAGGCCGAAAGGACGGACATTTTTAAAATGACTATTACTCAACCCCAGGGGAAGGAACATATGTCTGACTGGTGCCATTCGGTCCGTCGTGTCTTTGCATTTTTTTTCTTTTCAGGTGAAGCCATGGCGCTGTGGACGATAGGGCATCACGTGTTTGCCTACGACAGTTACGTGAAGAATAACGAGTTTGTCACAGAAGTTCAACGTGAGTTTCGGCACCACTTCAACATTCACCGAAATCAGGTTGTTCCCACCCGTAACACAACCTCACGTTGGGTGAATGCATTTCGTACGCGAGGTACACTAATGAATGGTGGGGGCGCCACGAACGGTACAGATCCCGAAAATGCGGAACGCGTCAGAAAGCTTTCAGAAATGCATCAATGAAAACGGACACCACATGATGGATGTTGTTTTTCACACTTGATTTTGACAAATGCTAATTCAATGCAAACACATTGATGTCAATAAAATTTGTTTGCAGTTAAAAATTAATGATTTTGTGAATTTTTCAAAAACGTCCGTCCTCTCTGTTTCACCCTATATATATTTCAAAAGCACAGTAATATCACTTCTGGGGAAGTCAATATTGTCTTTTATCCGTTCAGGGATCGTAAAATATTCGTGGTTGTTGCATTTTAGTGAGGAGTCAAACATAAATCCAGTTTTTTTGCTTGTGTTGTGCTAAGCTGTGTGTACATTGGTGTGACGAATAACATTCAATCAAAGTTTAGATGATAAGTTTTTATACAACTGTGCTTTTACAAAAAGTGCATGTGAAATAGTAAAAGGTGTACAAACATGGTTGTTTCAGAGCTAGTTGGTCGGTAGTTGGCTGGAGAATAGCCAAATGGCATTAATGGTTAAAAGTTCATCTTATGTGATTCGTATTGGAACAGAAGAGAGTAAGGAATGCGCCAGCTACAGAATGAGGCAGCTGTAATGGAGCCAAGTATTTGGTTAGTTAATATCAACAGATCCCTTCCCCAGGTTTCCAAGCCTCATGCCTATTCATAAAAGGAACAATTTCTGAAGGGACTACTTATGTCAGTAGTTCTCAACCGCGGTCCATATGATTCCTAGGGGTCTATACAATATTTTGTTGTTAAAAATTATGTAAAATAAATTGGTTATACTTGTACGATATACGGAATATTTTAACCATTTAATAATAATATCTAAGTATAAAAATATAACAGGACTTTTTTCAAGCAATGAATGGCTATAAAAGTGCATCTGGGTAAGATATAGGAAATACTGTGCCCTCGCTAGCAATTGATATAATATGATGTAATATAATATATGTGTATGTATGTATGTATACACACACGCTCACACACACACACACACACACACACACACACACACACACACACACACACACA
>NC_068981.1:1897074-1897833 GCF_001194135.2 Octopus bimaculoides | reverse complement strand
TATATATATATATATATATATATATATATATGCATACATACAATAATATTCTGTATATCATACTTATTGTAGACATACTGTTCAAAACCTTGAAACTGAGGCATTCATCTCGAGAAATCATCTGTTGTACAGGATGAGGCAGAGAGGACGGACGTTTTTAACCGTTGGTTTAGTCGAAGACAATAATTTTTCTAACCAGGAAATTTATGGAAATACAAAAGAATTTTTTTTTTATACACAAAATTTTCAGATGTAAATTTTGAGCGCATGCGGAAAAAAGCAACAACAACAACAAAATAATGACTCCCAAAACAAAAAATTCCTCCGTCAAGGAAACAAAATCCAATAAGAACCGTTCTAAGTGCATCTGTTATTAGTTTAGAAGAGAAATGAAGAAATATTTTCTAAAAGAAAGGGGGAAACAAAGTATACAGAAGCACCATGCACTAAAACTATACACCAGAAAGTCCACACAAAAACACATTTCCTACATTATCACATATAATGTTTCCTACATTATCACATATACGTTTCCTATATTATCTCTCAATAAAACATTATTTATGTTCTATATAACGAAATGTTTTAATGCTTAATTTATTTATTCTTTTTTGTTTGCGTTTTTTCTTTTTTTTTCTTGGTTTTTCAAAATTTATAAGCATAGGGTACAGATTATGTTTCACTATAATTGTCCCCTTCTACTTCTTCTTCTTCTTCTTCTTCTTCTTCTTCTTCTTCTTCTTCTTCTTCTTCTTCTTC
>NC_068981.1:1893291-1897028 GCF_001194135.2 Octopus bimaculoides | reverse complement strand
TCTTCTTCTTCTTCTTCTTCTTCTTCTTCTTCTTCTTCTTCTTCTTCTTCGTAGTCGTCGTCGTCCCTTAATTAATCGCGCAAAGGAAAAAAAAAAAAAAAGAAAGAAATGGAAAAAGTAAAACGAAGACACCCAAACGTAACTCTTCTACTTTATTAAGGCAAAAATGTCAGGAAAAAAGCGTCAAGTTACCTTCTGCCTGTTTCTGGCTGTCAGATATTTTACGATGTTTAACTGCTTTACTAAAGATTAAAACTCCATTTTCACATAAACGAACGCCTTTTTATAAGCAAAAACGGTTCAACTCTGACAATCAATAGAATTTCCTCTTTTTCTTTTCGTTTTTTTTTGTTTCCGTGGGGGAGAGATTTATGTTTTTCCCCGGACACTAAGCATTAATATTACATTATATTTATATGTAAGTATGCGTGTGTGTGTGTGTGTGTGTGTGTGTGTATGTGTGTGTGTTTGTGTGTGCGCGCGTGTATGTGTGTGTGTGTGTGTGCATACATGTATACATACATAAATATATATATGTATATATGTATATATATATATATATATATATGTATATATGTGTATGTATATATATGTATATATATATATATATATACATACATATATATACTCACACACATACATATATGTATGTATGCATGTATATATATATACGTATGTGTATATACGTGTCTGTGTGTATAATTTAAAGATTTACGTTAATGATGATTATCTCAACAGTAATTCGGAAACATTCTTTACACATACATTCTATTTATATATTTCCCCTTCTCTCTCTCTCTCTCTCTCTCTCTCTCTCTCTCTCTCTCTCTCTCTCTCCCCACCTCTCTTCCCACTCTCTCTCTCTCCCTAACCTAAATCATCCTCCGCCACGATGTCTGCTGCCCTCCCCTTATCCTATCCGTATGTGGAAACAGTTGACATTGGCACTGAAAAACCCCTAAAATAATCGTCCCGTTTCTAGTTAGTCAAACACTCAACCAGTGTTGTTCTCACCAATCTGACGAGAACGAAGGCACTTGAAGATCTTTATCTAAGTCACAGCAATGTATTAGTAACTTGATATAAATCCATGTTCCTCAAACTAAATGGCAAATACTTTCTCCATGGAATTAAATTTATCCAGTTTATTAGGATATTGACCATTAACTGGATTTTTGTCGATTTTAGGCTTTCATCGTAGGCAGTCCTCAACATGGAGGTAGGCTGTGTTTGAAGGTGTGAAAGACCACGTTAATATTTATGTTTCAATATATTTTGTCAATGCGAGGCGGCGAGCTGGCAGAAACGTTAGCACGCTGTGCGAAATGCTTAGCGGTATTTCGTCTGCTACTACGTTCTGAGTTCAAATTCTGCCGAGGTCAACTTTGCCTTTCACCCTTTCGGGGGTCGATAAATCAAGTACCAGTTACGCATTGAGGGTCGATGTAATCGACTTAATCTCTTTGTCTGTCCTTGTTTGTCCCCTCTATGTTTAGCCCCTTGTGGGCAATAAAGAAATAAGAAACATTAGCAAGCCAGACAAATGCTTAGCGATATTTCGTCTGCCGCTACGTTCTGAGTTCAAATTCTGCCGAGGTCGACTTTGCTTTCACCCTTTCAGGGTCGATAAATTAAGTACCAGTTGTGTACTAGGGTAGATCTAATCGATGGCCCCACCCCCAAAAATTCCGGGCCTTGTGCCTGGAGGAGAAAAGAATATATTTGTCAATATCCGAAACATTTGCATTTATATTTATTTTTTAGCCGTTTACTTGTTTCAGTCATTAGACTGCGGTCATGCTGGAGCACCGCCTTGAAATATTTTAGTTGCACTAATCGACCCCGATACGTTCTTTTTCTTTAAAGCCTGGTACTTATTCTATTGGTCTCCTTTATTGAACCAGTAAGATAAGGGGACGTAAACACACCAACAATGGTTGTGAAGGAGTAACGGTGGTCAAACACAGACCCACCAAACATACACACACACAGTTGCATATATATATATATATACGACGGGCTTCTTTCAGTTTCCGCCAACCAAATCCACTCACAATAATTAAATAAAACATCACCCAAGAGCTAGAGAATGTGACAGTTGCCAGTTTTAATTATATGAAAGGTTTTAAGGATTATATGAAAATTATTCATGGCGGTTAAAGACGTAGAAAATAGAAAGACGAAGAACACCTTGTTACGAAACTGATCGGCAGGGCTCTGTGTAACACCAGAGGTTGTTCTGTCAAGGAATTCCGAATCCCAGCTTTTATAACAGTCCACAAAATTTCTAGAAAATTCGACTGAACAGCTTTCGCGTAGAACTTCATGTGCTACACAGAACTCTTTCTCTCTCTCTCTCTCTCTCTCTCTGTCTCTCTGTCTCTCTCCCTCTCTCTCTATTTCTCTCTCTGTATATATGTGTGTGTGTGTGCATGTATGTATATAAAAATACATATATATACATACATACATATATATATACATATATACACACACACATACACACACACACACAAACAATTCACCGACAGACAATTCCCACACGGCCTCAGACTCAACAGGGAGGCCTACATCAAGTGCCTGGAAGAGGTTGTGCTGCTCTGGAACACCCTATGTCTGGCGACAGGACTCTGCACCATACCACACAATTGCCCTCTCTGTCAGTTGTCTGTTTGTCGGCCAACTGTCTGTCGACGAATTGTCCGTCTACATGTATATATACTCTCTCTCTTTTACTCTTTTACTTGTTTCAGTCATTTGATTGCGGCCATGCTGGAGCACCGCCTTTAGTCGAGCAAATCAACCCCAGGACTTATTCTTTGGAAGCCTAGTACTTATTCTATCGGTCTCTTTTCGCCGAACCACTAAGTTACGGGGGACGTAAACACACCAGCATCGGTTGACAAGCGATGTTGGGGGGACAAACACAGACACACAAACACACACATATATATACATATATACGACGGGCTTCTTTCAGTTTCCTTCTACCAAATCCACTCACAACGCTTTGGTTGGCCCGAGGCTATAGGAGAAGACATTTGCCTAAGGTGCTACACAGTGGGACCGAACCCGGAACCATGTGGTTGGTAAGCAAGCTACTTACCACACAGCCACTCGTGTGTGTGTGTGTGTGTGTGTGTGTGTGTGTGTGTGTGTGTGTGCATATATAAACATATTTGTGTGTATATCCTTTGATAAAATATTGTCTTATACATTGTAGAACAATGTCCTTATCGAAAGATGAGAGCGCATTCGTCGTCCTTAAAATTGTACAACGGTAATTGTGTTACACAGGCCATCCATCCATCCATCCATCCATCCATCCATCCATCCATCCAACCAACTTTTCACTTTACAATATATTTTCTTCATTTCATAATCCCCTTCTCTCTACTTCTTCATTATCTTATTTATAAAATAATTACTCTACTCCCGTTTCTTCTTCTCTGAATTTTTATATTCAATAATTTTTATACATCCTATATCTATTTATTTTTTCCTTGTTTTTTTTTTAAATTCTTTATTTATTCATTTATTTCCTCCTACATTCCATCCCATTTTTGTTTATTTCCTTTATGGCTCATTCAGCATGAACACTTCTTTTACAAACGAAAATTTTTTTCAAAATAAAATTCTAAGTGTTGCCGTCATTATCCAACTCTGCGCTCAATAACTCCCATCTTAAGCTGACCAATAAAAACGTTAACGATGCCATTTTTTTGAAAGCTATTAAG
>NC_068981.1:1891006-1892311 GCF_001194135.2 Octopus bimaculoides | reverse complement strand
TATATATATATATATATATATATATATATATATATATATATGTATGTATGTATGTATGTATATATACACACAAACACATGCAGGTAAGCACATGCATGCCCAACGCTTTTTATGAAGTTTTGAGGGCATACATAATCCAATAAATAGAGTTTGTTGTCTTAAATGTGACGAAAATGGTTGAAGTGGGCGTGGACGCGGAGGACATTCTGAAGAACGTGTGCACGTATGTATATGTGTGTGTATGTGCATGTGTGTGTATATAGTTCTGCGATTGTACGTGTATGTGTTAGTGTAGCTGTGTAAGTGTAGGATTGTGCGGTGCCATAAAGAAAAATTAATAAAAAAAATATCTATGAATTTTGTTAGACTTGACAAATTTTTATTGCGAATTATCGCCTGAAACCATGCAAAGTATTAACAAGAAGACGAATAAGCGGTTAAGGCTGCCCCAATAAGGGGGTTCACTCTGCTAGAAGCGTCTGTTAAATCGCGCTCAAATCACACCGTGACTTTATCGTCATCGATGTCATCATCATTGTCATCTTCATTATGATCTCCACCGTCTCCATTACAACCACCAACACCACCACTGCCACCGCCGCCGCTGCTACCTCCGCTGCCGCCGATGCTGCCACTACCACTACCACCGCCGCCGCTACCGCTGCTATCGCCGTTGCGGCCTTCCACCACCACTACCACATTTGTTATCAACATAAATGTCTGCAAATGTTTTTCGACAGTTAAAGATTTTGAACCCGACTCAACTACAAACCTTAACTCTACATCAATGAAATGGACAGTAAGTTTAAAGCATCGCACTAGATACACCAAGACGTGTCACTCCCTTACATTCAGTTATTTGTTACTTCTGTACACTTTCTAAAGTGTCTAGTACGATCATGATAGTCGTACCACCTGTTTCGCACTTCTATGCTTATCTTTCCCCTTTCAGTCATAGGAATGCGACCATACTGGAGCAGTGCTTTGAAAGGTTTAGTCGAACAAATTGAACCCCAGTTCCTATTTTTAAGTTTGGTACTTATTCTATCGGTCACATTTACCGAACAGCTAAGTTACGAGCAACAATGGTTGTCAAGAGAATGGCAAACGTAAAAAGAAAAATACAGATATGTATATATATGTACATCTCTCTTCACACCCTCTTTCTCTGTATATATGTACTCTTCTTCTTCTCCTCCTCATTCTCCTCCTCATTCTCCTCCTCATTCTCCTCCTCCTCCTCCTCCTCCTCCTCCTCCTCCTTCTTCTTCTTCTTCTTCTTCTTCTTCTTCTTCTTCTTCTTCT
>NC_068981.1:1890015-1890478 GCF_001194135.2 Octopus bimaculoides | reverse complement strand
CTTCTTCTTCTTCTTCTTCTTCTTCTTCTTCTTCTTCTTCTTCTTCTTCTTCTTCTTCTTCTTCTTCTTCTTCTTCTTCTTCTTCTTCTTCTTCTTCTTCCCCCTACTTCTTCCTATTGGCTGCTGTAGTTGACACAATCCCTTTGCAAGGTCCGTGTCCTGGCTGATGTAGTTGACATAAGCAATTGCCAGCCGAAGCGCCGTTCTACTGATGACTCGTAAATGTTTTGCCTGTCACCTAAGCGAGAGGTCATTGTTATGCAACCGATTGATGTTGCTTCCATAAACAGACAATTTATTCAAGTGGTTCGGGAAACAACACCGTAATAAAAATAAGGATAACAGTAATGACAATTGTAGAGGAGACATTAAAAGGTACCACCACCACCACCACCACAGCCTACACCACTACCACTACCACAGCCAAGACTACCACCACCACCACCACCACCACCACCACCAC
>NC_068981.1:1884422-1887919 GCF_001194135.2 Octopus bimaculoides | reverse complement strand
GACTCCGAAAAGGATGAAAGGCAATGTCAACCTCGGCAGGGTTTGAACTCAGGACGTAAAGACAGACGAAATACCCCTAAGCATTTTACCCGACGTGCTAACCATTCTGCCAGCTCAGCGCCTCGATGATGATGATAATCGTTTGTACTAAAGGCACAGTGCTGAAATTTTGAGGGGAGGGGACTAGTCGATTACATCGACTCCAGTGTTTCAGTAACACTTTATTTATCGACCTCGAAAGGATGAAAGGCAAAGTCGACATCGCTGGAACTTGAACCCAGATGGTAAGGACAAACGAAATGCCGCTAAGCATTTTTCCCGGCGTGCTAACGATTCTGCCAGCTCACCGCCTTATTGTATATTAACAACAACAACAACAACAACAACAACAACAGCAATAAGAACATCAACAACAACAACAATAATAATAATAATAACAAGAGCACTCAGAGAGCGCAAAACTCCGCCAAGGCAACATCAACGTCTTCTCAATGATTGGCCAGGGATGATTTTTAAAATGAGAATATCTGAAATAAACTCGGCTGTTCTCACAAACGAGAATACTGAAAAATTGGATAAACTCCTAACGACGGTACCAAACCAGCCAACCATTCAAAGACGCACTCAGGGAATGTCAGCTGCTACAAATTCAATCATAGACCATCTTCCAGCCATAAAGCGACAACAAAACGGAATGAGTTTATCTAATTTTTCTTTAAGTATTTCAGTACAGGTTTCTTTTATATTTTTGATTTCTTTCGGGAGGCAGTTGACCAATTGGGAACATCTAAATATCAAACTGGTACAACAAAGTGTTTTTGCTCGTGATTTCGAGGTGGTATAGTTGGAAGCTGGCACTATCTACCAATTCGTGTATTAAAATTTTCTTCTATACCGAAGTTTGGAACATGCTCCACCAAGATTTTCCAAACGTATATGATAGTATATCTCTCTCTCTTTGTCGTTCAAGACAGTAGAGACACAGAGCTTTCAAACGTTCCCAGTAATTAAGGCTTTTAACAGAAGTCATTTTACTGGTGTGCGTTCTTTGTAACCGTTCTACCTCTTCTAAGAGACCGGACGAGTTTGGAAACCAAAGCTGTAAGCAGTAAGCTAATGTACACAGATCTGACTATATGTTGATAAATCTGTCTGCAGACCGATAATAATCAACATTACAAAATGTCTGACGAGATGGTTGCCAGTAAAACATGTTGTGTTTTACAGGTTATGCAATCTCGCGTTCTGTAATAAAATATGCGCAGATGAATTGCCAGACTATCGAAACTTGCACAGCATGAATCTAAAAAAAAAAATGACACTCAATCATTTTTCATTTACACACACACACACACTCGCACACACACACACACACGCACACACACACACACACACACACACACACACACACACACACACACACACACACAAACATGTATGTACATCTATATATATAAATGTGTATATTGATGCACATATATTTATGCACACACACACACATACACAGGCACACACATTTATAAATAGCCAATTCAAACAAACAATTTAAATAAACGGATAAAAAGAATATATATATACATATGGTGGTTGTCTACTCCTTACACAGAGTTTGACCACCTCCTGTACCTACACCTTAGCCACTTCATGGCATCTGATGTGGTTTTTTAAACCAGACAATGTTTTGAAAAAAGACCCATACAGATTGCACCTCTGATTTGAACTATCAATACTTGTAGGTAAGTTCTGCTCATTGTGGATCCTAACATGTCTTTTAAGACCCCCATTGGGTTTGCAAGCCTTCTGTCATACACCACATTCAAACGTGTGCACAGACATATAATAGTCAGAATAGCTGGTTCAAGTTTGTTTTCCATGGGTTCGCAGGTGAGATTTGAGGCCAGCCAAAGACAGGCATGGTCTGTCACAGACTGTACACACAAAAAGGTCCTTGTCATTCACCTTCTCGATCTTTACATTCTTCCTTATATATCTTTTGAGTCTTGCTTGCGTCATCCTGGCCTCTTCAAACGCTTTCATTCCATTCCTCACTTTTGTTCCCCATCCAACTCGATCACACACATACACACACACACATATTCTTTTACTTGTTTCAGTCATTTGACTGCGGCCATGCTAAAGCATCACCTTTAGTCGAACAAATCGAACCCAGGACTTATTCTTTATAAGTCCGGTACTTATTCTATCGGTTCTTTTGCCGAACCGCTAAGTTACGGAGTCGCAAACACACCAGCATCGGTTGTCAAGCGATGGTTGGGAGAACAAACACAGATACACAAATACATACACACATAAATAAATAAATATATGTATATATATATACATATATATATATAAAATTATTAAAATTATAGTTATTATCTATGAGGTTTTTATTCCCATTGTGTTCTTGAGCAAGACACTTCATTACATATTGCTCTGGGCTCATTTCATCATCTGGCATGTGGCACCCAGTTGCACCTGCGCAGGTAATGTCAATTTGATGGAGGGAGTGAGCTTATGTCTACACAAAGATTTGATCACTATAAACAAATCATCTGTGTGGTTGTTCAGCAACAAATTTCAGAAACCTCATACGTTGTCTAATAACGAGAGAGTCCGTGAGATATATATACTCATTACAGATATAGGGTAAAGGATTATTAATTTATTAATAAGTTAATAATTAATGATTTTACCAAGTAGTTCGGTATGTAAAAAACCATTATCGGTAAAGAACTTATACAAAAAGTTCTTTTAAAATTATAAACATAATTAAGGGGTCAGCAATAGTTGCTTACCACATACCGAAATTTAGAAATAGCAGTTAAAGTGCTAATTCTACTAATAAATTTTGGTATGTGGTGAAGCAACTGTTGCTGATCCCTTAATTATGTTTATAATTTTAAAAGAACTTTTTGTATAAGTTCTTTACGGATAATGGTTTTTTCCATACCGAACTACTTGGTAAAATTATTAATTATTAATTTATTAATACATTAATAATCCTTTACCCTATATCTGTAATGATTATTCACGCCCTGATAGTAAACTGCAGATTTTTCTGCGGTACTGCTTGTAACGCACATGGTGATTCTTGAGGATGGATACGGACTGACTCATCTATATAAATTCGGACATTCTGCTTCTGTTATGTAACGCACGGTGTCGCCTGATCGAACATACATGATTTTTTGTCAGCATTTTCAAATTTACAATCTCAGAATATCATACTAATGAAGGAAAGAAATTTCTTTTTATTATTCTGATCCAGAAACGCGTCCATGATTGACTAAAGCTGGTTAGTTTCGTTATTTTTTCTTCTTGTTTTGCCTATATGAGTTGCAAGTATTGCTATCTGTTGAAGACTTATTGTAGTAGTAGAATTAACACTTTAACTGCTATTTTAAAATTTCGGTATGTGGTGAAGCAACTGTTGGTGATCCCTTAATTATATATATATATATATATATATATATATATATATATATATATATATA
>NC_068981.1:1881213-1884150 GCF_001194135.2 Octopus bimaculoides | reverse complement strand
TATATATATGAAATATTATTAGTGTTAAAAACAGTAAAACTGAGGTGGCCTATTTTTTAAAATATTCATTACATTGCTCGTGTGTATTTTTCATAGGATTGGTGGTTGTTTGAAGCTTATCTTTACCCTTCTTTTCTTCAAATATTTTATATTATACCTGTATATGTTGAAGTCTTTCTAGCCACCTCATTATTACTGTTATTAACTGTAATAATACTTCACATATTTACTTTTTTATTGTTTACGATAGTTTTCTCTTTAAATGGAGCAGGACGTTTAAAGTTCGAAACGCACACGAGTTGACGTAATGAATATTTTAGAAACAGATGTCAAATACTGTTTCCAACCGAGGATTGCAGAGCATGTTTCTCATGCACAGCATGAAATCAATTGATATTGGGATATGTATTGGCTGCCTTCATATTCCATCCTGAAGGTAGGCCTACTTTTTAAAATATTCATTACATTGCTCGTGTGTGTACTTATCGTAGAATTGATGGGTTTTTTTAAGCTTTCGCTTTGATTCTTAGCAAGCGGTATCTTTACCTTTCTTTTCTTTAAACACACACACACACACACACACACACACACATATATATATTTATATATCTTCTTGGCTTGGCTTCGCTGACGAAGATTAGGAAGATCGACATATCCGATTGCAATGATTGTCCAGGGTCTGATGATGCAGCAGCGTTATTTTTTCGCCTCTGGCATTTGTCTTCAAGAGAGACACTGCGAGAGATCTCAAAGGAGGAAACAGCATCGCTGATGTGTATGGCGCCAAGCAACACGGTCAGCTGTTTGAGTGGACCACTCATGATAATCATTGTCACAAACGCTAAGAGACTGTTTGAGGCAGTCCTTGTAACGCTTCTTTGGTGCTCCCCTGTTGTGGTGACCAGTGGTGAGCTGACCGTACATGATGATCTTGGGTAGGCGGTGGTCTTTCATCCTGTCAGCGTGTCCTGCCCAACGTAGTCGTGTCTCAAGTAAAATGGCTTCCAGACTGGTGACGTTTGCTCGCTTGAAAACCTCAGTGTTGGTGATGTAGTCGCTCCAGTATATGTTGAGGAAGGTACGAAAGCAGCGTTGCTGAAAACGTTCAAGGAGCCTGAGATGACAGCGGTAGGGGACCCAGGACTCATAGCCATATAGGAGCGTCGTGAGGACGAAAGCCCTGTAGACTCTGACTTTTGTGCTGATCTTTAGATGCTTTTTATTCCATACACAGTTGTGCAGTCTTCCAAATGCTTCGTTTGCCTTTGCAAGTGTGTTATCAATTCCTTTGTCGATACTCGCATCTGATGAAATGGTACATTCAAGGTAACTGAACTGCTGTACCGACTTCAGTTCTGTTTCAGCAATGGTGATGTGGGGGCATCCTGTACTCTTCCTTAGGAGCTGGTTGGTGTACGACTTCAGTCTTTTTCAAGCTTACTTCCAGCCCGAATTAAAAAAAAAACTGAGAAAAAAAGACAAAAAAAAAACAAAACAACGTGAGGACCTAGTATATGCAAAGTTTTAATGAGACGCTCATAGAAGGGAAGAAAGAGTGGTTGTTTTACGTTCCGAGCATAGCTGTTTTTCGGAAGCAGGAGTCAGGAAAGTCTTAAAGAAAAAGAAGGAAGTAAAAAATCGATAACAGTCCACGTTTAGCTACATTTATTTAAATAATTTGAGCTTCCACACTTTTCCCATCTACCAAATTCACTCACAAGGTCCAGAGTCATAGTAGAAAGGACTCGCTCAAGGTGCCGCGTACTCGGACCGAACCTGAATCACGTGGTTGCAAAGCAAGCTTCTTAACCACACAGCCATGCAATATCTGACCTTCCTTTACAGCGGCAAGCTAGCAGAATCGTTAACACGCCGGAGAAAATGCTTAACGCCATTGAGCTCAAATTCCACCGAGGTCGACTTAGCCTTTTATCCTTTCAGGGTCGCTAAATAAAGTACCAGTTAAGCTTTGGGATCGATGTAATCGAATTAGCACTTCCCTGGAATTGCTAGCCTTGCGCCAAAATGTTAAGTCAATATATGACCCTTTATTTTTGAGGTAGTGGTATGCGATTTGAGGAAGATTTGATTGATATTTCTAGCTGGTCGAGGGACGGCTGCTTTCGTTGCCTCGTAACCAAAAGTAATTAGAATGAATGATGGAGGGAGTGGGGGGATAGTTGGATTTAGATTTTTATTAAAAGCGGTGCGTAGATTGAAAAGTTAACCGCTTGTAAAGTTAACGCAGCGTGTACTTCCGGCCGCCGTGATTAACATAATGTAAGACCCAGATCTATATTTATCAGAAACGTGCAGTTAATGTCGACTACGATGCAATCTCCACAAGCTAAAAGTAATCGGACATCAGCTTAATGGACTGTCATACTAAATGTCATATAAGACACACAACTACAGAACAGAAGAGTGTTTGTCAGTGACAAGGTCAAATGAGTGACGTCGAACGAGATTGATTGGAGTAACTGTGAAAACGAATAAAGAATGATTTAAAATGTGAAGGGAAGGCAGTAAAATGCAACAAGAACGTTCAACATATGACTTTAGAGTGGATCTTACTACAAACAATAGGAGGCAGTTTAGTAGTTATGATGTAGAAAATGTTGAATGGAACTTGCTGTTGTGTGAAAACTGGGTTTATGATAATGCATCATAGAAAAGCTATATGATTGGCAGTCAGACAGAATACAGCCAGGCAGGCTGTTAGATAAATGGGGGGATAGACAGATAGATAGATAGAAAGATAGATAGAGACAGATAGCTAGCTAGCTAGATAGATTGATACATAGATGAATGGAGAGATAAATAGATAACGGAAAAGTGATCAAGTAATTGGAATCTAACGAATGTCTTATAAAGAAAGAGTTAAAAATTAGATTTAAAATAGAGAAATAGATAAATGGATGAATATATATATATATA
>NC_068981.1:1879119-1880544 GCF_001194135.2 Octopus bimaculoides | reverse complement strand
TGTGTGTGTGTGTGTGTGTGTGTGTGTGTGTGTGTGTGTCGGGGGGTGCATTCGATTACACGGAGCCATTATTTGACAGGTGTTTTATTTGTAGATCACGAAAGGATGGAAGGTGGTGCGTGGCAGGATTGAACCCGAAACCACGTGGTTGTAAAGCGAGCTCCTTTAGCACGCAGCCATACCTATTATATGGGAACGAGGACAAATTTCTTCTGCCGCACGGAGCAACGGACGGAGTGCATCTGTGCTAAGCTTCTGACAGAAGTCTTACTTCCGCCGTCCCATAATGCCCGACGAAAGTGGCAATGAAGACATCCCTCCATCGCCCTCCTCAAACACCTCTCTACTTGAGCCTGTGTGAGGGTTTCGACACTCGCCGGTTCTGGACTACCATATACCAGCGCCCTACAATTCTTCTAATGGTTTTCTTCAAAAGTTCTATGAGCATGGCCAATGCGGACCTCTTGTTGCTTGTTAGGGTCAGCTTTTGGCCTTCTTTTAGAGCTGTCCATTTCTTGTCCAGAGGAACCTACTGGGTTACTTTTGCAGCTACTGCAATGGAGCTGACCTTGCAGCGTATGCTGTCGATACTGCTGCTGCTGCTACTGCTGCTGTTATTGATTATGACGATGATGATGATAAGGATAATGATAATGCGATGATGATAATGACGACGAAACTGATGGTAGTATTGATGGTGAGGGCTTTGCTGCTGTTGCTGGTGCTGCTGATGTTGCAGTTACTGCTGCTGCTGCTGATGACGATGATGACGAAGGCGATAATGATGATGATGACGGGGGAACGATAAGTCTTCTTTATGATATAAGTTGCTGTTTTTGTGGTTCTCTGCGGATAACCACGAACGTCTGCTCAATCTATTTGTCTCTTCATCTCCCATTGGGATAGAAAACCTCCCCTCCTCTCCTCCCTAGCCCCAACCATTTGACCTCCCCCCTTTTCTTCTCCTGAATAAACGACTCTCTTCTCTTTCATTAGATTATCCTTCTTAACGACGCGTGGAGCAAACGAAATCAATCTTGATGATGGCTCTCTACTTCATAAAGGAAGCGGGAGGCTATGACCGTTGCAGTTCTCTCCCCGCCGTTTTTTCCGGAACAGCCGCAAACGAGCCGAGGGAGCCTTTCGATTAGTTGGCCCCGTATTGAAGTTGGTAAGCCCTTTGACAGGCGACTTCCGTTGGAGACAATGAGGTGAATACTCTAAACGAGAACGTACGGGAAATATAATACGGAGATGAAGAAAGAGCGAAGAAAGGAAAGTAGTAAAGCTATTTAAGAAGGAGAGAGAGATAGATAAACAGATAGAGTGAGAGAGGGAGCGAGGGAAGTGGGGGGAGGGAGGGAGAAAATAAGAGATGAAGAGAGGCGAAGAAATGAGGGGCTTTAGACGAAGGAGAGAAAGGTG
>NC_068981.1:1875729-1876976 GCF_001194135.2 Octopus bimaculoides | reverse complement strand
CCCCTGGAAGGATGAAAGGCAAAGTCGACCTCGGAGGAATTTGGATTCAGAACGTAGCGGCAGACGAAATACCGCTAAGCATTTCACCCGGCGTACTAACGTTTCTGCCAGCTCGCCGCCCTCAATAATAATAATAATAATAATAATAATAATAATAATAATAATAATAATAATGATGATGATGATAATGATAATGATGATGCAATACCTATGCCCTGATGTAGTACCAGGCTGTGGCTCTCTTGGTTTCTGATCTTAACTGAATGGAAGTGTTATCATGTACATTGTTTTGTCTTGGTATAAAAAGATGGGCTGCAGCAAATATTCTGCTCAATACCACAGATTTGCTTGTCAGTTGTTTGACTTTAACCAGTTGAGCATGACCCTTGGTGGCTGACGATATGTGCATCTCTGATCACGAGCAGAAGTAGTGTGGGAGCATCATAGCCATGTGTTGAGAGGAATTCTTTGAGGTTTGAATAATTCAGCTCCGGAAACATGGGTGTTTCTTTCATCATCCTTAAGCAAACCTTATTCAGGGATCTTTTGAGCGGAATGGGCTACTCGACCTGAAGAAAATTGTAACTGGGCCCCACCTGCGAGGTCATGCACTGTTTATCTTGATATAAGATCACCATGTCACGCACATATGATTGTGATGCATGTGCCTGGTGTACCCTTATCAGATGGGTAGTCATGATGGGTATATTGGGCTTCGTATATTTTACCCCGGCGTCACTTTGATAGCATGCACTGCTCTCTCACTCAATAATAATGATAATAATAATAATAATAATAATAATAATAATAATAATAATAATAATAATAATAATTAGAAAGCATTTTTTTTCTTCTTTTTTTTCTTTTGCTTTCTAATTGATGTATCAATACCCGCAGATGACAACGTTTACCTAAAAGAAATGGAGAAACTTTCAAAATGCAAAGACCTGGAAATAGAGGTAACTCGAATGTGGAATCTAAAAACAGAAACAATTCCTATCATAGTAAGTGCCTTAGGTATAATAAAAAAAATATTCAGACAAATACATAACAAAAACACCAGGACTTACAAATATATATAGCACACAGAAAATTGCACTACTGGGCACTGCACACATTCTACGCAAAACACTTTCAATACAGTAACCATAAGAACACCACAGCAAACCACAGCACATACCCAAGGCACACAGAGCTGCGCTCGGTAGTGAAGTGAAAGCACGTTATAAAAATAAGACTACTGAACA
>NC_068981.1:1872696-1875719 GCF_001194135.2 Octopus bimaculoides | reverse complement strand
TGGCCCAGAACGTTGCCTGATACAGAATTCAAGATTCTGGCAAAGGCGACATTTGTGAGAAGTGTCGTCGGAGATGCTCAAACCTATGCAATCCCAGGCAGATCTATTCATGCCAACCGCTTTCTCATGTGTTACATCGTGAGATCGGGTACTCTCTTTGCTCTACTCTTTTACTTGTTTCAGTCATTTGACTGCGGCCATGCTGGAGCACCGCCTTTAGTCGAGCAAATCGACCCCACGACTTATTCTTTGTAAGTCTAGTACTTATTCTATCGGCCTCTTTTGCCAAACCGCTAAGTTACGGGGACGGAGACGTAAATACACCAGTATCGGTTGTCAAGCGATGTTAGGGGGACAAACACAGACACACAAACACACGCACACACACACACACACACACACACACACACACACACACACACACACACACACACACACACACACACACACACACATATATATATATATATACATATATACGACGGGCTTCTTTCAGTTTCCGTCTACCAAATCCACTCACAAGGCTTTGGGCGGCTCGAGGCTATAGTAGAAGACACTTGCCCAATGTGGTTGGTAAGCAAGCTGTAATAGATTTTCAAAAGTGCTGCAGCGCAGAGTATCCTGAATGAGGGAAAACGTGAAAGTTAATGTGTGCCCTTTATACGAAAATTCCATAATGTGCCTCAGAGGAGAATCACCACCTAGGGCTAATCAAGGGTCCCTGAAAATGCAAGTTTACTTTGACAACCAAGGGCTACTACCCTCTGCCAGCTGCCATTCCCATGGCTACAACCGCGTGCTAAGAATAGGATCAGTCATTCAAGCCACCCCACCACTTTCACTCACACCTATAATCTGTATAATCTGTATAAAAAACGCGCAGAGAAACTCCTTAAACAGATTTGTATGTCAAAGAACACATGGCTTTACTCTGAATGTTATCGGCAGATCACCAGACACCACGTTTCGACCTAATTTGATCCCTCAGCGATGAATATTCTCGGATTTTCTGGGATAAGCTCTTTCCCTCTACTAAAAAAGGAAAATGCTTGTTTCAAGACCAAATTAAGTCAAAACAATGTCTGGCAATCCGCCGATGACATTTCTGAGCGAATCATATGATTTCTTCGAGAAGTTTCTCGGATTCAAATTATTATGGCTAGTAACATTGTTTGTGTATACATTATCAATGTTTTTTTCACATCACTATTTTCACCTAAGGCTGTTTCAAATACGTTTATTGATTTTACATTAGCATAGCCAACTTTTGCATAAATCACTGAATGTTTACCGATTTTTATCTCAGAAAGAATATTTTTGGCTTGGTTGACAAAGTTTGGAAGTACTTGTCGCTGAGGAGATCAACTGAGGTCGAAACATCGGTGCTTGACGATTCACCGACGAAATTTTGTGCGAGCCTTGTAGTTTTTGACATACAAAATCTTTTTGAGAAGATTCTCTGAGACAAAATTTTACAGCTAGCGCTGTTCCACGTCCGTATAACTATAAAGTTTAGACACAGTATTATAAAATGTTTTGATTTGAAATATTTGAGAAAAAAAAAAAAAAAAAATTCATGAATATGTTACGCAGCATTCTGATGCATCAAGGCCACAACATAACATTAATACTAACAGAAAACAAAAATACTGAACATGCGTAGGAGTGGCTGTGTGGTAGGAACCTTGCTTCCCAACCACATGGTTCCGGGTTCAGTCTCATTGCGTGGTGGTTTCGGCAAGTGTCTTCTACTATAGCCTCGGACCGACCAAAGCCTTGAGTGGATTTGGTAAACGGAAACTGAAAGAAGTAGTATACACACACATACACACACACACACACACACACACATATATATATATATTTGCATATCGATGTTTTCCCCATCCCATCACTTGACAACCGATGTTGGTGTGTTTACGTCCGCGTAACTTAGCGGTTCGGCAAAAGGATTCGATAGAATAAGTACTAGGCTAACAAAGAATAAGTCCTGGGGTCGATTTGCTCGACTAAAGGCGATGCTCCAGCATGGCCGCAGTCAAATGACTGAAACAAGTAAAAGAGTAAAAGAATAACAATATTTCTTCACGAAAAGTATCGAATCTTTTATCGTTTAGTCTTTCCAGTCCTTAGACTGCGGCCAGGCTGGAGCACCGCCTTGAAAAAGTTTTAGTCAAATGAATCGAGCCCAGCACACTTCTTTTCTTTCTGCGTTTGCAAAAGCTTGTTACCTATTCTATCGTTCACTTTTGCCAAACTGCTAACTTACATGGACGTAAACACACAAACACCGGTTGTCAAGTGGTGTGTGTATGCGTAGGGCGGACAAACACTGACAAAAGGATACACACACAGGTATACACACATGCACACAAGCATGCATATATATGACGGGCTTCTTTTAGTTTCCGTCAACCAAATCAATTCACAAGGCTTTGATCAGTCCGAGGGTGTAGTTAGTAAAAGACATTTGCCCAAAGTGCCATGGTGCCATAGGGATGAACCCGGAACTACGAGGCTGGGAACCCAGCTTCTTGTCATCCCTGCGCCTAAATGTTAATTTTATTTAATTCTAATAAAATTGATTTTCATTTAACATTAAAAAATATTAAAGGGCAGCAGAAGGGTATTGGTTTAGCAAAATGGGTCGGGATCGTTAAGGGCCAGACACTGCTGGTTTAGCGCAAGACTACCAGGAGCTAAACCTCAATAATTGTGTTTGCAAATCAAATGTAATTTGTATGTGGGTCAAACATCTGCACCACCTCCGCTCCCGCTCTTCCTCTTCCTCCTCCTCCTCCTCCTCCTCTCTCGCTCCTCTCTCGCCCTCCTCTCTCTTTCTCTCTTTCTCTCAACCGAAGAAGGAAACATCAGTGACTCTTGCACTAAAACTCCAGTCGATTACAATACCAGACTTATATCAGATTTAGCTTCGCATATGTGTGTGTATGTAGCTTAGTTATATGTG
Source organism: Octopus bimaculoides (assembly GCF_001194135.2). NCBI lineage: Eukaryota > Metazoa > Mollusca > Cephalopoda > Octopoda > Octopodidae > Octopus > Octopus bimaculoides. The sequence goes on along the minus strand of NC_068981.1, from coordinate 1,872,751 downwards.
TGTGTGTGTGTGTGTGTGTGTGTGTGTGTGTGTGTGTGTGTGTGTGTGTGTGTGT
>NC_068981.1:1867978-1872488 GCF_001194135.2 Octopus bimaculoides | reverse complement strand
ATATATATATATATATATATATATATATATATATATATATATATATATACATACATACATACACATACATATACATATGCACATTTGTACATATGGGAGTATACATACTCTAATACGTATGAACATATATATATATATGTATATATACATACGCACATACATAGAAACACACATACATACGTGCATACAAACATATATATATTATATATTTATAGATATATACACACGCACACATATACATACACGCACACATACATACGTACATACATACATACGTACGTACATAGATGTATGTATCTACGTATGTATGTATGTATATGCATGCCGATAGGAGCAGAATGGCATGTTTGCGTATAAATCCTCACACACACACACACACACACACACACACACACACACACACACACACATACTACCATACATATACATATATATACATATATACATACATACACCCCCAACACGTCCCACACGTATACATATATGTATTATACACGCATGTACTCATATATGTATGTACGTACGTCCCTCCACACACACACACACATACATACACCCACAGTATTCGGCGTCTTTTGACGTGTTTATTGATTTGGGTCAGGGCATATGCATCGATGTGGAACACAACATGAATTTCCCCTCTTCATTTCTACAACAAACATACTCTGCTTTCGCTCCTAATCATTTCGATGCTGCTGAGCCTATCTACATCATTGCTCCAATGTAGATTATCACTTAGAGATGTGTTTTACAGCAATGTAGATTTGTTAGACAGAGGCGAGTAGTAGGCAGGAATTAAACAAAAACAAAACGGGAAGAAGACGGATAGAGAGACAGAGAGAGAAAAGAAAAAATGGAGTAAGGATGAATGAAAAGGAGGGAAGGAAGCAGAGAGTCGTTATAACGGTGATGATGATGGTGGTGGTGGTGGTGGGGAAGATCGATTCAATATGGCGGATTAGTAAATACATTGAGTCGTTAAATTAAAATCTAGTAATGAGAGACGTGAAGCAAGTCGTTTTATGAATGTGACATGAGTGTATGCATTATGTATGCATTGATTATGTATGTGTATCTATGTGTGTATGTACATATGTGTTTATGTATGTATGTATGTAAGTATGAATGTATGTATGTGTGAGTGTATGTATACGTACGCATGTTTGAATTATTCTGTGTGTTCCCTTCTATTTTTAACTTGTTCAGATCTTTCTGTAAGAGTATGTATGTATGTATGTATGTATGTATGTATGTATGTATGTGTGTGTGTGTGTGTTTATGCATGTATGTATGTGTGATGTGTATATGTATATTTATGTGTGCATGTATGAATGAATGTATGTGTGTTCTCCTCTATTTTTAACTGTTTGAGATCTTCCGGTAAGGAAGAATCTGGTTTCTAACAACGATAGAAAGCTCTATCGTTGGAATGTGAATAACAGAAAAAAAAAAAAAAAAAAAATTCACATTTTAAAATTGAGAAAAGTCTTGCATATCTTTACTGTTCCGCTTACTGATTCTATTTGTAATGTGCGTATTTACTGGTTGGTTTCTTTTTCTGAAATGCTTGTATGTATGTATACCTGCATGCATGTATGCAGTTATGTGTGTATGTGTGTATGTGTGTATGTTTCTATGTATGTATATCTGAATCTATGTGTCTATGTATGTGTGTATGCATATACTTAAGTATGACACGGTACGGCACCCACATCGGTGGTTGATCATAAAAAGGAAAGTAACTCACTCCTTCTTTTCGTAGACTGGAGAGGCATCTTGGGCAAGTGCTAGCAACCTCGTGGCCTCCCGTGCCAGGGATGCGGTGAAAACGTAGGCGGCAGGACGTCGGATAACCGACGAGGCGGAGGAGACCTAGACGGAAGAGCTATACCAGCAGACAACGGTTGTACGTGAACTTGGTAGCGCAGGGCAGCCCCATCGCCAACCATACTCGTTGCACTCTTGTCCATCGCCTGATATTTGGGATGGAGGTCCGGAGAGGCGATTGGGTTGGGATACGACGCCAACTGCCTTACACACCGTCCAATGTTTGTTCAGAGAAGCCGGTAGCCCTGTGGCGATGTCCTGTACAGAAGAGTCAACGTCGACCTACGACGGACAGTCGACGACAACGTTGACGACATTTCTTTTATGTTCTTATTCTTTCTTTTCTTTATTCGAATAATTTTTTTTTCTTGGCCAGTCAATTCAAACCGCAGCTTCTTCTTTCTCGTCTGGCTTGTGATGACCCGATATACATATAAGTTATCGTTAATTTAAATTTGCACAGCAAATAACCGTACGCATGGTTCTGAAGAATCGATCTTCGATCTCGTGTCTATAACACCCCATGTATCAATGGTTGCATACATAATATAACAAAGTTCACGAGATCGATTTTCGATGAAACAATTGTAAATCAATGAAATAAAAGGACTTACTCCATTCTCCTTGATTTTAATTGTAGAAACTCTGCAGACTTGTGTGGATTCTTGGGTATGCGTTTGATATAACAAACAATCTTTGGCTTACCATCTATCTGATAGCCAGCACCGTGGACGCAGGCTTAATACCCAAATGAAATTATGATTAGTAACATTACGAAACTGGTATGCTTTTGAATCTCTTTAACAATTTACAATAATGACTTTTATTACTTTTATTCCTACCTCAGTTCATCTAATTGTATATATCTATCGTTACTTTTCATAAAAAGCCTTTACTTTTTTGATTTCCAATTTGCATTTTCGCTTATTTTTCTTCTTACCCCCCCCCCACCTGTATATATATATAAATATATATATACATATATATATATATATATAAGAGACAAGTTAGAAATAATAAAGTATTTTGGCCGGATTGATAATCCCTCACTATTTGTTCTCTCTCTCTCTCTCACCCCTCTTTCTCATTATGTGTGTGTGTGTGTGTGTGTGTGTGTGTGTGTGTGTGTGTGTGAACAGTCAAATTTCGAACAAAACTTAGGAACGAAGCAAAACAAGTGAGAAAGCTTGTAGCCATCGAATAGTTTTCCCTCAGACATAGACACACTTTAACAACGGTTACTCCGAATCTCATGTGAAACCCGGAGTATTTCACTGAGGTTGCGTGAATCTCAAAAGCCCACACACGTATTGCGGAGCTGTCCACTTTTATAGGACGATGCTTGCTTTACAGATGCACATCACACTCTCGTATACATCGTCTTTTATTAAGATTTCGCTAATACCAAAGCCTTTCCACGCATTCTAATGAAACACACCATCGGCTGCATCCAAGACAAGACCATTTTAATGATTGGCAGACGTTCAATTAGCAGCACATGTCAATCAATAACTCACAGACACACCTTCCTGACCTTTCGATACTACAATGGCTTTTGAACTAACTGGATGCATATATCTTCTACCTGGGCCCACCTGATCAACCAGTTTTTCCTCATCCTCGCCACCATCTCTATCTTATCTGGCTGGACTCGTATTGCATCCTTCACCCAATACCGCTTCCTTTGAACTTACAGACCTCCGAAGTTCACCGCCGCCATATTCTCTTGCAGACATTGCCCGACAGCTTCATTATTCTCATTAGTTCTGCTTGACCCGGTAATCTCTTGGGCTCTGTCCATCCTCATATTTAAAGTCTCTAAAAATAGAATCTACCATCGTGAAATAAAACTAAATACAAATTACAAATTGAATAGTTCTCAGCATCTCACTTTCAGCCGACTTTATATGGCCGTCCCGTTCCTCTCCTGGCCACCCCTACTGTCTTACTTGGTAGCGCCCACACTGCATCCATCGCCCAATTCCTCTTTTCTTCAGCTGCAGGCCTCTGAAATTCACAGCCGCCATGTTCCCTTGCAGACATTGCAAAATGTTGCGAACCATTTTGTCCGGCGTTGCCAACGATTCTAACAGTTCGCTGCTTTAAACCTTTTAGCATTTAAACAAACCATATTCGGCCAAAATGTTCTTCAAAATGTCCAGATCTGGCCTCTCACACCTACCCTACAATGCCTTTCTAAAAATAAATAATCACAATATATAACTATCTTACATATATTCATATGTACATACACCGCACCAATACCACCGCATACATACCTGTATGTATATACAAACACACGCTCTCTCTTCCTTTCTCTACTCCTCTCTCTCTTTCTCTCCTCACCTCTCTCTTATGTATATCATAAGCGTATGTTCGAGAGCAAGATCCTAACCTCAAACCACACCAGCAGCAGCAGCAGCACCACCACCACCTCCACCACCGCCACCGCCAGCAGCACCGCCGCCGCCGCCGCTACCTTTTTCCCATGCGCATTGAACTCGGGAACTTGTAAATCCAAAGTGTCCTTTCCGTAAGAGATCTGTGAGGGTCATTTGGTTGGTATTTCTAGCAATGTGAGCGACCACATTTAGGCTCTTGTTTCTGGCGCTAGTAATTTATTGTCGTGTTGATGACGGCGATGGTGGTGGTGGTGGTGATGATGGTGATGATGGTTGAGCAA
>NC_068981.1:1866581-1867651 GCF_001194135.2 Octopus bimaculoides | reverse complement strand
ACACACACACACACACACACACACACACACACACACACACAATCTCTCCCGCCTCTCTCTCTCTCCCGCCTCTCCCTCTCTCTTCTTCCCTCTTTCTCTGTTTCTGTCTTCTCTCTCTGACTATTACTCACACATAGTCTCGCTCTCTCTTTCTCGCTACCCGCTTTCTCTTATTCCCTCCATCTCTCTCTTTCTCTCTCTTTAGACACACACACACACACACACACACAGTTGTATTTCTTACCCATAGTTTCTCTCTCTCCTTTTCTCTCTCCTTCTCTCTCTCCTTCTCTCTCTCTCTCTATCATGTCTCTATCTTTCCTCACACTCAGTTACTTCTTCCTCCCTGCTTCTCTCTCCCTTTTTCTCTCTCACCCTTTTCTCTCTCTCCCTTTTCTCTCCCTCTATCTCTCTCTCCATATTTTGCTCTGCCTCTCTCTCGCTTTGCCTCTCTCTTTCCCGCTATATCTCTCACTCTCTCCCACACCCATAATCGTTCCCTCTCTCTTTCTCGCTCCTCTTACTTTTTCTCCCTCTATCTCTCTGTCCATATCTCTCCCTGCCTCTCTCTTTGCCTCTTTCGCCCTCTGTCTATCTCCCTCTCTCTCTCCCTGCCTTTCTCTCCCCTCTCTCCCACTCTCTCCCTTCCTCTCTCTCTCCCACTATCTCTCTATCTTTATTTCTCTCCCTCCCTCCCTTCCCCACTCTGCCAGACTGTAAAAGCCGTGACATGGAAATCATTGCCTCACACCTTTCATCAAAGCTTTTTCCCTCTTGTTTTATTCTTGTTCTTCTCTATATTGTTCATGTTGCTGCTGCTGCTGCTGCTTCTGATGCAGCTGACGATGATGATGATGATGATGATGATGATGACATTGCTGCTGCTGTTGTTGTTGTTGTTGTTTAGATTGTTGTTCGATGATGGAAGGTTTTTTTCACCGAGCTTTTGTTTTGCGAAACACCGACACGGTTTATATAGGAGTGAATTAAGACACACACACACAACACACACACACACAAGCACACACACACACACACACACACACACACACACACACACACACACACAC
>NC_068981.1:1863075-1865876 GCF_001194135.2 Octopus bimaculoides | reverse complement strand
ATATATATATATATATATATATATATATATGTACACACACACACACACACACACACACACACACATATATATATATACATATGTAGACACACATGTAAGTACAGGAAGAGGAGGTGATTGTGTGAGGTGAGAGACAACCACTGTTACATAGACAAATGCAAATAACCGAAATCTAATACGCATACACACACACACACACAAACACATGTACACACACTCTCACCCAAACAACGCCCCCTACACACAAACGCACACATATATACGTTTACACAAGTAAAATATCATTATATGTTTCTCTTCTAATTATTATTATTATTATTACTATTATTATTATTATTATTATTATTATTATTATTATTATTAGTCATGTTTGTAATTAGTGTAATACAATTATGTAATTGCATATTTTTACACGTGTATGTAATTACATTTATACATCATCTATACAGAATAAATAAATAAGTAAATAAATAAATAAAATAAGATAAATAAACAAGCATAAAATAATATACACTTGCTGTGAGGAATTCTGTTATTTTTACTGTTAGTGAGTGAGAAATGGAGGGACAGCGCCCATCAAGTTTTCACATAAGTTGTGCCAGATTGAGGCAGTTAACGTTCAGTTGACGTGTTGATGGAACGTTTAAAAAGGGTACGTCGATGATATGGCTCAAAATGCTAGAAATAGTAACCAAATCCCCACTGATTTATATTCTGCGGTTTAGCAGAAAAAAAAAGTCGAATTGGACAGGTTGTATGATATGGTTATGAGTTCACTTGCATGATGGTCTCGTCTGGAACGTCATTTGATTATAGGTCTGCTTGGTCGGAATTGGCCTAGGGCGAAACAGCGAGAACAGTGTAGGCAAGGGTGTAATTTCATTGCAGACAGAGTCTGAGGACGAGAAACAACAGGACGATGTATGTAGGGCGGCGCCTGAAGGATAACACGGAAGAAGAGAAGGACTACTTAATGGAATGGGTCTTATTGGGGACGAGTGTGACTTCAAACCGCACCCCTTAATGGTGTGGGGACCCGGTTTGAGAGTTCCAAGGTTTTATGTAGCTCTAAGCTTCTGTTGTTCCTAGGTTCATCCTGACCTTGAGCAGTAGGACTTGTCAGGGCCCCAGCTATGAGTTGAATAACATGTAACCACTCGGGCCAAGTAGGTTGAAATCATGGGTACAGCACGATGGGTGGGTCTTATTTTGGCAAATGAACTAACTTGATCAATGGTGAATATCAACCGGATACTGAGCGGATTGAGAGACAACAAACTTCAACGCAGGGATCAACCAGTTCAGTTTGCGAACTGCTGCTATCATCTGCAATCGTGGTGTGTGCAGATGAGATATTTGAGCAATTGAAAGACAAAATGTAACCAGAATCCAGGTCAGATATTCATGCTGTATCGCTCGACCCAGCGTGGAAGAATTGTATTAGTCCAGGCAAGACACCCGACCGAATGATGAGGAAGTTTATGGCTTTAAAGAATCTTAGTCTGTTTTAGTTGCTGTAGAAAAGACCAGGGGAATAAAAAATAAAAGAAGAGAAAATAAAAACAAAGAAACAAACAGAGCATCTGTGAAACAAGGGGTTGTAGCGGCAGATGTATGAATCCTTACATACAGGCCACATTAAAGTGGCCTGTATGTTTCTATGAACGAAATACTATCGGAGATATTTGAATACAAAACCAAAATGAGTCTATTTGGGTGTTTAAGGTCATCAGCTGCTCGGAGATTAAATCCATTCTGAACATCTGCCCTATATCGGTCTACCTGTCTATGTATGCATTAATCAATGAACAAAAAAGAAAATGAGAAAAAGAAGACAACATGGGGAAGGGGGACGAGTTTCAACAAATGTTGCATTAGTTTAACACTTAAAAAAAAAGAAAGGGTCATGACGTTTCGGACGTAAGTCTTTCATCAGAAAAATAAACGAATGAGAAAAGGTGGTCGGAAAAAATAAGGTTACTTATGAGAGATAGTCGGAGACTGTGAGACTTCATATAATTAGAATACTCGAGAACATTAATTCTGTAATATTCTTGTGTAGCATGAGAATGATAACAAGACTATGTTCTTGGTTGTGTAGCGAGAATGTGATGACAATGATGTTTCAATGGTCATGTAGCGAAGATATGATGACAAAATTGGTTCTTTGGTTGTGTAGCAAAGATGTGATGATAAGGCAGTTTCCTTGGCTGTGCAGTGAGGGTGTGGCGACGAAAGCTGTTCTACTTGTTCTGCAGAGTAGATGTAATGACAAAGACTGTGTCGCTAGTTGTGTAAAGGAATAGAGACCGCCAGACTTCCGCTGTCGGATGTTTTTCCAGAATATTCTCCGTGGATAGAGTGAAGACCTACAAGCAATTACACATCATTCTTCGTGGATTATTCCTGCAATGAGAAAGTTGGAGACAACAATATAGATCATAATTTAGGAACACTCTGGTTGTGAGTGTTATAAGGATTTTCTGTCCAAAACATTAACACACAATTACAGAAAAATTATACGAAATCTAAAATATAACGTGTTTGTATGTTTGAAAATATGTAGTTACATATCTTGTATTACAAAGTGTTGTATATCAAATCTTCCCGGTAAATAAACAAACAATAGGTGCCTACTTCGAGTCTACATTCGATTAGAGTGCCACTGTCACATGGTACGCTCCCCCGCCCCATGATATACACTTTCACATTTAGCACTTTCCACTGCAGAGACATTACGAAAATAATTTTGTTTCCAATCTTTACGTACACACACACACACACACACACACACACACACA
>NC_068981.1:1861769-1862428 GCF_001194135.2 Octopus bimaculoides | reverse complement strand
ATATATATATAAGTGTGTGTAAGTGTGATTAGAGATATGCAGCAATTTATCGGAGAGAACCAATTCAAATAAAATTTGGTAAGTGAGGCTTGAAATAATATTTCAATAAAACTCCCTGAAATATTTATTTCTTTTCCCACTAATTCAACACACATACACACACACACACACACACACACACACACACACACATACATATATATATATATATATATATATATACACACGCTGGTACAGACAGACATTCACTCACATATATATATGCACGTGTGTGTATGTACATATATATGTGTGTGTGTATGCGTATGCAAGGTTACATACGTATGTACGTACGTATATATACATGCTTGTCTCCATGTTAGGTTGCACACATGTATACATACGTACATGCATAGTACATATGGACTTACATATATACTTACGTACGAAGATGTAGGTCTGCATACGTACATACATACATACATACATACATACATACATACATGCATCCGTACATACATAAATACATACATACATACATGCATCCGTACATACATGCATGCATAAATAGAAATGTGTACATACATATGCATACACACATACACACACATGTATAGACAGAGTAAGAGAGAGAGAGAGAGAGAGAGAGAGAGAGAGAGAGAGAGAGAGAGAGAGAGAGA
>NC_068981.1:1859078-1859808 GCF_001194135.2 Octopus bimaculoides | reverse complement strand
AGTGGCAAGGTATGGACGGATTCCGGAGTACCGAGGAAATTATGCATAAATTGAGAATTCTACGAGGTATAGTACAATGCAAAATACCAAACGGAACCTCACCTCTTATATCTCATCTTTCTTCCTCCTTTAACGCCTATGTGATATAATTCTTGGGAGAGAATACATTTGCGGCTGAAGACAGCTTCACATTGTCAATTATACACTGATGTAACAACTATAAAGCTTGAAACACGTGTACCGCAGAATCCTTTGTGTTTTTGTTTTTATTTTTACATTTACAATTTATCTATCTATCTATATATATATATATATATAGTATTTGCGAGTGGCGATAGCTTTCGTCACTAGCTGGTGATTGTCTCACACTGAGAACGGATAACATCCAGAAACCTAGGTCTGTGAGTATCACGCAAGGCTAGAGATGGGAGCAATCACCTCCCTTGTAGATGCTTTATACAGACTCAGACTGCGTGTCGTTATTCAGCTGGAAAAGATGTTTTCCTGGGGTTAAAACAACAGTAACATCGTCCTTCACAGGACTGCCAAGTTATGTTGGCATATAAACATTACTATATATATATATATTTTCAACGGATTAATTTTGAGCTCTATTTAAAGTTGATATATATATATATATGTATATATAGCTAATAGTACAAGTGCTCAGTACCTTCGTAGTTATATATAAAATTACATCTACTGATCACTATTATAATATATATATATA
>NC_068981.1:1854188-1856754 GCF_001194135.2 Octopus bimaculoides | reverse complement strand
ATATATATATATATATATATATATATATATATATATATATATATATATATACACATACATACACACACACACGACTACTAAATCCAGCGACAAGGCTTTGGTTACCCGGCGACTTTATTGAGAAACACTCGCCCAAAGTGCCATGCAGTGGGACTGAACCTGGAACGGTGTGTTTAGAAGCAGATTTCTTACCACACAACCATGCCTGCGCCTATGCATATACATACATACATACATACATACATACATACATAATACTATATATATATGTATATACACATGCAAAAAGAGAGAGACTGAGAGAGCGAGAGAGCGAGAGAGAGAGAGAGAGAGTGGAGAGATAGAGAAAGAGAGAGAAAGAGAGAGAAAGAGAGAGACCGGTTGACAGACGGACACACGGACAGAAATAAACAGAACCAGTTTCGTCTTATTTGTTTCTCGTATCAATTGGACAGTTTTGAAATTGTGTTGTTGTTGTTATTGTTGTCGGTTAGTCTCAGATAAGCCTTGATCAATCGAACCAATGATCAAAAGCTTTCCGGCCGTGACCATCCACATATATCCGTCTCAGCCGCGATGTATATAGGAATGCATTATCAGATGTCCCCTGCATTTCTTATCATTTGGGATGTGGGGCGCGTGTTTGTCTACGGCTTTGCATGTCAACATCTCTCTCTCTCTCTCTCTCTCTCTCTCTCTCTCTCTCTCTCTCACTCTCTCTCTCTCTCTCTCTCTGTTTATGTCAATGCGTTTATATCAATATATACGAGTTTGCATGCTTGCATATGTGTATATACACACACACACACAGATGCCTCCACCAACTTCTCTGCCTGTATGTCTGTGTACACCTGTCAGTGCCGTGTATGCCATAAAGTCTGCAAATCTAACAGAGGCCTCAAAAGACATTTTTAGATCCACAACGATCAGAGCTTAACTGCAGCTCTTGGTCAAACAAAGCAGATATGCAATTTATGTGGGTGTCTTTTCAATCATTGTCTCGTTTAAAAAGCTATATCAGATGCCGTATACGACGGGCTTCTATGCAATTTCCGCCTGACAGATTCACTCATGACGCATTGATCAACCCAAATCGATAGAAGAAGACATTTGCCCAAGGTGCCGCCATGTAGTGAGACTGAACTCGCAACCATGTGTTTATAAAGCGAGCTTCTTAATTACACAACCATGCTTGAGGCTACATATATATTTTACTTTTGTGCCTGTGTGCACAGGAATGCTTCGACTATCGTGGGTGTTGTATTCCAGAATACCCAGCGATACGTGAAAATCTGTAGAAACAGTACTGGACTGTATGTTTTTAAAAAATTTTATTATAAAAGCAAAACAATACCACACACTCGCCTCCCGAGTTAATTAATGTGTTGTTATACAGTGCATTACTGTACTCTACTTTTATATATTAACTACAGAAATAATTAAAATCTAAAAAAATACAAATGCTTATCGACAGCAGAAACCCATGATATTCAGAGGAGGCCGCGATATAAATTTACATATATTAGCCAGAAAAATTCGCGATGTACTGCGGGCGCCATAGGTGAACCGCGATATGTCAAGCTAAGTGAAATCGTCACCGTAGTCAGTACCAGTGATACGTAATAGGCACCCGTGCCTATAACACGTCAAAAGCATCCACTATTCTCTGTGGTGGAGTGGTTGGCGTTAGGAAGGGCATCCAGCCGTAGAAACCGTAGCAAATCAGATTCGAGCCTGGTGCAACTCTCCTGCTTACAAGTTACAGTCCAGTCTTTTAGTTCATGCCAGCATGGGGAATGGACGCTAAATGATGATGAGGATGAAAATATGTATGTATGCATGCATGTATGTATGTATGTATGTATGTATGTGTGTATGCATGTATGCATGTATGCATGTATGTATCTGTCTGTCTGTCTGTCTGTCGGTCTGTCTGTCTGTCTATCTATCTATCTATCTATCTATCTATCTATCTATCTGTATGTATGCATGTATATATATATATATATATATATATATATATATATATATATATATATATATATATATATATATATATATATATATATATATATATATAGTAATCCCTCGACTATCGCGAGTGTCACGTTCCAAACCCTGCCTCGTGATAGGTGAAAATCCGTGAAGTAGAATCAGTACTGTATATTTTATTATTATTATTTTTAAAATTTGTACGTATATATTTTGTTATAAATGCAAAGCAACACCACGGAGGAATCGACGTAAGCTTAAATAATAAACTCCAATAGGTGAACCGCAATATGGCGAGGGATTACTCTATGTATGTGTGTGTGTATGTGTGTATGTGTGTATGTGTGTATCTATCTATCTATCTATCTATCTATCTATCTATCTATCTATCGCTATATGTATGTATGTATGTATGTATGTATGTATATATGTTTGTATGTTTGTATGCTTGTGCACATTTTAATGTCTTCCATTTGTCACATTCTCTTCGTGTTCACATTCAACAGATAAATGGTACATTTCCATACGATGAATTCTATAACTTGAAACACACACACACACACACACACACACA
>NC_068981.1:1847396-1853791 GCF_001194135.2 Octopus bimaculoides | reverse complement strand
ATATATATATATATATATATATATATATATATATATACATATATATACATATATATATATATACACATTTATCCTCATATCTCTTAATGTCAATCTCTCTTTTACTGTTTGATCCTCTCCTTCAACCTCACCACTTCCCCTCTCATTTCACTATTACCTTCATATACATACACACATGAATGCATACATACACACAAACTCACATACACACACACACACATAAAGATATGCATGCATACACGCATATAAAACCACCCCCAATACAGAGACCCATTTCTCTCTTTCACCCATTAACTTTTTGTCTCACCTCCATTTCCTCTCTACCCATCTCGCGGACCATTTTCTCTCCACTTCTGTGACCCCTTGCCTGCCTGTCTGCCTGTATGTCATTCTTTATCCCCCTTTTCCTCCACACCCCCTGCTTTCAGTCTCATTCTCTCTTCCTTCTCCTCTCTGTCTCTCATCTATTCTTTACTTTCCTCTCTCTCTCTCTCTCTATCTATATATTTATATATATATATGTGTGTATATCCTCAACTACCATTTCTCATTTTGTCTCTCACTCTCGCTTTTCATCTCTCTTCCTCTTTGCCTGGTTTACTGTGTCTCTCCTTCACTAATGTATTCATGACATTTCCTCACTTATATCTTCTCTCCCTCTCTTTCACCCAGTATCTCTCTCTCTCTCTCCCACTCTTTTTTCGGTCTTCTTGATTACCTCTCACTTTCACTCTCTTTCCTACCAATCTTTGTTTCGCTCCATCTCGCTCCACTATTCTAGCTCCTCTAGTTTCACTTTCACTTTCACTTCCAATCATATTCCTAACCTTTCCATTTTCCATCAGTATTACCCCGATTCCTCATCTTTACTTTCTTCTTCTCCCTCTACTTCTTTTATTCACTCTGTTCACTCAGCCTTCCAGGGCTCCCTTTCTCTTACTGCCAGTCAGTTTGTCTCTCTCTCTCTCTCACTCACTCACTCACTCACTCACTCACTCACTCACTCACTCACTCACTCGCACACACACTCTCTCTCTTTCTGTGTCTATCTTCACCCATCCTTCATTTGCTTCCAACCACCTATCTCTCTTTTTCTCTTTCTCTCCCCTTTTATCTGTACGATGATCGATCAATCCTCCCCCCTCCCATAGCCTAACTCCATTTCCGACAGCTACCATCGAAAGAATCTTTTAAATGTTGCAAACACGTGCCCAAGCATGTTACCACATCGAATTACTGCACCCAGCCGTACACCGATTTCCGCAATCACTACACATCCCACATACGTACTCACTCTCTTACACACACACACACACACACACACACACACACACACACACACACGATACTTATATAGCCTCATAGAAACAAACATGCATGCAAAGGTACATGTATACATACACATGTATACAATCTTAAATACAAATATACAAACAGGCATACATGCATGCATACATACATGTATATTTGCATACAACACATACACACACAAATATATATATGCAGGCGTACACATATACAGATGCATATATACATACATACATACAAACATACTTACGTGCATGCATACAAACATTTATACATGTATGCATACATTTATATATACATACACACAAACACATGTATGCACACATACATTCACGCATGCATGCAGTCACATACATACATACGTGTATATATATATGTGTGTGTATGTGTGTGTGTGCATGTATATATTACACATCTGCACATACTTAGAAACATATACAAACATACACACATCCATACATACAAACACACACACACACACAAACACACTCTCTTATAGGTTACCTCTATGCAATCCAAGAACAAAGGTCTTCACGAAGTTCCTTCTACTCAAAAGACAGACATCAACCAGCAGACTACAAATGTAGGCGATGTAAACCAGCCTCAAAAAACAAGGAGACGCATTAGCTACATTACTGCCGTCTGAGAATGTCCTCCAGATATTGTCCTTTCATGAGACACGATGTGGTAGCCATGTTGTGGTAAGACAGAGCCATTTGGAAATAGATTGAGAAGGAAAGAAGATAGAAGCCAAGAAGAATGGATTGAGACCAATGGACCAAGAGAATATTGGTGAATTGAGAAGGAAAGGAAACAGAAGCCAGGAAGAACGGATTGAGACCAATGGAATAAAAGAATATCGGTGGAACTTAAGAACAAAAAAAAAAAAACGAAAAAAACAACAAACAAAAGAAACAACAGCGACTGAATTAGTTCTGATGATGTTGGGGACCACGAAGTAATGGGTTAATCCATCCCTTTCGTTTATCTCTCTTTCTCTCTCTCTCTCTCTCTCTCTCTCTCTCACACACACACACACACACACACACACACACACACAAACACAGAAAACATGATTGAACACACAAGCACACATATGTGTGTATGTATGTATATATATATATGTACATATATACTTATACACACACACACACACACACACGCACACACACACACTTATGATACACACACACATACAGGTAGACAGACAAGCGAGTTAATACATTATTTCCAACCCCTTACAATCACGACCACCACCACCATCACCAGATCCACCATCACCACCACCACCACCACCACCATCACCACCATTTCCCCCGTTCCCTGATCAGTACCCTAAGTTCTATCAGCAGTGCTGACATCTCTGTTCCCTCTTTGGGCTTATCCTCCGATACGACAATCCCAAAATGATCATTCGTCAACTCGGTGTCCTACAAGCTATGGCCCTCTCTCTGCTAGCATGTTGATTAATTGAGAGAAATTATAATAGAATTACCAATTGGTCATTTCCTGCATTCTGCTAATGCTGGGGGCCATCGGAAGCATCTGAATGTAGCATCCATTGTGGAGCTGATAAGAGAGTCCATATTTCAAACCCATAAAATAAGGATTGTCGCTTTTATTGCGATGAAGAATCTCTTCTTGAGTTCTTTGGAGACAATGGATGCTCAAGTATTGCTTCTATCATCGAGCACTTTTCAAGCAGGGCCCGATACACGTTTATGTACCTCCCTGAATCCACTGAGAATATTCTGGAATATTTGACATCAGAAACTAGTTTGAGCAGGGTGCCATTACCGGTCTTGGACGGTTTATGGTCAATTACACTGTTGACCATGTAAATCTCAGGTTATTCTCTTGGCAGAAGGCCCGAACATCTATAATTTCATTCGACAACAAACCGATGTTAACAGCGAAATCTATGGGACAATTGGTCACACGAAACACTGAAGCCGAAATATTTGAGCTGCGGACTGGTGTTATACAAGATGACATATTAGTGATCTTTTTCTGGTCTATATCCTATGTGACAGTGGAGCTTGCCATTATTTCAAGAAAGTCTGAGAATGTTTAATTCCCTAACGTTGACTAGACAAGACTTTGTCGATGATATTACATTGAGAAACCCCTGAATTCTATCATTTCTTTCATTTTTGAGGACCTAATTTTAGCTTTGCTCCAGGTATGTGTACTTTTAAATGCATGAACAGGGACCACATTTCACAAGTGAAACAGCGTAGACCAGGTGTCATTGTACATAATACGAAAATAACAGAATGTTTTGTGACAGACTTTGTAATTCCTTTAGACAAAGATTACAGAATGAAAAGTCGAAAAGATCATAAAGAATAGCGAAATAAAAGAAGAAAGGACGAAATGTGGAAATGCCCAGCTGCAAAAGGATCTTTTGGTTTATGCGTGAAAACAAACATCTATCGTACCACTTGGGCGGTTGGATATCAAGACATGTCCAAAAATCTTCTCTCTCTCAAATGACTCATATTTTTTTTAGATAAGACCTTTCTGTATAAAGCAGTGGTTCTCAACCAGGTTTTGCCAATGGATCCCTATTTTACTCAACTGGACCCTCTTAGCCATTCCGTGTTAAAAAAAAAAAAAAAAACTATTATAGTTTGATAATGAAACAATTAGGAATTGCATAAAAAATTGTTTAAATACTTATTTTATTGTGGAAGTATAACCTATTTATGCAAACTTTAACAACAAAATCTTGCATGGATCCCTAAGGGACATATGAACCCCAGTTGAGAAGCACAAGTATAAAGCCATATGCTGAGTTTCGCTTTTGCATTTGGTTTATAAGATTTTTGATGTGAATTCCTGTGTTGAAATAAAAATCTTGTCTTGGGAGGGTCATTAAGACAATAATAATAATGAACATACACACTGGTTCAATATCACTTCTTTATTGTTAGACAATTGGTTCAATATCACTTCTTTATTGTTAGACAATTGGTTCAATATGTAACTGACTAAATCGATCGTTTGCTTAATGTGTTGGTTAAGCAATCAATCGGTTGTTTGTTTGACAAAGTCCTTTCGTCGCTATTCGCGACCTCATCAACGATATACCCTCACTCTAGTTGGTTAGACTAATAAAGAACTGATATCTAAACGAACCCACGAGGGGGCGGTCTCTATGAAATTGCTTGGTCTGCTAAAACTAGCAGCCGAATCTTTCTCAAACCATCGATAGTTTAAAAAAGGGACACATTGTACTCCCCCCCCCCACCAACACCGTCAACACCACCACCACCACCAACACCACTATATTACCACAATCACCACCGCCAATCGCAGACAAACAGATTAATGCATACGTTATTCCAATACCCCACTACACTATAGGATATAGAAAAGTGTTAGTCATGACTGGAACGCCTTCGATCATAGATCTGCTCTATCAAGAATGATGCGATATCGAACAATAAATTGCTATATCTACCCTGGAAGGTTACAAGGTAAAGTTGACTTCAATGGGATTTGAACCCAGTACCACAAGGACGTAACTCAATACCTCCAGTACGATTCCGCAAAAGGAATGCTTAATTGATTTTACTATTTATGGGAAGCTATAATTAATTAGATCGACCTAAGTACTACCAAGCGGTACTTATTTTATCGCTGGTCTCCGTTCAAATCAAGCCAAAGTCAACATTACATTTTATCCTTGCAGGGTGTGTACTTCTCTCAGGTCACGTGTGTGTGTGTGTGTGTGTGTGTGTGTGTGTGTGTGTGAGTATTTTCAGCCATTCGCATTTCTATATTTCCGTTTATCGAATGAAAATATTAGAATTACATACATACATACATGTATATATATATATATGTGTGTGTGTGTGTGTGTGTGTGTGTGTGTGTGTGTGTGTGTGTGTGTATGTGTGTATAGATGGGTGTATATAATATATATGAATATGTGTGTGTGCGTGTGTGTCTGTGTATATGTGTGTATATATGCACACACTACATGCAATAACAACCCAACAGAAAGAAAAAAAAGACAAAAAGAAATCAATCAACCTCTACAGATGAACTTTGTGGCAGTGGTGGAGGAGGAGGAGGAGGGAGAGGAGGAAAAGGAGGAGAAGGAAGAAGAACATACGTAAGGGGAAGTAAGTTATTCTTGTACAGTATATACATATATATATATATATATATATATATATATACATATATACATATATACATATTCATACATACATATATATATGTATACATATATACATATTCAAAATATGTGTATGCATTTATTTTCGAAAACGACCCCTTTCCACTGTCCCCTAACACACACACACACAAACAAAAACAACAACAGAAGCAGCAACAACAACAACGACAACAATTATAAGGATTCAATGGATTCATTTTTGAAAATGCGCAATGAGAAATTCTTTTCATTTGATGCGGTTGGCATTCTAAATGGTTCCTTCTGATAGAAGTCAATGGATTTCTCATAGTGAAGCGTGACTTGCACAGAAATATTACCCTAACATCATCGCATATATAAAACAACTTACAACCTCGCACAATAATCAGTTCGAATACAATTTATAAATATCGAATGTCAAATATGCATGTATATATGCATGCGTGTATACATGCACGCAAATACGTACATACATACGTACATACACACACACACACACACACACACACACACACACACACATATATATATATATATATATATGTATATAAACATACGTGTATACATGTGTGTATATGCATATATATGTATGTATCTAAGCATGTATATATGTCTGCACACATGCATATGATTTATATGCATAAAAAATGCATACATATAACATATATATGCATATATATATATATACGTGTTATATGCATGCATTATATATATATATATATATATATATATATATATATATGTATTTGTATATGTATATGCACATATATATATATATATTGATATGTATATAGATCTTTTCTTGTAAACATTAGCTCATATAAAAGCTATCTAGTCATCTTCATATCACTATATATTCATATATACACGCAAACGTTCGCCCGCACACACAATCTCACGTTCTCACACGCTCACACAC
>NC_068981.1:1841447-1847185 GCF_001194135.2 Octopus bimaculoides | reverse complement strand
TATATATATATATATATATATATATATATATATATATGTATGTATGTATGTATATGTATGTATGTATGTATGTATGTATGTATGTATGTAAAGATACATGTAGAAACATGTATATCCATGAATATACATATATATGCATGTATATATATTTGAAGTATACGTATGTTTACAGATATGATCATCAATAAATATGTATATATCTATAGTATGTCTATATCTATCGATAGTTATAACGTGTGGAAACGCATCTCTATTAATATGTATAAGTATGAATATAGACATGTTTATCTATATATAGATGTGTATGGCTATATATTATATGTTTGTCTATAGATGTCTTTTATATCTCTATCTATCTGTATTAAAGTCAATATGAGATGGAAGAGGGCGGCATCGCTGCAGTTATTGGAACGGTTCACACGTAATGTGACATTGCGCGCGCACACACACACACACACACACACACACATGCAGCCACACACACATATAGTGTTATTGATGAGAGAGGATGGAGAAGTAGCGACAATGATAGTGATAATAATACCAAGGGCGACATGAATCGCATTAGCTCTGAGCCAATGGGAGTGAAGGAGCTGACAAGCGTCACTGGAAGGGCTTCTACGTGGCCACTCGATCTGCTAGACATAACAACCAAATCTTCTTTAATTTATATCCTAATGTTTTAGAAAATATTATAAGGATTCAAATCTGTAAACTAGGAGACAGACAGACCTGAAACACGCCTGGTGTAGAGAGGGCATGTCATTGTTGAGATCGTGAATGGCGGCGAAAGAACTTTGACGAACATGAATGATTGATTGATTGATTGACTAAACAATTAATCAAGTAATTAAATAAAGAAATGAAAGAGAACCAGTGCGTGTTTTTATTATTGGCATAATGGCCCTCCCAAGATACAAAAAATATAAACTGTTTCAGCACACGAGTTCTCATCAAGAATCTTGCCAGCCAAATACAAAAACATACAAAACATACTGGATAATGTAGTTCTCTGCGTAAGAAACGACGTGATGGCCATGGATAGAATATTTTTGGTCATATCTCAGCTCGATCAGGGCTGAGATGGAGTTAAAGAAGATCAACGAAAATAGGATAATAAAATATGGACTCCAGCTCATAATTCTTATTTTATCAAATCCCGAAATGATAAAAAAAAAAAAACTAATAAAATTGATTGCGGCTGGATTTGAACCCAGACCGCAGTGTGACAGAACAAGCACTGTAATTTATTGTAACAGACTCCTAACGATTCTGCCAATACATCAATCTTGGGATAAATAATACAGCCTCGAAGCCAACCGTTTTGAGACGAATTCCTTGATACCATCGGCCCAACTACTAGAGTCTTACTTTATTTTATCGGCCCCCGGAGGGATGGAAGACAAAGTTGATTCAGTGGGATTAGGACTCAGAACGTTAAAAACCTAGAAGAAATACTTCAAGACATTTTATTCGATGCTCTAACGATTCTTATTTCTTTATTGCCCACAAGGGGCTAAACATAGAGGGGACAAACAAGGACAGACAAAGGAATTAAGTCGATTACATCGACCCCATGGCGTAACTGGTACTTAATTTATCGAGCCCGAAAGGATAAAAGGCAAAGTCGACCTCGGCAGAATTTGAACTCAGAACGTTACGACAGACGAAATGCCACTAAGCACTTCGCCCGGCGCGCTAACGATTCTTCCAGCTCACCGTTTTAATGTGATAACGATGGACTCCCCCGTCGTCGACGACGTATGAACGTTCAGCTTTTTGCCGAACGACCTCCACGATTGATTTGTTTATAGCGATCAAATGTTCGTAACGCACATTAGCTCACTCTCTCCATCAAATCGATGTTGCTTGAACAGGTGTACAGGTGTGCCATGCGTCAGATTTCAAAATGATTGCAGGGCAACGTGAGATGAAGTGTTTTGCTCAAGAACACAACGCACCACTCGGTCTAGGAACTGAAACGACGATCTTGCTATCGAGAGTGCAACACTTTAACCACTAAAACAAGCGTCCTAGTTTAATAATAATAATAATAATAATAATAATAATAATAATACTAATGTCAGAAATATCTAGATAATATCCCAGGAGAATCATGTCTCAGAGAAATTCAAAAGATTGTGCTGACAAGCACAGCTCATATGCTTAGAAAAACCTTATCAATTTAAATGTATGTATTGTATTACATACATTTCTGGCAGCAGACAGCGTGCTTCACAAGAGGCTTTCCTCCTTTCTACAGAAAGCGGAAAAGGATTCTGTCCAACTTGTTCAGCCACAAATCAAGGCAAGGCACCACGGTCAGACGGTAGCTGATAACAGATGCTATAAACATCTGCACCACCTCCGCCTTCCCTAGCAAGGTTAACGCCCGCCCAGACCAGGTCTGGTTTAGAGCAGTCACCTTACTGACTACCTCACACCAATTTTTCTCTATCTGGAGGTCTGGTCCAAACCACACCCCAAACAGCTTAACAGGCCTTTCCGTCCAACGCCCGACGACGTTATTGGACATCATCGGCTTGTCTCTCCAGGTGCCGAGTTGCAAACCGACCGACTAACGTTTGCTCCTGCCACCACCTCGTAACTTTTGATGGTCTCCTCCACCACTGGAAGCTGGCTCTCATCCGCCATGATGATGGTGATGTCATCCGCATACGCCGTAGCTCCACCTCCGCACCACAGATCATTCGGTGCGGCCCCTAGTGCTTCCAACTTCCGCAGCTATGGCTCAAGAGCCAGTACATACAAAAGCGTAGACAGGGGACACCTCTGACGCACTGAGCGTTCGATCCAGAATAGTTTCGAGAAGAATCCATTCACTTTGACTGCAGACTCGAATGGCTCTTTTGAGGGCGAACCACCACCGGTTATTAACCACAGAACCGGTTAAAGCCCTCTGTACTAGTTCCTTAATCCGGCTACAGTATGCCTCGCAAGTCAAAATAGACTTGTTTAGCTTCCTCTCTTAACTACACTATCTATGTTCAGCGTACACTTAACCATTCTATGGTCAGTGTAGGATACCTGAACAAGCTGTGGACAACTAAAGCTAGTCTTATCTCTAGCTCTTATCACTATCCTAGCTAAGTAAGACTTGAACCTTCTGTTGCCATTCATCCAGGTCCACTCTGGGACGTTCGGATGGTCAATTATGTAACGATCTGCTAGCTGAAATCGCTTAAGCAGATCTATGAGACGTGAGTTCGTTTTCCTATCAATCGAGCCAACGTTATCGATGCGTGCGTCAACGACAGCGTTATAGTCACCTAACACCACTAATGTCTTCGAAGTTACGAGAAATTTCTCCAAGCACCGATAAAAATCAATTTGTAATCCTCCAGCACAGGGTGCATAGATTACGATCAACCCGAAGGCTCTACCACAGTACGTCATATCAAGGACGACTAGCCCACCTTCAGGGTCCCCATAGACTGTACTTGTCTGTAGAGTCAAGCCTTTTCGGACGAGTACTACTACACCTACTCGACCTCCGGTCTGGCCAGGAGACATGATTTTCTCAGCCGTTCAGGAGGAGCGAGAAGGTTTGTAGACTGTCCAGCTTGGTCTCTGTAGCAACCATCACATGTATATCATGTGATCTGAGGTCGTCGAGGAGGCAAGCTTTCTTCCATTTGGAGCTTAAACCACGTACATTTAAGCACCCAAGTTAAGTGAAGCCATAAACCTGGGGGAAAAAAACAAAGGCTCTACTTACCCTTACTTGGAGATGCTGGGACGATTTCACCAAGCGTGAGTCGGACCCCTCCTTTCTGTCCCTCTCCAGGCAAGAGTTTTTTCTCCACGGTAACGGGTGAAATTTGCCATTAGAAGTTGAAATATGCCACAAGCATATTTTAACTAACTTAAAGTACGTATATATACAGTGTGCGTAAGGTATTTGATGACATACCTTTTTGGGGACATTGCTGCATTTTTCGCTTACTCTGTATAATCTTTGTTTCAGAAAATAATAATGGCAGACCCTCGGCTTACTCAAGAAATAAAGAGGTATTCTGTTATTGTGGTTAAAAAGGTTGAGCATAGCGATTTAGAAATATCTCGATTTTTAAAAGTTGACAGATCTTTCTTCTACAAAGTTTGTAAGGAGTTAGAGACTGAAGATAGAAACGTGTTACCAGTATCAAAGCATAAAAAGCATAAAAAGCATTCTAAACGCTTTGAAATCATCAGAACATCTGAATTTATCCAGTAAGTTCAACAGACCATTGATTACAATCCCAGAAAGTCCATGAGGTCAATTGCAAAATCGTGTTTATATATTTGATCTGAGATGTACCTGTTGAGGACGATTTTACCTAGCAAATTATTTTATTTGCTAAACTAAAATCAGAAACCAACTGGTCCAGGAAACTAGATGGTAAAAGTTTTATTTTTCATTTCGTTCCCTTCGGGATTTTATCCCTAATTTGTGGTTTTGGAACCTAGCTGTTCTTTCTGGCGTGACGAATCCCATGAGTAGATTCCTCTTATGTGTTTAAATGTACACTGTGTTTTATGAGTAATACATAGTCTTTGGGCTAAATTTTTACTAGCTAGGCCACTGGAAGTGAAAATTTCTATTAATTTCCATTTCCATTTCCATTTCCATTTCCCTTAGATATGATTAAGTATATATATATATATATATATATATATATATACGACGGGCTTCTTTCAGTTTCCGTCTACCAAATCCACTCACAAGGCTTTGGTCGGCCCGAGGCTATAGTAGAAGACACTTGCCCAAGGTGCCACACAGTGGGACTGAACCCGGAACTATGTGGTTCGTAAGCAAGCTACTTACCAAACAACCACTCCTACGCCATATATATATGTATATGTATATATATATATATATACATACACACACACAGACATACATACATACACATACATGTCCAAACACATTTATATGTGTGTGTGTGTGTGTGTGTGTGTGTGTGCGTGCGTGCGTGCATGCGTGTAAAACAAGGCAAGTAAGCATGTGACGAAAGGAATGACGGGAAAAGCAGTTCCTAGCACTACGTATGTCTCCAAAGTGGAAAAAATGATTTGGATTTTCTTTCAAGTTCGGAAACGTACTCAGTGCGTAACTACTTTCTCCATTATTTTCCTACACATATTTACTTATTGCATACTTTACACAAAAAGTTGCTTTGCAATCTGGTGTTTAATTTTGATATGGGACGAAGTGTGTCTGATACATTGATTAATAAATTTCTATTGATTGAATATTGTTTTCTTTCAGTATTCCACACAAGCCTTGTATATGCTAGATGTTGTTCACCATTATCGATTGGATCATGTCATATTAATAAATCTTTGAAGGCGCGTGGCTCAGTGGTTCGGGCATTCGGCTCGCGATTGTAAGGTCGTGAGTTCAATTCCCGGTAACGCGTTGTGTCCTTGAGCAAGACACGTTATTTCACGTTGCTCCATTTCACTCAGCTGGCAAAAATGAGTTGTACCTGTATTTCAAAGGGCCAGATAGATAGATAGATAGATAGATAGATAGATAGATAGATAGAGTGATAGATAGATAGAGAGGAGAACCAATAATCCCATGTAACAGGTTTGATAATTATCGAGGGATTTCTCACTACATAAAACAACTGAAGAATATTTATTGATAATAGCATATATATATATATATATATATATATATATATATATTATGATCGAACAGTGAAAATGAGTGGTTAATACCACATTCT
>NC_068981.1:1840455-1841028 GCF_001194135.2 Octopus bimaculoides | reverse complement strand
ATTTAGAAATAATGCATTTCTAAATCTCTGAGAGAGATTTATGCAGTAGTGATACGATGAAGTAGTTGTATGCTGTCAACTTAATACTACTGTTGGTCAGATCCAGGAAGCGGTGCAGCTTCCTGGGTCTAACCAACAGTAGTATTATTCCCTTCAGGGGACTGTCACATTAAGTTGACAGCATACAACTGAGTTAGCAGAAGTTCGCCATTACCTTCTGCCGGGTTTAGGTGTTTCGCTCATAAACACAAACATCGCCAAGTCTGAGATTCGAATCCGCGATCCCTCGACCGCGAGTCCGCCGCTCTAACCCCTAGGTCATGTGCCTCCACTAATACTGCATTAGTGGATAAATATTCTTTATTTATTTGTGGGTTTACAAGGCTACCAATGGTTTCATGTGCAAAAAATTATCAGCAATTATCATCAACCCTACCACATGGGAACGTTGGTACTTCTCTCTCTTTCTCACTCTCTCACTCTCTCTCTCTCTCTCTCTCTCTCTCTCTCTCTCTATCTATCTATCTATCTATCTATCTGTCTGTCTATGTATGTATGTATGTATGTATGTGT
>NC_068981.1:1840098-1840445 GCF_001194135.2 Octopus bimaculoides | reverse complement strand
TGTATGTATGTATGTATGTATGTATGTATGTATGTATGTATGTATGTATCTATCTATCTATCTATCTGTAATCATTCAATCTTGTAGTGCCGTCAAAGTGCCGGACGAAATGCCTTGTGGTACCGTATCTGACATGCATTCTGTGTTCAAATCCCACCGCGAAAGTTTCCATCAACCCAGTTTTCGACGTGGAATACGGACTTGGGGTTATAAAAACTGAAACCTGCGAGGCTGCCACACAGTGGGAACGAAGTCGTGATCACGTGGTTGCGAAGCAGCTCGTAATCATTCCATCATAGTGAACTTACACACACACACACACACACACATATATATATATATATATA
>NC_068981.1:1838071-1838746 GCF_001194135.2 Octopus bimaculoides | reverse complement strand
TATATATATATATATATATATATATATATATATATATATATATATATATGAGTGTGTGGTATATTACATGTAAAAGCAATGAGGCATATAATATAGGCGCTGATATGCAGAAAAAAAACAAGCATGCGCTCACACGCACACATATATTACACAGTATCAAAGAGGCATACAGCTAAAACAGACTTACGGTAACAGGCAATATACATACGCATATCGAAAATCATGTGAGAACTAATCAACGACAGACCCTCAAATAAAAGCAAACACATCATTATAATGTATGAACATCGTACACACGGTTTCGTATAAACGCACACGCACACATAGAAACAAAGACACACGTATATAAACAGGTTATCACACGCGCACACGCTCAGCAACAAACAAACAAGCTTCCACATACACACAGGCAAACAAACATACATACACGTGTTTACAAACACACGGTAACACACACGGACGGGCACACAGCTACGAGTAATCACTCTCCATTGCACAAATACTCAAGCATTCATAATTTTTCAAGAAAGCGACAAGAATACATATGGTATAACCCACCATACGCTAACGAACTATTACAGCCACACTATTGGCAGTACGTATAGATGCGTACACGCACACACACACACACACACACACACACACACACACACACACACACACACACACACACAC
>NC_068981.1:1831223-1833456 GCF_001194135.2 Octopus bimaculoides | reverse complement strand
TGATGATGAGGATGATGATGATGATGATGGTGATGATGATGGTGATGATGAGGATGATGATGATGATGGTGATGATGATGAGGATGATGATGATGGTGATGATGATGGTGATGATGATGATGAGGATGATGATGATGGTGATGATGATGGTGATGATGAGGATGATGATGATGATGGTGATGATGATGGTGATGATGATGATAAAGATGATTTCTTTTTCCAAAATGCAATGAGGTTGGCTCTAAAGATTTGTGTGGTGCGTTGAACCGGTGAATAACCAAACAAGCCTTTGTTATGTTTAAAGGAGAAACGTAGTAACTTTCTCAACAAATTCTTTTCGTAAAAAACGATCGATTTATTTAGAATATTAAGTAAACTTCGTATTTAACTCAGTGTTGAGTACGATACCTTTAAAAACATTGTGTTGGGTCAAAAGTTTTGCAATGTTTTGGTAATTTATTTGCTTTATTAGTCAAGTTACAACAAAAGTAGCCAAGCTTCGAAGTAGAGGCCATCTTGTTGCGCTGTCTGGAGCCACCTTTCTGCCAGTTTTTAAAAATTTATTTTACCTCACACTGACACCAGTTCTTATCTTTCGAGGTGAAGAACTCTTTCACTGAAGCTTCCACCTCCTCCTGGTTGATGAAGTGTCGCGAGCACAGGAAGTGAGTCGTTTCGGAACGCTCCCTTCGCCTTTACTCCAACCAAGTCGTTAAGGTTCTACTAAAGAACTTGGTCGGCGAATTCTTTCGATGAGGTCTTGCAGCATATCCCAACCAACCCAGTCGATGCTTGTAAGTGATAATGGATACAGGGCATTTGTCTACTCTTCATCTGATAAAGTCGTTCTATTTGTGGCCTAGCATTTTCCGGAATCATCTTCTGTCAAAGTGTCTAGCTTCTTTTCTTGTCTAGTTTTCAGGTGCCTGATTATTTAATCTATCATCCAATAAGCATTAATAAAGGGTGGTGGGTTAGTTGAACTTCTACACGGTTGAGTGAGATACCTTGTAGTATCTGTTCTAACTATCTTCGCTCTGACGAAGACATCGTATGCGACGATACCGGAGTCAAACTGGAGCAACGAAAATCAACGACCTTTCCATCGGAAGAACATCGGTGGCGTAGAGAGAAACTGCCAGCCTTCCTCAGAATAACTTTACCAGGCCCAATCATACACATACGTAGAAGCATGGTTAGTTTGACCAAAGGAAGCCATATTGTTTAATTCAACAGTATTTTCTATTTAATCATTTTTCTGTTATCATTAATCTATTGAATACCTTTGCTTCAATTCATTATGAAAAATATTTAGTAAAATACTCAGTCACTATTAAACTAATGTTTTTCTAATATAAATTCATTTGAAATTTTGATGGAAGGTTTTAGTTTAAATCGATTTAAATCCTTTGATATCATAATTCTGTTAAAATACACTGTCCTTGCTTGAAATAATTTGGAAAATAATGATGAATTTAGTATCAGAACGTTGTTATTATTAAGCTGCTGTCCATCTTCACGTTCTGAGTTCAAATTCCACTGAGGTCGACTTTACCTTTCATCCTTTCGGGGTCGATTAAATAAGTACCAGTTACGCACTGGGGTCGATGTAATCGACTAGTCTCCACTCCCAAAATTTCAGGCCTTCTGCCTTTAGTAGAAAGGATTATTATGCTGCCGTAAGGCGGTGAGCTGGCAGAATCGTTAGCACACCGAGCGAAATGCTTAGCGGTATTTCGTCTGTCTTTACGTTCTGAGTTCAAATTCCGCCGAGGTCGACTTTGATTTCCATCCTTTCGGGGTCGATAAATTAAGTACCAGTTGAACACTGGGGTCGATGTAATCGACACATCCACTCCCTCAAAATGGCTGCTCTTGTGGCAAAATTTAAAACCATAATTATGCTGCTGTTTGTTCCGGCTCTTTACGTTCTGAGTTCAAATACTACCAAAGACGATTTTGCCTTTCATTCTTTCGAAGTCAATAAAATAATGTATCAGCCGAGCACCAGTGTTAATGCAACTGATTTTCCCCTCCCCTCACAATTGTCGTTCTGGTGACAAAATTGGAGAGAATTATTAAACTGTTTGAAACATAAAGTAGAAAGAAATTCCAATGGAAGGTTTTAATTTAGAATTCTTACGAAAACAACTTGTTAGTACCACAGAGCCAAGGGCAATCTCGGGAGATTTGGCATGGCTGGGAAGTGCTGCCACACTCACCGTACTCTCCA
>NC_068981.1:1828125-1830632 GCF_001194135.2 Octopus bimaculoides | reverse complement strand
GTGTGTGTGTGTGTGTGTGTGTGTGTGTGTGTCTTTGTCCCCCACCACCACTTGACCACCGGTGTTGGTGTGTTTACATCCCCGAAATCTAGCGGTTCGGCAACAGAGACCGATAGAATATGTACTAGGCATCTAAAAAAACAGTATTGGGGTTGATTCATTCGACTAAAAATTCTTCAAGGCGGTGCTCCAACATGGCCGCATTTCTAATGATTGAAACGAATGCAAGATAAAATATAATAGATAATATTTAGATAAATTCTAGAAAGATCTCTGTTGTCTTTCCGGGCAACGACGAGAGGAAATCAAGTGTGATAAGGCAGGATATTATCAACAGGAGACGCTAATGAAGCCAACCTTGGCTTCGTGAGGAGAAAAATCGATAAACGATGACAAGTCGAGATTGTTGTTCGCTATTGTAGCCACTGCCTGACCTCGATCTGTTTATCTCCAGAATACCTTTTTTGCATTTGCTTAAAGTGAAAAGATAATAAAAAATGTATATAAATGAAAAATAAAACTCGACAAGAATAGAAGCAATAACATTGATGCAAATTACAAAAACAACAGCAATAATAATCGTTTCTTTATTGGCCACAAGGGCCGTTCAACAATAATAATAATAATGATGATAATTATGCCCTGACAGGCAGTGGCTCTCATGGCTTCTGATCTTAATTGATTGGACGTGTTATCACGTACATTTTTTGTCTTGGTATAAAAGATGGACTACAGTAAATATTCTGCTTAATACTACAGAATTGCTTGTCAGTTGCTTGACAATGATGATGATGATAATAATAATAATAATCAATAATAATAATAATAATAATAATAATAATAATAATAATAATAATAATAATAATAATAATGTTTGTCCGATTGCAGCCAGATGCGACGCTGTGGAGTTCATTCTTTCCATAAGCGAGGTTACTATTTTCGTAACATATATCGATTTCTTACTTGAGAAATAAACTTGCACATTTTTCAGACGATTCATGAGGATTGATATTCATGCCTTTCCCAAAGATATTAACGACGTCATTAAAACGATGAGACTATAAGACTAAGCAGCAAAACGAGATTGCTAACGCATCTGGCCAAGACCCAAACGTTCTCGGCGGCGCTCAGCAATGTTGTTAAGAGAAAATCGTCTATTTTCTGTTTAATCTTTTCTACTCTAAGCACAAAGCTCGAAATTTTTAGGGAAGGGGCCAGTCAATTAGATCGACCCTAGTACGCAACTGGTACTTAATTTATCGACCCCAA
This sequence comes from Octopus bimaculoides, assembly GCF_001194135.2. Lineage (NCBI taxonomy): Eukaryota > Metazoa > Mollusca > Cephalopoda > Octopoda > Octopodidae > Octopus > Octopus bimaculoides. Next base: position 1,829,363 of record NC_068981.1, on the reverse strand, counting down.
AAGGATGAAAGACAAAGTCCACTTCGGCGAATTTTGAACTCAGAACATAAAGACGGACGAAATACCGTTAAGCGTTTCACCCGGCGTGCTAACGTTTCTGCCAACTCAGATAAAACTCATCACTTACAGACCCTGTCAGACTAGTCAGAATGATGTGGTTGATACACAGAGATCGTGTTCGTTTCTAGTTATTTCCATTCCAGGACGAGTTGGTCAAAAAGAAGGGGTTTAGCTCAGTATTATAGCAAAACGATTGTGTGTGTGTGTAGTCGATGCGTGGATGGCTGTGTGGTTAAGAAGCTCGCTTCGCAACCATGTGGTTTCAGGTTCAGTTCCACTGCCCGTCGTCACCTTGGACAAGTCTCTTCCACTAAAGTCTCGGGCTGACCAATGCTTTGTTAGTGGATTTGGTAGACGGAAACTGTATGGAAATCCGTCGCATATGCATATGTGCGTGCGCGCGTGTATGAGCCTTTGTATTTATCATCGCTTTACAACTGGTATTGGTTTGTTTACGTCCCCTTAAGTTATCAGTTCAGCAAAAGGAAATGATAGCGTAAGTACTGGAGCCGATTTGTTCCGATAAACCTTTGAAAGCTGTGCCCCAGCATGGCCGGCGTCCACTGACAGAAACAAGTAAAGCATTTATACGGATCTGCTATTACTCCCTGTGTACAGATTTGTAGCAAGATCTATTGAGACATTAACATTTAAATGTTTGTCCGACGACACAACCTTGTGTGAAGGCCCCTAATGTCACTGACCCTAAACGTTTCCTGTTTGTTTGCGCACGTTTCTAACAAAACCGATTAAAGAAATCGATAATGTTTTATCCAATTGCACAACATAGCTTCAATAGTCAGATTATCAGAAACCTCTATAAGTCTCTTAATCACGTCTTCTTCGCTCTCTCTGACACTCAGAGCTATAATAACTTACTTCAGATCTGGATATTACCGAAACTGTTCGAATAAATATCTCAGAATCTATGCCATGTTTACTCTTTTACTTGTTTCAGTCATTTGACCGCGGTCATGCTGGAGCACCGCCTTTAGTCGAGCAAATCGACCCCAGGACTTATGCTTTGGAAGCCTAGTACTTATTCAATCGGTCTCTTTTTGTCGAACCGCTAAAGTTACGGGGACGTAAACACACAAGCATCGGTTGTCAAGCGATGGTAGGGAGACAAACACAGACACACAAACAAACACACACACACACACACACACACACACACA
>NC_068981.1:1825727-1827667 GCF_001194135.2 Octopus bimaculoides | reverse complement strand
AAGCCGGCAACTTGAAAGGAGGAGATGGTAAATCGATTATATCGATTCCAGTACTTGACTGATATTATTTTTATCGATCCGAGAAGATGAAAGGCGGAGGCAACCTCAGCGGAATTCGAAATCAGAACGTAATGAGTTGGAAGAAATATCGTAAAGAATTATTCCTACAAGCTCCACAAAGTTTCAAATAAATCTTTCTAATTTTGGAAAAAGGTCAGCCATTTCGAGAGAAGGGCAAGCCGATTACAGTAATCCCTCGCCATATCACGGTTCACCTATCGCGGTTCACCTATCGCGGTTCACTTATCGCGGTTCACCTATCGCGGTCCACCTATCGCAGTTTATTATTTAAGCTTACGTTGATTCCACCGTGGTGTTGCTTTGCATTCATAAAAAAATAAATATATACAAATTATAAAAACAATAAAAAAATAAACAGTACAGTACTGTTTCTATTTCGCGGACTTTCACCTATCGAGTGGGGTATTGGAACATAACACCCGCGATAGTCGAGGGATTACTGTACATTAACCTCAGTACTTGGCTGCTACTTCTTTTATCGCTCCCATCTCTTCGAAATGATGAAGGGCTAAGTCGACCATGGCAGAATTTGATCTCAGAACATCATGACTCGCCATTTCTTGCTGATGCTCTAACAATTGTGCCAGTTCACCGATAGAGCGTGCAAGTTTATAATCTTTTCTACTATAGGCACGAGGCCTGAAATTTTGTGGGGGAGGGGACTAGACGATTACATCGACGCCAGTGTTTCACTGGTACTTAATTTATCGACCCCGAATGGATAAAAAGCAAAGTCGACCCCGGCGGAATTTGAACTCAGAACGTAGCGGCAGACGAAATACCGCTAGGCATTTCGCCCAGTGCAAACAATTCTGCCAGATGCCCACTAGATTGAGGACGTTCATAATACAAGGTGGTATAAAGAGGTTCCGGACCTCTTATGTTTAATAAAAAACAATTTATTTACCTAAGTTTTGACATCATCTCCTTCGAAATAGTCATCTTGTGCAGCAATACACTGGTCTCAGCGTTGCTGCCACTTTTGGAATCTGACCTGGAAGTCATTTTCCGTAAGCGAGTCGAGGATCTTCTGTGATTCTCTCTGCATCTTGACAACTGTATTAAAACGGCAACCTTTAAGCTGCATTTTCACATAGGGGAAGTGATGGAAGTCCGCGGGTGCTAAATCTGGCAAATAGGGTGAGTGCCGAAGCGATACCATGTTGTTTTTGGCGAGAAACTCACGCGTGAGTAGAGCTCGGTGGAGAATCCAATTTTTTGCCCTCCACAGATCCGGTCGCTTTCTCCGAAAATCATCCCTCGAACGCCTCAAAATGTTGCAGTAGAACTCTCGGTCGACGGTCTGGCCCTGGAGGACGAATTCTCGATGCACGATACCACATTTCCGGGGCTGACGCTCGTGGCAAGTCTTCCAGATTTCTCATCGCCTTTTAAGGACGTTTTTCCACTTTTGAAGCGCCCGTGCCACGCGGAACATTGTATACGACCCGTTGCCTCTTAGCCGTAAGCTTGCTGAATTATGCTCAATGTCTTTGTAGCAGACTTTCCAAGTTTAACGCAAAATTTCACGCTGACTATTTGTTGCTGTCCATGACAAAATCGCAGACGACAGCATACACGTGATCACAAATCCAAATTTCCGAACTTGCGAAGTAAACACAGCGATATCACTTCGCACACTGCCTCATGAAAGTCATTACTAGCTCTCACTGCGCACGCAACCGTGTGTTGCCATCTGTTGGCGCGCTATCAAAAAGTCCGGGAACCTTTTGATATCACCTCGTAATGATGTTAGTTTCTCAGTAACAATAACACTACATTCCGTGAAGAAATGTTCATCTTAAACAATCTTGATACATTTTGCTCAATATTTCAGAAATATTTTAGAAATTTAGTTT
>NC_068981.1:1823258-1825071 GCF_001194135.2 Octopus bimaculoides | reverse complement strand
CAGCGACATCGCAGTCATGTCCGCAGTTTCTGGCTGAACACGCCATTTGTTCTAGGGTGTATTCCATTCCCTATCTTCCGTGGCTAAATCGCCGCCTTTCCCCTCTTTTTCTTCCTTTTCTTGTAATTAAATTGTGGTCCAATCTTTATGCAACGTTTATTTTTTTTTATTAAGTCAAGCTTTGTAAATTAAATAACATTGAGTAATTTCAATTCAAAAATGAAATCGGTGTCTTTGACAACTTCACGTGTACAACGGCCTGCATCGAGGACGAATGAAATATGTTATCCTTTACATGGAAAAGGGAATAAGAGCTCGTGTCAGAAATGTCAAGCATGGAAAAACGGACTAAAACGGCAGAGAAAATGTTTCAGTCATTTGACCGCGGCCATGCTGGAGCACCGCCTTTAGTCGAACAAATCAACCCCAGGACTTATTCTTAGTAAGCCTAGTACTTATTCTATCGATAGCTTTTGCCGAACAGCCTAGTTACGGGAACGTAAGCACACCAACATCGGTTGTCAAGCGATGGTGGGGTGACAAACACAGACACACAAACACACACGCACACACACACATATATATATATATTGTATAAAGGATCGTGGGTAAGGTCAAAGCAATGCGAGGTAAATGCAAGGTAAATCACATAAAAACAAATAAGAGAATTAATGTAAACTTACCTTGTATTCAATATTCACACAGACGCACATCGGCGGCATTCGTCAATTTCTTGAAAATGGGCTCATAACCCCGAAATATTAAATACAAGGCAAGTCTACATTAATTCACATATTTGTTTTCTTGTGATTTACCTTGCATTTACTTCGCATTGTTTTGGCCTGACCCACGATCTTTTATACAATATATTCTACACAATGCTTCACAATAATTATTCCATGTATATACGACGGGCTTCTTTCAGTTTCCGCCTACCAAATTCACTTACAAGGCTTTGGTCAGCCCGAGGCTATAGCAGAAGACACTTACCTAGGGACTGAACCCGCAACCATGTGGTTGGTAAGCAAGCTACTTACCACACAACCACGCTGAAAAGTGGCAGTGCTGATAAGTTACTGGCTTTGTGTAAAAGAAAATACAGGAGCATCAGTTAATTATGATATTATTCAACATATTCTTCCCATCTTATTGCAACGGTCCTTCAGCTTTTCTAAGCCCTGTAAAAAAACTCGGAAAGTTTGGCCTCCAAACAAGCCTTTCGCGAAACCCTTAAAGCCAGGAACTTCTCAGTACCCCTCGTATATATGTAAACGTTATGTGGTCAATAACATTTTGAAAACGAAGGAGTTTAATATCTAATTTCATATATATGTGTGTGTGTATGTGTGTGTGTGTGCGTGAGACAACTGGATGGTGGATGACAAAATTGAATAACTCAAGAATCTGATATTTTTCTGTTTAAGTCGGCAGGGCTTGAATTGAAGGAGACTGAGCTGCTGTTTCTTGTAGATCGATGCACTTAGTATATGTCTGTGAGTACTGACGTTTCTTCTCGGGAAGAAAATGTCCAATTTTTTAACCCAAATATATCAGGGTATGACGAACACAAATGATTAATCTTGATGCACATGTGATGTTTAGTTATTTCGTTGGCCAAAGACACCGACGATACGTAAATGATCGTCCTGGTTAAAAAAGAAAGCAATATAAAACAAAAACAACAGTCAAAAGAAAAAATACAAGAAATGTTTTCATGTTTTTTTTTACCATTTTACTTATAATTATTATTTTATCAAGAGATTTCACATAGCTTTTTAAATATTATAACAGACCCTTAAATTGAAAATTAACA
>NC_068981.1:1820270-1821985 GCF_001194135.2 Octopus bimaculoides | reverse complement strand
TATATATATATATATATATATGTATGTATATATATGTATGTATGCATATATATATGCACATATATATGCATATATGCCCTGGCTTTTTGATTTTTCAGGGGATTAATTATTAGGTGTATATTAAAATGAAGTTGTTTACTGTGTCTCGGCCGCCGTGAACATTGGAAGAATCGTCATTCTGTAATATTCATTGCCCCACGATCTGGTAATTATGCTCTTGTATGGGATATATTCACTGATTCACTGTTACTGTCATGATGCGTCGTGTTTCTTTTACGTAATGCTCATGCAGACACCATATACATACAAAAATACATATATACATACATACATACATATATAAGTATGTATACATATACATGTCAATAGGTATACATTACATATATATATATATATATATATATATATATATATATATATATATATATATATATATACATATATCAATATTTTTATATATATATATATATATATATATATATATATATATGTGTGTGTGTATATATATATATATATATATATATATGTATGTGTGTGTGTGTGTGTGTGTGTGTGTGTGTGTCTGTATGTGTATAGTCATCGATGTTTAAATTCTGCGCCATTTGTTAGAGTTGTTAGCTTCACAGCTTCAAGTTAGCCTCTAATATTGTAGTTATTACGACAAATATGTTGATTACTACCACTTCTATACCACTTCTATACCACCGCCACTGCTACCTTTAGTTTAATCGAATAAATATTTTAGTCCATTTTAGTCCATTTCGTATTGTTTTTACCGCCATATTGCTATAGTTGTTGTCGTGAGCCTAATGGATCACGTATCGTGATGTGTCCGTAGCAGATCGAATTAAAATCCAATCGAGGTTCAATAGGAATTGATTGTATCACATCACCAATACCGTTGAGAAAGCCATGCATGTCTCTACTTCCATTTCCATTCTCCCGAAAATAGACATCACCGCTGAGTACAAAACCGTTTTGTTCCATATTTATTTTAAGGTACATCATAAATGACAGCGTCGTGGCGTTTTATGCTTTGTACCACCCAGACATTTCTGATTTTATTGATAATTTTTCTTTCTTAAATGTTTCCTTCGAAGAATCTCTTTATCAATTTTAAAATATCGTTGATTTTTTTCCTTGGAATTTTTTCCCGTAGGTGCTCACTTTTTTAAAAATAAAATTTACATTTATACATAAGAAACTCCTTCAAGCCTACCATACATTTCTGCAGCCGACATAGTTTCCATTTTGAACTATTAGCATATTTTGTGTTTTTTTTCTGTTTACCTTTTCCAAGCATGAATACATGTCATTTACTAGTACATTCACCTTTATTTCACAATCTAACGAGACTATTGTAAGATACAAGTAAAAATTTATGGTACATGACCCTGCCACCAAGTTCGAATCCCAGAGCTGGTAATTTCACTTCAATTTGCGTTAAGAACAGCAAAAAACAATCTTGTATTCATACTTAAATAGTAAAATTTTCAAGTGTATTTCTACTTATATATATATTTACCCAAATAAACTCACTCACACAAATGTACATACAAAGAGACCCATACGTACACACACATGTATATTTGCATATATATATATATATATATATATATGCACATAAATATATAAACATATATTCACATATATGTATGTATGTGTGTCTGCGCGTATGTGCGTCTACGTATGTATATATATATATATATATATAT
>NC_068981.1:1817759-1819960 GCF_001194135.2 Octopus bimaculoides | reverse complement strand
TATATAAATTAGCATTAAATGGCAATGAATCATCACAAGCATTTTTTTGAGTGTTCATTTTCTAAGTTTCAATATTTACAGAGTATTGTTCTTATTTTTCATTGGTTAAACGTATATTTGTTCTAACACGGGGACTTACATTGTGGAGAATTACAAACATTGATATTTCAAATGATATTTCAAATGAATAAATGCAATGTGGCCAATGCTATGGCCTGAGCACAGATAATATCAAATAAAAAAAATAAATATAAAATGGGCGCTAATGTATGTAACTCTTTTTCTTACTCGTCTGCTTTATATTTACACACTGACATCTATTTCCGCAAATTCTGCGTTAATGTCTCTTTACTTCGGATACCGCCATACCGTACTAGTTCTCTTACGTGCAACTCAATCGATGTTCACGTTTGGGCTTGGTCATGTGACGTGGATATCTGTATATGAAGGATGAAGGCTTATTTGCATAGATGGGACGTCTGAAGTATTATTCATTTTACCAAAAAGTGCTAATGTCTAGAGTTTAATTGTAGCCGAATGAGATAACTGGATGTACTATCGTTCCATATGTTATTATATTGTGGGTAAAATATATTTATAAATTTATAAAATGTATAAGCTTCATGAATTATCTTTTGAATATTGTTTAGAGTACTATTTTATGCGTAAGCAGTTTCATAGGTTTCAACTGTATATATATATATATATATATATATATATATATATATATTGTAAGAGTGCTTGCTGTCATAATACACTCTGCCTCGATAGATGATACTCCATTCCTCTCCAGTGATGTATGTGTGAGTGTGAATATTTTTTAAGCTCCCATGTATAAGAAGAGAAGGAAGTATCTTTGCTTCCCTTTAATTCCGAATGGTGTGCGCATTGGTTGTAGCGTATATTATGTAGGTTTGAGGTTAGTCTTATATATTTTCGATGTACAGTGGATCATTGTACTATGGATCTTTGTACTGTGTAATTCAAAATAGTAGGACAATTATCTAGGGTTAATCAATGAAAATAAGAGCAAAACAATAAATACTGAAAACTGCGAAAAGTCTTTTTTCGTTTCAGTTCAATATTTTCTGTTATATCCTTCTTTTATTTTGTTGGTTATAGAATGACAAGCACCTTTCTGAAAAAAGGTGTTCCTCAGACTTTCAAAAAGTGTACAGTTTCTTCATTGCTTTATATTGAGAAGGAATTCTTTACATAAGAATACCTGCTAGGAATTTTTCACTGCTTCAATAACTTAAGTGGGAGAAACAAGTGTATATTTGTAGTATTTGAATTTGCTCAGTACCTTACACACACACACACAGACACACACACACACACACACACACATATACACACGCACGTATATATATACACACGCACGTATATATATAGACACACACACACAGATACGTATTAAGCGTGTGTGCATGGTACACGGATGTTTTATGTGAAAGAATCTTCTAAGGACACACACATACACACAAACACACACACGCAGTCACACATATATACATACATCTATACATATATGTGTGTGTCTGCATGAGTGTGTGTGCGTGCGTGTGTGTGTGTGTGCGTGTGTGTGTGTGTGGGTGTATTATGAATATGAATTGATATCATAAGACTCAAATTCTTAGTTGGCTGCCTAACAGTAAGTTGGAAATCAATCCTGGCAATAATAAGAATACCTCTTTGACATCTGTCAGCCACTTCCGACGATTGCCGCAACTTTTTGGTATGAAACCAATTGTTAAACTGGGCAGAATGAGACTATAATATTGTATCTTGTTATTAATAATAATGTTATACATTCCATTAAATCATGTATATGCTTGTTTCTTTCTCAGTACTTGATATTTAAACAACATACGTTAATTTCTTGAAAATGGGGTCATAGCCCCGAAATATTGAATACAAGGTAAGTCTACATTAATTCATATATTTGTTTTCTTGTGATTTGGTTTGCATTTATTTCGCATTGTTGTGGCCTCCCCCACGATCCCTTATACAATATAGTCTACACAATGCTTCAGAGTAATTATTCCATTATAATATATACATATGTGTGTGTGTATGTATAGAGAGAGTTTTGGCATGTTTAGTTTGTCCGATGGTATATGGAAGTGTAATTACGTTTGAATATGTATGTATGTGTATATGTGTATATGTATGTACGTATATATATATATATATATATA
>NC_068981.1:1814786-1817580 GCF_001194135.2 Octopus bimaculoides | reverse complement strand
ATATATATATATATATATATATATATATAGGCATGCATGTATCTAATGTGAGTATGCATCGCATAATCTATGTTTGTATCTGTGCATCGATGTTAATGACATAACGAAGAGTAGATTGTGAAACGGACGTAACCATGCGGAAATGTGATATTTGTTCCGCCTCGCACATCCATTTGCTTTTGCTTACACACGCACAGCCACCCACCCACACACACACACACACACACACACACACATACACACACACACACACACGCACGCACGCATGCACACACACAATCATACGAACACATACACACAAACACATACATGTATATATTGAAGTAGCTGAATGTCTATGTCTGGAAGTGTGTGCTTATATATGTGTGTGTGTGTGTGTGTGTGTATGCGTGTGTGTGTGTGTTTTGTGTCCAGGTATGATAAAAATAATTTTACATTAATCTGATGGGTTACTCTCTACTTTTGTGGAGTACAAATTTATTATTCTAGAGCAAGAATATTGTTGACAGGGACTTCGAATTTTCGGTCAATTACTGCAGTCGGATGATGGCTTAACTGGCTGAAACTTCGAGATCACAGTCAATAATATTCTTCTTCACACACACACACATGTATATATGTATATATGTATATATATAATATGTATATGTATATATATATATATATATATATATATATATATATATATATATATATATATATATATATATATATATATATGTGTGTGTGTGTGTGTGCGTATATGTGTATATATGTGTGTGTATATATATATAATTATATAAGCATATATATATGTATATGTATATATACATATGTATATACATGTGTGTATATATGTATATATATGTGTATATATATGTGTGTATATATATGTATATATATATCATGTATATATATATATATATATATATATATATATATATATATATGTATGTCGTAAAGCATATTTTCCACCTAAATGTGACGGATCCCTAGTGGACGATGTTACAATAAGATATCTCCTCCAGCTGACTAACGACACAATGTCTGTCAGCTGCACGAGATGTCTTCCTGGTGCTATAAGCTACAGTAGCATCGTCCCCTATGGGTCCGCCACATTTAGGTGGCAAATACACTTCCCGATTCCGTACTGCTAGTGTTTACCTCTCGCTCAGGGATTTATTATATATATATATATATATATATATATAAAATTATGTGTGTATATGTATGTTGAAGCTTATTGACAAATGGCCTGAGTACGTGCGTTGAGTGTGAAGGAGCGCCTTGTTCAATATGGTCTACACACAAAGATTCAGTTCCACCTATGTTTATGTGGCAAAGATCTCGGCCTTTTTTTTTTTTATATATATTTCTATGTAAGATGGACAACCTTGAAACAGTATATCTGACGTTGTAGTTATTTATTTTCTCCTGGAATGATCTATTTGTTGACCCAAACTTTACACAAATTCTATAGTACATATTTCTTATGTTTATTTTTCAAACGTGAACACAAAAGTCGTACAAGCAAACATATACACACTCACATACATACATACATACATGCATACATACATGCATACATACATACACATTCTTACGTACGCACATACGAATATGTCTATGCATGTACGTATATATATATATATATATGTATATATATATGTATGCATGTAATATTGGTGTATACTTATGAGCGCGTGTACTGAGCATACATACATACATGCATATATATATATATATATATATATATATATATATATATATATATATATGGATATGTATATATGCTCACATACATATTTACATACATACATACATACATACATGCACGCATATATATACATCTATAAATGTATATATTTATACACACACGTACATATATATGCACAACTATATAAGTATACATACATACACGCACACATACTCACTTTCTCTCTCTCACACACAACGCACGCGCGCACACACACACATACACACACACATACACATGTATGTATATCTAAATATACATTTTTTCTTCAGCATTCTCTGTAAAGATAGAAACTATTCATTGAGTTCCATCCGCATTTATCTCATTGTCTTTTTTATTGAATTACTTCAAATTTGTATTCTTATTGCCTTCCATAGTTTCTCATTGCAGAAGACACAATATGGACGTCAAAATTTTACGAGAGCGTATTTGAGTCAATGGAAGTTAACCGTTTTCTTCATATTCTAGCCGAATACCAACAATAATAACCATTTTCTTCCTTCACCATTGTTTTAAGTGGAAATATTCTTGAAAATTAGTCTTATTTTAAAATCGTCGGTGCATTTATCAACGGAATAATAAAAATTCTCATTCTTTTACATTTTACCTGTTCAGTTTAAAATTCTTTTTGTTTTGTTTAATATTAATTATTTTAGCACATTTTTATTTAAGAATGGCTATTCTCAGAATCATGATGATGTATGTCAGTTTAGTTCTTTGTCCATGTTATACTCTTAATCCAAGTTTTGAAAATATGCTGTTCGGAAATACGTTTATATTCTTAATATTTTTTTTAAATATAATTCTTTCGTTTATAGATTTCGCTTCGTTTTGTATAACTATCTTTAATTTTTTTCTTTTATTATTATTATATTATATTTTTCTTTCTTTCTTTGTCACCAAGTTTGTAAAACATCCAAAGAGTGCAATATTCCATGAAGTATATATATAAATATATATACATTTTTTCTTGCCAAATTCATTGAAAGGTAATCCTCAAACTGCTTAGAAACATTTTCTTTGCGCTTCTTTTATATATATATATATATATATATATAT
>NC_068981.1:1812038-1813698 GCF_001194135.2 Octopus bimaculoides | reverse complement strand
GTACATACGTAGGCTTGAATATGTTAGATGTACACAGATATATATATATATATAAAATATGAATATATAACTGTATAACTATATACGAGGTATATAATTATCATCATATGTGTGTGTGTATGTGTGTACGCATATATATATATATATATATATATATATATATATATCCCCGTCATTAAATTCTGGTGTATTTGATATATTTCGGCTGCTGTTACTGGAGTAACAATAGCGACAACATTTATAGTAGTAGTAGTAGTAGTAGTAGTAGTAGTAGTAGTAGTAGCAGTAGTAGTATCTGTTGTTGTTGTTGTTTATTTTTGTTGTTGTTGTTGTCCTCTTGTTATCTTTTAAATTTGTTTTAATTTACTTTGTGGCAGTTTCTTTGTTAATTAATTAATCAAATCAACTCAACGAATCTTTAAATGGTTGTTTTTGTATTGTGACAGCGTTACGAACTTAAATTGTTGATGCTATTCTGTAAGATGCCGTCGGTTGGTCGTAGATGCGATATGTCTCTAGCAGTTGGATATAAGGAATTGACCTGCGCAAAGGGCCGCACTAGGTGAGAAGTGGCCGTCGATGTATTGTTGCCAGTAGCAACAGGTGGCATCTGGCTTAGATTACTGCCTACTGTACTGTCATTCAGTCTCTGGCTATTGAGAGTATACATGGCTGATACGGCAGGCGTGAAGCTGGTGTTTGGGTTAGCGAAGGAATTGCCAAGCCAACCTCGTAGGCTTGTGCTTGACGTCGCGGCTAAAAGAGGCGGTTGGCTTGAAGTAGGCATGTTTTTATTGTTCATATGGATATGTGTGAGAGGCGCGGTGACACCTCGGTTCATCAAACCCGCTGACGAGGTGGCTGTGTCAGCCAGCGACCATATCCGAGGCTTCAAGCCATCGCTGTGATCGTGAGAATTCTTCAGCAGGATGTTTGCCTCATCACTGAGGGCCGAGTCGTTGCTGCTTGCACACGGCGACTCACTGACCGTAGGTCGCGATGTATCGGAGTATTCTAACCTATGGCGGGTGCTGGCAGTCGGAAGCGGGGACGAGGTTGGACTGCTCTGAAGAGATCCTGGTATCATGTTCTGAACATTCTTTTCCATATCCAAATGTGACACAATGTCTTTTGCTCGGCGACTGCACTCTTGATCTGGGGAAAGGAAAGAAAATGGAAAATATTAGAAATAATATTGAATTCAGTCAAGGCTGTAAAATATTAAACTATCACTCACACTCACATACAAGTTGAGTGAAGTCTTTTTACTCATATACAACACGAGTCAAGGCTACGAAATATTAGTTTTAAATTTTGGCAAGATCATTCTGCCGAGCTCGACTTTGCCTTTCGTCCTTTCGGGGTCGGTAAATTAAATACCAGTTTCGTACTGGGGTAGATCTAATTGACTGGCCCCCTCCCCCAAAATTTCGGGCCTTGTGCCTAGTGTAGAAAAGAAATTTTGGCACAAGGTTGGCTATTTCGGAGGGAGGGAAGGATACGTTGATTACATCGATCCCAGTGTTCAACTGGCATTTATGTTATCGGCCCGAAGGATGAAGGGGAAAGTCGATCTCGGCAGAATTTGAACTCAGGACATAAAGCCGGACGAAATACCGCTAAGCATTTTGCCCGGCGTGTTAACAATTCTGCCATCTCA
>NC_068981.1:1809701-1811405 GCF_001194135.2 Octopus bimaculoides | reverse complement strand
TATATATATATATATATATATATATATGCATATATATATACGTATATGTACTTACACAAACTCACAGTAATTTTGAAAACACTTCTATTAGTATGCACACACACACACACACACATACCATTCTCACATAAACACAAGTAAGAAAGCAGAATTCTGCAGATAACAATTCGTCCAATTTTGGCACCATAGAAGTTTCCTATTACGTTGTGCTTTTTGAAAAATAATCATTTCGTTATCGGAAAGAACGTACGCCTTACTTGCATTTTATCAGACGAGAATTAGTTGAAATGTTTTGATACTTGTTCAATTGATGTCAACTGTTTCTCTTACACTCATGTTCAATCTATCATACGGTTATCCAAATATTTTGATACCCGAATAATATTGAGAAGGTAGTTTTGGGCTATTATTATCGGATTTGAAGAAATTAGATTTTACCACCAAAGGCGCAGACGTGGCTGTGTGGTAAGAAGCTTCCTTCCCAACCACAGGGTTCCGGGTTCAGTTCCACTGCGTGGCACCTTGGACAAGTGTCTTCTACTCTAGCCTCAGGCCGACCAAAGCTTTGTGAGTGGATTTGGTAGACGGTAACTGAAAGAAACCCATCGTATATATATATATATATATATATATATATAAAACCACATGTGAATCGTTGAATTTTCAGGATCCAATATAATCAAGATGTTTTAATAACGAAGGTAAAGGGTAGACTAGGGAATAGCACCGAAATGAGAGGGTCAATATGTATTATGTGAGAAAAAAAAAGTGTTAAATTTTTCTCTTAATTCACCTGAAGAAAACGATTTCTTTACATGATGTAATTGATTTGTCCATGAATAAAACCCACATCTGAAACAGCTGTAGTGAACCTTAGCCCATCTATGTTACATACATACACACGTGTGTGTGTGTGTGTGTGTGTGTGTGTGTGTGTGTGTGTGTGTGTGTATAATGAACCCTATATCTTTGCCGACTGTTTCTGTTTCATTACCAACATCATCATGGTTACGACAACTACAAGGAGGAGCTGCACCACCACCACTTACAATAATATCTTAATGCCAATCAATAAACGATGTTTTTATTGCGATAATATAAAATAATATTCAGGGAGTGGACCTTTCTATTAAGACTAAGGTGGGGGGCGGTGCTGGGATGTAGAGGGACGGAGAAGGTTGGGTAAATGCTTTATGAAATGGGGTGGGTCTGACTACTAGGTGTAGGGGAAAAGGGAAACAGCGACAAAATGTGGGGAGGAGGTAAATGCATTACAAAGGGGGAGGACCTGCCTCTTAGGATTTGCTAGAGATGTGGGGGGAGTAGTAAGAGATGGACGAGAGCATAGGGAAGTTATTCTAAGGGTGTCGACCGTATTCTCAAGACGATCGCCAACACTAGATTAGGTAGAGGGTGGTGGGTGGGCGTTGGGTATTAAAGAGTCAGGGGCCAGAAGAGGTGGCGGAGGGAGTAAATATATTTCTATCTCTATTGAGTCCTTCTTATTTGCTTTGTAAGAGATAAGGAGACTGCTTCGGTAACAATAACAGCAATGACGACGACGACGACGATGACGATGATGCTGATGATGATGGGAGATGATGACGATGATGGTAATGAAGATGAAAAGGAAGATGAGATGTAGTGAGTGAAAGATGCAAACAAACAAAATAGATTGTTCAATGCTAGAGTACTTCTCTAGCT
>NC_068981.1:1805942-1809634 GCF_001194135.2 Octopus bimaculoides | reverse complement strand
ATATATATATATATATATACACCCCTGTGTGTGTATCTTTATACATATATATATACACACGTGTGTATGTGTATACATACACATACATATATATGTATAATATATGTATATATATATATATATGTGTGTGTGTGTGTGTGTGTGTGTGTGTGTGTGTATAGATGTATGGAATGTTATTTCTGACACAGAAGCCATAAAACGATGGACGTCTAGAATAATATTATATGTAACATCAAATTAAAAGCGTTCATTCATTACAGATGGCCGTATGTTCCTCTCTGTGAGCTCTTTAAAAGCAAGTAGAATATTTGGTCTAGTTCGTGGATTTTGAAGTTAGAAACGAGTAAGATTTTAAAGAAAATCGGTTATTCTAAAGATACATACGATAAAAAATGTTCACATTATTTTGAATTAAAAGAGCCAGGAGAAGCATATCAAAGGGCGGAATATGGCGATAAAAGAGGGAAGACTATCGAGAGCCAAAATATTAATGGAACTATAAGTGGGAAGGAGTCTTTACTGTAGGGCTTAAAATTTGAAACGGAAAGTGAATTTTTTAATTTCTGTTCACTACTAAATTCCGAGTCCATGCAACTAATTATAATACATAAGTATTTTAACTTTAGATGTACCCCCTCTCCCTGTCTCTCTAACTACTATACCTCATGATTTCACAGTCTTCTTCCCCATTGAACCAAATATCTCATTCATTTGAAAATCTCGTTTAGAACGAAACATATGGCCATATGTAACGAATAATTTAAATTTAATATAATACATATTACGAACACATATTTTAGATTAGTATACTTTTGACTAGTGACTTGAACAACATTACATTATAGAATAGTCATTTTAGTATTTTATGAACACACTGCAATGAAATTATGCCACTAAAAAGGTCGCAGAAGAGTGACGAACATTTTTGCCACGTCATAATAGACCGTACAGTTAATAACTAAACTAAGAGTATATATATATATATTTTGTGGTTCTTCAATGGATCAAATGGCTTTTCATGATTTATGTTCGTGGTTAGGAGCGTATATATGTATATGTACATTTTCATACATACACACACAAGCACATGAAGGCAGCTGAGTCTAAACTTCGAAGTCCCTGTCAATCTTTGTTAAAATAAAACAAATGTTCTATTGTGCGTAAATGTTTTGATTGTTTGCATATCTAACTTTACACAAAACAAACTATACATACGCACCCACGCACACACACACACACACACACACATACACAAGCACACTCCTTTCATATATCTATATATACACACATATACATACTCTCTCTCTCTCTCTCTCTCTCTCACACACATATATGTATATATATATATATATATATATATATATATACACATATACACACACATATACACATATACACATATACACACACATATACATGTGCAGATATAAATATATACATATATTATACATATATAGATATGCATATATATAAATATATAAATATATATATAAATATATATATATATATATATATATATATATATATATATATATGCACATACATATTCATACACACACACACACATACATACAGAGAAAACGAGGCTGACAGACAGACAGACGCACAAAGACAGAGCTTTCGAGTCTGTCAATGAATTTAATGAAATATGACGTTGCTATCAGCTACCGTTACATCACAGACTGACCTTAGCGCTGATAACAAGAGTAAATAGTTCTAATAGTGACAACAGTAGAAGGTTGATGTGTATTGCGGAGGGTGGGGAGTAAATAGTTGTAATAGCAACAGCACAAGAAGGCTGATGTGTAGAGGTGTGTTAGTGGGGGGAGGGAGTGATGTGAGGCAAGGCTAACAGTAGAAGTAAGATCTGCTTTCTCATTTATTATGCGTTTAACTGGTTGTGGCAGGCTGTAGTGTTTCCTCTGAAGTCGACTTAGCATTTTATACGTACAAGCAGACTGACGTGGGGATATGTGCGTATTCATATGTGCACGCATATACATACATATATATATATAAAGAGAGAGAGAGAGAGAGAGAGAGAGAGAGAGAGAGAGAGAGCAGTGGTACAACAAGGCACCAATGTTTACTGGAAATAGCAGTCGATAAATTTACGATGTTATAGTATAGCTTTACGTGTGAGGGCAGCGAACCTAAAAAGTTTCGTCTTACCTCTAGGAAGAACATTCGATAAATGGACAACCCAGAATCGGATAATCCAGTACCTAGGTTTCGGACTCTTCAAATTCAAATACGTTCGTTATTGTAAATTTGATTAGTCTTCTTCAACTAGATTTACCTGGACAGTATTTTAAATGTTGCTTCATCAATGCCAGTATACTCGCCGGAACGCTTAGCCGTTAACAGAACGAGAACACTGAAAAAAGTTTTCAATGAAAAATTTAAATATTGCAATACAAATGTATTATGTAGTAAAGATTGTTTGCCAACATAACATGGCAGTCCAGGTTTAGGATGAATGTTGCTGTAACTTAGCTCCAAGAGACATCGTCTCCAGCTGGCTATACGACACGATTTGTGTCTTTATATTTTCGAACAATATATATATATATATATATATATAGCTATATGCTCCTTTTCTTAGAGTAGGGGTTCTCAATCATTTTTCATCTATGGACCCCTTTGATTACTATTCTCTTCTGGTGTGTCACCTTAACCATGCGATTTTTCAAAACTAGTTTTATAGAAACTTCTTTCAAAATTCCTATTTGTTTTGTTTATCACATTTTATGTAAAATGTTAGAGAAAGAAACCTAGCTGTTTCTTACAATACATACCAATATATAGATCTGAAGCACACCTTTTTTGGATGTCAATTTCACTTTTCATTACCTCACGAGGATAAAATTAACTCACAAATGGCTGAGTACTCCACAGACATGCATAAGATGAACGTAGTTCTCAGGGAGATTCAGCCTCACACGGAATATGACAAGGCTGGCTCCTTTGAATTACAGCTACAACTCGAGACATATATATATGAATGTATTTGTGTGTGTGTGTATAGTTAAAACATATTTGCAATAATAAGTGTCGCGTGGTGGAAATAAACGTAATTACCAAACTTTCTTTTATAAATCCATTTATTATTTTGTTCTTTTGCATTTTAATTTGTACAATAAGGTTCTTTGAATATGTATGATGTATTTTAAGGTTAAATAGTAATTCCGTTTACGTTTGTGTAACTGAGATATTTTGGTTGGATTATATTGTCATTGGTGTTACATTACTTTCTATATTCTGTAACTGTCGCAATATACTTTTCTAGGCCTGAATATCTTTGTGGTGAGGGGGCCAGTTGATTAGATCGACCCTAGTACACAAATGGTACTTAATTTATCGCCCCTGAAAGGACGAAAGGCAAAGTCAACCTAGGCAGAATTTGAACTCAGAACATAAAGAGAGACGGTCATAATATACAAACATTTCTCATGGCACCAGTACACTGTTTACAGATGCTTACATTTTTTATGTTTTCCGCGAATTTTTCACCAATCCAGCTAGTATTATATTATTACATAATACTAAGGCAGCGAGCTGGCACACTCGTTAGCACGCCGGGCGAAATACTCAGCGGTATTTCGTCTACCATTAGGTATTGAGTTCGAATTCAGCCGAGTTCGACTTTGTCTTTCATCCTTTCGAAGTCGATAAAATTTAATACCAGTTAC
>NC_068981.1:1803875-1804839 GCF_001194135.2 Octopus bimaculoides | reverse complement strand
TATATATATATATATATATATATATATGCGCGTATGTGTGTGTGCGTGTATACGCGTGTGTTTGTATGTATGTGTATATTACATATGCACATATCTACATACGTACATACATATTAGCATGTGTGTGTGTGTGTGTGTGTGCACACGTGCGGTTCAGTGGTGTGTGTTTATACACAATGGTAAAGTTAATAATATACACACAGAGACAAAGCGATAATGGTGGTCTTAAAAACGTAGAAGTTTTAACGGTGTGGTTTATCTTTCATTTAAGGCTGTCTGAAAAGGAAAAATTACATAAAACTACAATGGCGAATTATTAAATAAATAAACATATGTATAGACAGACATAGAAATGAATAAGCACAGAAAACATTTCCATATGGAAATCGATAGATAAAGACCAAACTATTCAAAAGAAAAAAAAAACCCAACAAAAGCTCGAAAAAGAGGTGGGAAAAATAGAGTGCAAGGATTGTAAATGGGATTATATAAACCGGAAGCGTAAAATGCGTGAAATAAAGCTACCATATGTAAATAAAATCACAGTATTGTTGTTAAGTGCTGGAGTAAACCGCGTGCCTTCACTTCCTGTTGACGTCGCAGCGCCTGTCAATAAATGGGCGATAGGTGCCGCTCTGGTTTTATGTTTTCAAATCAAATAAGCCCAGCCAGACGGCTGCGTTCGATTCACTGGTCACTCGTTGAGTTGGTTGCTGTTGGAACTAACTGGAGGTGAGGTTGTTTCGTAAGCACCTCTAGTAGTAGTAGTAGTAGTAATAGTAGTAGTAGTAGTAGCAGTAGTAGTAGCTGTTGTTATTGTTATTGTTGCTGTTGTTTAAATATGATTGAAAGAAGGTGTTCGGTTAAGGAGCGGCAAACCCTCCTCAATAATAACAATAACAATAATAACAATAATAATAATAATAATAATAATAATAATAATAATAATAATAATGATGATGAT
>NC_068981.1:1800843-1803778 GCF_001194135.2 Octopus bimaculoides | reverse complement strand
GATGATGATGATGATGATGATGATGATGATGATGATCGATCGACAGGACAATGATGCTACTGTTGGTGGTTATTGTTTGTGATAAAGTAATATTTATCCAAGTCTCAATTACCAATTAACATAACAAAAGGAAAGAAAAAAACAAAATAAAACAAGAAAACAAAAATAAAACAAAACAATAACAACAGAAGCAGAAAAAGCAGAAGGCGGCCCAGCCACAACTTCCAATACAACAACACCAGTTACTAAAACACCGCTCTGCCTGAATAGTAGCAGCAGCAGTAGTAGTAGCAGTAGTAGTAGTAGTAGTAGTAGTTTCTAAATTTTGCTACAAGGTTAGCAATCGTGGAGGGAGATGGTTAAATATCTTACATCGACTACTTTATTGAAAGGCAGAATCGACCTTGACACAATTTGAACTTTGCACGTAAAGAGCCAGAAGAAAGGCGCTAGGCACTTTTGTCTAACGCGCTAACCATTCTGCCAGCTCACCGCCTTAATAATAATAATAATAATAATAATAATAATAATAATAATAATAATAATAATAATAATAATAATGATGATGATGATGATGATGATGATGATGATAATAATGAGAGCTCTCAGAGAGCGCAAACCTCCGCCAAGGCAACACCTACGTCTTCTGAACGATTAGCCGGAGATGATTTTTAAAATTAGAATATTTGAAGTAAACGCGACGGCTCTCACAAACAAGAATACTAAAAGTGAACCCGATCGCTCTCAAAAATTAAGTAAACAAACAAAAAAAAACAGGAAAAGCAATCCAGAAACTTTGTCCGGTACAGGATCGATCCCCAAAATCTAATCAGTTCGTGCCAGTCATAAGGTCAAAGATCCCTCAAAGTTCCATTCGAATCCATCCAGCGGTTCTTGAGATATCTTGTCCACAGACAAACAAGCACGACAAGAAACAATACCTCCGCCTTCGCTAAGGGGAAGGTAACGACAACAACAACAACAACAACAACAACAATAATGATAATAATAATAAATGCCCGGATGCAGTACCAGGTAGTGGCTCTCATTGCTTCTGATCTTAATTGATTGGAAGTGTTATGATGTACATTGTTTTGTCTTGGCATAAAAGATGGGCTACAGCAAATATTCTGCTTAATACCACAGATTTGCTTGTCAGTTGTTTGACCTTAACCAGTTGAGCATGTCCCTTGGTGGCTGACGAGATGTGCATCTCTGATCATGAGCAGAAGTAGTGGGGGAGTATCATAGCCATGTGTTGAGAGGAATTCGTTGTGGTTTGAATAATTCACCTTTCGAAACATGGGTCGTTTTGCTCAACATCCTTAAACAAACCTTATTCAGGGACCTTTTGAGCGGGATGGGCTACTCGACCTGAAGAAAATTCTAACTGGGCCCCACCTGCGAGGTCATGCGCTGTTTATCTTGATATGAGATCATCATTTGGCGTAAATATGGTTGTGATGCATGTGCCTGGTGTACCCTTATCAGACGGGTAGTAATAATGGGTATACTGGGCTTCGTATATTTTACCCCAGTGTCACTTTGATGGCATGCACTGCTCTCTCACATAATAATAATAATAATAATAATGACGATGATGATCAAAAAAGGACTGAGAATTATTTACGAATGATCTCTGGCTTACCATCCATGCAGGAAGTGCAAAAGGTTGTCGTAACTGGTACGTCACACGTACTGAGAAGAGCAGTGTCGCAGTGAATTTTCTTTCCTTTTTCCCCCTTTCGTTTCTTTTTTTTTACTTTTTTATTGTTTACTTTTTCATTTTTCTTTTCTTCCTCTTTTTCTCTGTCACCTGACTTTGTAAAAGAACAATCTGGTGTGTTTATCTTAATGGCCTACCAATGTATACAGTCCGTTTCTCTAAACTAGGTGTCAGGAAGACACTCGGCAATGATCCAACTTGTACAAATGCAAAACAAAAGTCAAACATAAAATAATAATAATAATAATAATAATAATAATAATAATCCTTTCTACTATAGGCACAAAGCCTGAAGTTTCGGGGAGGGGATGAGTCGAATACATTGACCCCAGTACTTAACTGGCACTTATTTTATCGACCCAGAAAGGAGAAAAGGTAAAGTCGACCTCGGTGTAATTAGAACTCAGAACGTAAAAACGAATTAAACGTTGCTAAGCATTTTGCCCGTCGTGTTAACGGTTCTGCCAGCTCACTGCCTTGATACTACTACTACTACTACTACTACTACTACTACTACTACTACTACTACTACTAATAATAATACTTGAATATTCATATTTTTTATGATGATAATCAGAGAGCGCCCCACCGGAAGTGAAGTGGGGAGCACGCAGTCAGGAGCTGCTACGACGACTGTTCACACCTATTGAGCGTTGAATACGGAGTGGAGCGTGTCTTTACTATTAACAACAACAACATCACCAACAATAATAAAAATAAAAACAAAGGTATTTTCATTGAGTGAGAAATGTCAATAATTGTTACTACATAGGTTAGCTTACAACAATAGATCCGCCTCACCTCTGTTGTGAAAATCTTGGTTCTTTCAATTAGCGAATGAATGGAATAAAGTTTGAGGGATTTAACGAGGAAGTGCTACTTAGACGAGTTATATTAATTAGTCGATATGCCACTCGTTGTTTAATTACTGGATGTGTTTCATGTATTTAATGGTAAGTGTGGTTGCTTATTGAGGCTTGGTTTATATTTCGTCAGTGACTAAGAAACGAAGGAGTTACTTCATTATCGAGACTCAGAAACAACGCATTTATAATAATAATAATAATTCAGTGTTACTCAACACGCGCGCGTGCGCGTATAGATCTATACGTACAAATACATCTTACGATACACGCACATACAAGCTCGCACACACACACACACACACACACACACACACACACACACACACACACACACACACACACA
>NC_068981.1:1798913-1800505 GCF_001194135.2 Octopus bimaculoides | reverse complement strand
AGAATACGCTTGTGATATTCCAACTTCTAAAGGCAAATTCACTGCAGTTACGGTGGAGAAAAGAATTCTCTCTATTGGTAAAAGGTATAAAAACGCCATATACATATTATTATTATTATTATTATTATTATTATTATTATTATTATTATTATTATTATTACTATTATTATTATTATTATTATTATTATTATTATTATTATTATTATTATTATTATTATTTAAAACAATTTGATTCGGGTCCATGCACCTTAAAGTTTTGTAGGCTTCTTACAGGAACCTAGCTCGTTCAGATTACTCGGTGACCTGAGCCTGAGCGAGCAAAGGTTTTTGTAAGAAGTCCACGAAACTTTAAGTCGCATGAAGCCAAGTCAAACTATTTTAAATTATAATAATATATGTAGCACCTGTTATATGTGTTGAGTGTGTCTTTCTTTCGTTTGTCCGCTCACTCGTAGAATTATATGGCAGCTGGATGCAATATAAACCGTATAGGCAAAACTTTAGTCGTCACTAACTGTGAGTGAACGTGCTACAAACGCATATGTTGCAAGAAATAACAGTTAAACCACTTGTAGCTGCGTAAAGGCACATTCGTATATACTGACAGGGTGAATAACTACCTCATGAGCGAAGCAACACTAGAACACCGGACTGCACTGCTCCATGCTAATAATGGGAAGCGTCCATGAAACAGTTAATTTTCGCTGTCAATATATATATAAACCTATGGAGGCACACTATCGACAATTCTCATTGGGATGAAACTTTGCAGTCTGGTGTTCTAGCGTTGCTTCACTCATGTAGCAACGGTCCACCCTGTCAGTATATATATACAAATGTGCTTTTACGCAACTCTAAGTGGCTTAGCTGTTACTTCTAGCAGTATATGAGCTGGTAGCACATAGAGTCACAGTTAATGACGACTATATTTTACCTATACGGTTCCTAGCGCGCTCAGCTGCCCACATTAATACTTACTCAAACGTATATACACTCTCTCACATACACACTTTTAGTAAAAACAGGTTCACATTAATTACATAATTTGGTAGACGCATGTCTGTAAACTTAGTCTGGTGTGACTGATAGCGAATTTAGCCATGTATAGCCGCCATACACACGGTGTTACTACATTCGTTAAGCTCTTTGTTAAATAAACATTTCTGGTCGAGTTATTCTTGACAAACGTCTAATGTTTAATATATACAATCATTTACATGTGTGAGTGTGTGTGTGGCTGTGTGTTACATGGTTCATTGCTATATATGTGTGTGTGTGGTTAATTAGTTTTGCTATAATGAAACCATTTTTTAAATCCATATCTTAAGAGATAGTCGTATGTTTTAGGAAAAATCACAACAAGCTCACAAACGTATGGTAGCAACATTTTCGTCTCGATGAATCAGTGTTTTGTGTGTCGGGAAATCAAGATTCACGCCTGCTGCATTGGTGGTGACGCCGATCCAGATTGTTATATTGTTATTTATTATAATGTTTACACGCGCGCGCACGCACGCACACACACACACACACACACACACACACACACATACACACACACACACACACACACACACACACACACACACACA
>NC_068981.1:1795869-1798424 GCF_001194135.2 Octopus bimaculoides | reverse complement strand
ATGCAATTTACGAATGGACAAGAGGGAAGCCAGAAACATAACGAACATGGAATTGATAAAGGTTAAGAATCATCAGATTCATATCTGATTTTGGTAAAATCTAAGACAAAGAGTAAAATTGATTTGAAGCACAACCGACCAGAAATTGTTATCTGGTATTTATAAAAACACAAACTCCCTTTCTACTGATTTCTCTCTCTCCCTCTTTCTCCCTCTTTCTCTCTCTCTCTCTCTCCCTCTTTCTCTCTCTCTCTCCCTCTTTCTCTCTCTTTCAGTAAGTATGTACAGCGTTTATGCAAAAGATGTGTGTGTGTGTGTGTGTGTGTGTTATATAATGAATAACTTAGCTTACTGTCAGTGGTGTCCAGTCCGTTGATTTTCTTCATATTCTCATCTTTCTCCTTAAGATCATCACTGTCGCTGTCACCAGCTTTATCTCGACCGTCTCCGTCATCATTGTCACCACAACGATTCCGAGGGGACCACGTCATTTTATTCTCTTTCTTAAGTCTTCGCCTGGCATTCGCAAACCAGGTGGACACCTGGGTAAGGGTCATTTTTGTGATTATAGCCAACATAATTTTCTCTCCTTTCGTTGGGTAGGGGTTTTTTCGGTGTTCGTAAAGCCATGCTTTTAAAGTGTTCGTAGTTTCACGAGTCGCGTTTTTCCTCCGGGCAGCGCCATTTAAATCCATCGTTCCATACCTAGAGAGCAGAGAGAGAAAATAAAAGGATTATACGGAGATAGACGCACATATACAGATACTGTATACATACACACATAGATATAGCATAAATAATATACGCACAAACACATACACACATACTTGTGTGCGTGTATGTGTGCATATAATAATAATAATAATAAACCGCATGGCATATAACCAGCCAATGTACGCCACTAGACCAGAAAGAATATAAGAGACGCCACGACAATATAGCCAGGCTTGTCCATTAAACACTCTGCAACAAGTATGAACTTGACAGAGCAAAAAATTGGTATGACCACAAACCTGAAGGCATCATCGAAAATGATAATACAAAGATCCTATGGAACTTTCTGATTCAGTGCGACCATGAGATAGAGAATAGGAAGCCGGACATAGTGTTGATTGAGAAAGAAAGCAAACTATGCTGGATCATAGATATAACATGCTCAGCTGTCAACAAGGTATGCGATAAGGAAGAGAGAAAAGTCGAGAGATATGGCAGGTTAGCTTGGGAAGTTAAGCAGCTGTGGTCGAGGAAAAAGGTAGCAGTAGTACCAATAATTGTCAGAGCCCTGGGAACAGCGAGCAAAAATCTTGAGAAGTACGTGGAACAAATAGGGGCTGCAATAAGGGTGGAGCACTTGCAGAAAACAGCACCTCTTGGAACCGCTCGAATACTCTGGAAGGTGCTCGAAAAATAAGGGGTGTTATCTTAGTTCACTGGTAGTGAACAGCTGACACCGTAGTACATCTGCAGCGTTAGGAGCTGTGCAAAGGCAATGACAACAACAACAACAACAACAACAACAATAATAATAATAATAATGTTCTGATGCAGTACGAGGCACTGTCTCACATGGTTTTTGATCTTAACCAGTTGAGCATGTCGCATAGTGGCCGACGATATATGCACCTCTAATCACGAGCTTGTGTTGAGAGGAATTCTTTGGGGTTTGAACAATTCACTTCTGCAAACATAGGTGTATTGTTCATCATCCTTAAACGAATCTTATTTGAAGACCTTTTGAGCACAATGGGCTACTCGACCTGAAGAAAATTCTAACTGGGCCCCACCTGCAAGGTCATGCGCTGTTTATCTTGATATAAGATCACCGTGTCACGCACATATGGTTGTGATGCATGTGCCTGGTGTGCCCTTATCAGACGGGTAGTCATGATGGGTATATTGGGCTTCGAATACTTGTACCCCAGTGTTACTTTGGTGACATGCACTGCTCTCTCACTCAATAATAATAATAATAATAATAATAATAATAATAATAATAATAATGATAATAATAATAATGATAATAATAATATGCCAACACTATGGAATAACAACAGAAAAAAGATGGTATAGGCACACGCCAGAAAAGGTCACAGAAAACGAGAAAGCAACCATACTATGGGATATGCCAATACACACAGATAGCGAAATTAAAGCCAATAGGCCAGATATAGTTGTCAGAGATCAAGAAGGAAAAAATGCTTTCTAATTGATGTATTAATACCAGCAGATGACAACGTTTCTCTAAAAGAAATGGAGAAACTTTCAAAATGCAAAGACCTGGAAATAGAGGTAACTCGAATGTGGAATCTAAAAACAGAAACAATTCCTGTCATATTAGGTGCCTTAGGTATAATAAAAATATATTCAGATAAATACATAACAAAAACACCAGGACTTAC
The DNA here is from genome assembly GCF_001194135.2 of Octopus bimaculoides. Taxonomy (NCBI): domain Eukaryota; kingdom Metazoa; phylum Mollusca; class Cephalopoda; order Octopoda; family Octopodidae; genus Octopus; species Octopus bimaculoides. The sequence continues at coordinate 1,796,025 of NC_068981.1, read as the reverse complement.
AAATATATATAACATAGAGAAAATTGCACTACTGGGCACTGCACACATCCTACGCAAAACACTTTCAATACAGTAACCATAAGAGCATCACAGCAAACCACAGCACATACCCAAGGCACACAGATCTGCGCTCGGTAGTGAAGTGAAAGCACGTTA
>NC_068981.1:1790942-1795531 GCF_001194135.2 Octopus bimaculoides | reverse complement strand
ACACACACACACACACACACACACACACACACACACACACACACACACACACACACACACACACACACACAGTGAGATAGGTTTTAAACATAAAAATAATAAAACTTAGCTGAATAAGGAACTGAATAAGTAAAACAGAGTTGAATATTTTAATTTTGTTTTAAATTATGAGTCAACTCGAAGTTTCGCCAGAATTGGCTCTTCAAGCTGTGCTATAAAAGAGGGGTAGAGGCGATTACAAGAAAATACTTATACATACATACTTACTAATGTACGCGCGCATGCGTACAGGTTCAGGTTGTAGTTATCAAAGGTGGTGCACAATACTTCAAATAGGTGGAATTAAATTGTTGATAAAAGGCAAAAAAAAACAACATACATATAAATAACTAAAGAGAAAGATGCAAATAAATAAAAAAAATATGTAGGGCTGAATCAAATGTATGGTAGGTGTAAGGTAGAATAATGAAATAAGAAAATGTGTATGGGGGGAGGGGAAGGTTGTTGAAGCTCTTCCAAGGAACTGAAGCTCCACTGACTAAACAGAAACCGTAAAAGATATGCAATGATATGGAGGATTCTGGTAAGTCTAAATCCCAATTTTGGAACTGAAATCTATATCAACCGCCCAACTGGACGGCACTGTATAGTAGCAAAGATCGGGTCTTTTCCATCTAGAATAAGGACCCAGTGTTGTAATAGCTCGGGTTTTAAAGGTCCACAAATGTTCAACTTTCTTATTTCTTTACTGCCTACAGAGGGTGCTAAACATAGAGGGGACAAACAAGGACAGACAAAGGGATTAAGTAGATTATATCGACCCCAGTGCGTAACTGATACTTAATTTATCGACCCCGAGAGGATGAAAGACAAATTCGGCCTCGGCGGAATTTGAACTCAGAACGTAACGGCTGACGAAATACCGCTAAGCAATTCGCCCGGCGTGCTAGCGTTTCTTATTTCTTTATTGTCCACAAGGGGCTGAACATAGAGGGGACAAACAAGGACAGACAAAGGGATTAAGTCGATTATATCGACCCCAGTGCGTAACTGATACTTAATTTATCGACCCTGAAAGGATGAAAAGCAAAGTCGACCTCGGCAGAATTTGAACTCAGAACGTAACGGCTGACGAAATACCGCTAAGCATTTCGCCCGGCGTGCTAACGTTTCTGCCAGCTCGCCGCCTTCAAATGTTCAACTTTATGCCAAACAATCTCACGGGTTTGCGTGGGGTAGTAAAGGTCTTCAAAGAACGTCTAAACAAATTTTTATCTGAAGTTCAAGACACATTTAATGCATATCACTTTTACTGGATCTAGCTAGAAGCTGAGGTCAGGGCTATTGTAGAAGACACTGGCCCATGGTGCCACGCAGTGGCACTGAAACGGCACCATGTGGTTGGGAGGAAAACGTCTTACCACGCAGATCTATCTGTCTGTCTGTCTGTCTGTCTGTCTGTCTGTCTGTCTGTCTGTCTATCTATCTATCTATCTATCAATCTCTCCATCTCTCTCTCTCTCGCTCTCTCTCTCTATCTCCCTCTCTCTGATTCTCTCTCTCTCTCTCTCTCTCTCTCTCTCTATTCCCTTCTCTCTACCTACCTACCTACCTATCTAGTATCTATTTATCTACCTATCTATATCTTTCTTTCTTTCTTTCTTTCTTTCTTTCTTTCTCTTTCAATCTATCTGTCTATCTATCTATCTAATTCCCACCCCGTCTCTGCTCTTTCCCTGAAGCTGTCGTCTTTTGGTTACTGAAGATCATCAGCCGTATCGACCTCGCTGGTCCTTATGGTTGATGCCATTGGAACATAGGTGATGACTAAAAGTAGAAATCCTTCCTCCAAGAGCCTACTGTTCATAAACGTACAATTTGTAATATACCAAGAAACGATCGGATTTCTCCTGGAGGTTCTAAAAAATTCATATTCCAATGAATAATCTGCTGAGATTCATTTCATTTTGTGACTCAGAACATGGGAAACTAAATACTTACGTTCCACCGTAAGAATACGTCATTGAAGGTTCGTATGGGTAACATGCTCCTGATTGAGTGATCCCCCGCCAGGCGTCAGTGCTGTCTTTTAGTTCATATGATGTGTTCTGAAAACAGAAATATAACAGTGAATGTGTGCATGTATACGAAATCCAATGGATGTATGAGTGATCCAAGACTGCGGGTTAAAGTTTTGCACCGATGGATTTGAAATTCTGCTCAGAAGCATATTTTGTCAAGGAAGATGTCATATATTGTGTAACATTTTCCAGATAGAAAAACAAAAACAAAAATAAAAAACAAAAACGAGAATATTGTTTATATTAACCGCAATCACAGCAATAGATATTGGAAGTATTTATTGATTAGAAAATTAATTCATTTTAAGAAATGTATTTGAATAAATATAAATGTTTTACTAGCAAATATAACAAATACAAATAAATAAAAACAAAATTGCATTTTAGGTTCTATATGTAGATGTAAGGAGTTTGCTTAACAGCCACACCGTTCCGGGTTCAGTCCCACTGCGTAGCACCTTGGGCAAGTGTCTTCCACTATAGCCTCGGGTTGACCAAAGCCTTGTGAGTGGATTTGGTAGACGGAAACTGAAAGAAGCCCGTCGTATATCTATTTATATGTGCGTGCGTGTGTGTGGGGGGTGTTTGTGTCCACCACCACCACCACCATCACTATTTAACCGTTGTTGGTGTTTTTACATCCCAGTAACTTAGCGGTTCGGCAAAAGGCACCGACAGAATAAGCACCAGGCTTTCATAAAATAGTCAATTCAACTGACTAAAAGTTCTTCGAGGAGGTGCCCCAGCATGGCCGCAGTCTAATGACTGAAACAAGTAAAAGATAAAAGAAATTAACCCTCAGCTTCGCGAATTATCTCCCTTTTTTTTCAGAGTCAATCACAACTGTAGCCATATTCTGTTTTGCTTCTCTTTCACCAACTAAGAGGTAAAGTTTCAACCAATTAAATATATTTTGCGTAGAATATTCAGCAGCTCACTCGCCTCCTTTTCTTATTCACTAAAGAAACGACCGAGGTGTTTTAGTTGGTATTTATTTTATCGACCGCGACGGATTACAAACGAATCTACGAGGAATTTTAATTTAGTAATACGAAACCACATACAAGTATATAACATGGGTATTATAGAGGCAGAGATTAGCGACATAATTAAAGCGAGCAATACTTAATCCGCCGTTAAAGCCACCTCGTTTCCGCGTTTTTATTTTGTTTTCTAAGCATAAGATTTTCGTTGTTTTTTTTTTTTTCAAAACGAAAAATAATAGATGAGATTGTCTCGTGTTTACTATATCATGAGTAGCCATTTTACGAAGGATCAGTTGTGTGGAAGACAGCATCAGTTCCAAAGAGTTTGCAAAAGAAATTTAAAAGGAATGGTAGAAAGATTCAAAGATGCGTTTTTTAGCGTTACGTAGCTCCGTACTTATGTTTGATCTATTGTTACAACCATCATTTTATCGCAACAAGGATAACAGCGGTTTTCAGTTACAAGACGTACACACAAACACATACACATACATACATCACAAACACTATGCACATGCATGGATGGATACACACACACACACTCACTCACAAACACACACACTCACTCACACACACACACACACACACACATCCGAAGGGATGAAAGGCCAGCTTGAACTCGGTTGAATTTGAAACCAGAACGTAAGAACTGCAAGAAATACAGCGTGAATTTTTTTTCCGACGCACTAATGATTCCTCCTCCTCCCCCTCCTCCTCTTTATTATTATATTTCAAATGCCGCTGAAATCGACTTTACCTTTCACTCTTTCGGAGTGGTTAAAACAGGTACCAGTTGAGCACTTGCTATCATCATCATCATCATCAACTTGTTACTAACAGATCTTGCTCTCGCTATTTTGATGTAATTTAGGTGTCTTCCGGGCAAACCAACTATTTTTGTCAAAACGATACCTCAAAGAACACAAGAATCAAACTGATTAACAACTGGAGGATAATGCCACTCGGATACACACACACACACACACACACACACACACACACACATATATTCATATATACATACATAATATATTATACACAAATACATATATATTTATATGCATTATATGCATATAATATATATATAGGCCCAGGAGTAGCTGTGTGGTAAGTAGCTTGCTTACCAACCACATGATCCTGGGTTCAGTCCCACTGCGTGGCACCTTGGGCAAGTGTCTTCTACTATAGCCTCGGGCCGACCAAAGTCTTGTGAGTGGATTTGGTAGGCGGAAACTGGAAAAGGCCTGTCGGATATGTATATATATGTATATGTGTGTGTGTCTGTTTGTCCCCCCCCCCCTCATGACATCGCTTGACAACCGATGCTGGTGTGTTTACGTCTTCGTAACCTAGCGGTTCGGCAAAAGAGATCCAACAGAATAAGTACTAGGCTTACAAAGAATAAGTCTCGGGGTCGATTTGCTCGACTGAAGGCGGTAGTCCAGCATGGCCGCAGTCAAATGACTGTAACAAGTAAAAGAGTAAAAGAATATATATATATATATATATATATATATATATA
>NC_068981.1:1788996-1790932 GCF_001194135.2 Octopus bimaculoides | reverse complement strand
ATATATATATATATATATATATATATATATATATACACGCACATACATATATATAAATATGCAATATGCACACATATCTATATGTATTTTACATGTATATATAAATATACACACACACGCACACACATTACAATGTAAACATGAGTGAAACATAAATGTGTGACAGTTATTCTATTACTTAAATCTCTAACAATGTAGCTTTGTTTCCTTTTTAATACCAAGATCTTTCTTTATAAACAGAGTTCAATATTTCGGCAGCACTCCTTATAACTAAAGGTATCGATTCATTTGAAAAATCTAAAAAAAACAAAAAAACATAACTACGCACGTATATTATATGTCTGTTATTATATATATATATATATATATATTATATGTCTGCATGTATGCATGTATGTACGTATGTATGTATATACGTCTGTGATTTTTGTTTTTAATTCTCAGAATTTTCTCAATAAAAATGTCGATTTCGAACAATAAAACAAATTTCTATCGTTGCAAATTAGACAACAATAACGAAGATACATATGTCATTCCTTTTGTTTTTGTTGTTGGTGTATTATAATACATGCATATCAACATATATTCATACATACCTATACACACACACATATATACTCGTGTTGTGTTTTATGTAAGGTTAATATTGAAATTGTTCAAAAGCTAATACAATGCAAATGGAAACAGAGGCGTGAAAACAGAAATAATAAAGACAAAACAACGAATTGCACTTCATTTATGTTTCTATATTCCGGGGTTAAAAGCATTTCGTCAGGAGAAAATGGAGGATGGTGTCGAGTCGTGCGAGACCGTCTTTCATTCTCTTCTAACGAAGGAGAAATAACCCTGAAAGACAGAAATATTGTAACTCTTATTATAAGTTTTTCATTTATTATAATAGGTGCATTGGGCCTGCGTAACACAATGACATAGCTAAAGTGTTTACCGCCCAGTGAAGCCCTTAAGTTCGCCGCTCCCACCTGGTCCGTAAGTCTATACAGGCTTATATAACAGGCCCAAAAATGCCGCCTCATAAGAGAGTCACCTGTTGTGGGTCGCTCTTTCATCTCTCTGTAACTACGCTACTGACGTTACAATAGTTTTGTATAAAAACAAAAATCCAAGAAAAGCTGACGTTTTCCAAGAACGAATAGAAGTAAATCGATTTTCATTTACCAAATACAATCGATTAGAGGTACAGGGAAAATCTGTAAAACATTTCCGGGGGGTTACTGGCCTGAAAACACGGACATGTGGAGTACACATAGACGTGCACACACGTAAATAGTAACGATGCATATACACTTTTGTATCAAAAACACATAGACATCAGTGCAGTCACATATTCACATATACACTCATATATGCACATATATATACACACATGCACATACACATATATATGCATATATAAATGCGCATATACACGCATAGACATATACACATATTCGCACATATGCAAACAGGCATACATGCACATACACACATACAGACAGACAGTCACACACACACACACACACACACACACACACACATATATATATATATACATATATATACTCATATATACACATATGTACACATATACACACATACACATACGCACACATATACAAACATGCATACGTGCACATACACACATACAGATGCATATATATATATATATATATATATATACACGTATGTACACATATACAGGTACGCACACATATACAAACATGCATATGAATTGGCCCCAGCACGTGTTTTTAAAGCCTGGTAATTACTCTATGGGTCTCTTCTATTTGTCTCTTCTAGGTTACGGGGACTTAAACATACCAACACCGTTTGTCACGCGATGGTGCGAAACACAGACACAAACACACACACACACAAACACACACGTACATACGACGGGTTTCTTTCAGTTTCCGTCTACCACTCATAAGGCTTCAGT
>NC_068981.1:1783996-1786496 GCF_001194135.2 Octopus bimaculoides | reverse complement strand
AATAACAACAATGATATTAATAGCAGAATTAACAACTATATTAAACAACTGCAATGTAAACTATAACATCTACAATATTGATACCAAAGAGCAAAAAGACAAAAAAAAAAAACCAGAAGAAAAAAAATTATCCAGGTTCCGTTCACATCAAGAAAACATTATCGCACCATTCTTCCCTCGCACTAAACTTGAACGGTACGGAACTGGAGACCTCGGAGTCACTCCAAATGCTACGCCTCGCTATCACTGAATATTCTCCCTACTGTTCCCTACTTTACCCTAGCTCTTTTTTTTTTTTTTAAGGAACGGCTTTCTTTTATTTTGTCATTGCAACAGAGTTTCTCGTCATCGCTATTTGGATTTTGTGCGAGACGATCAGCAATGTCTCCCGGGATCTTCTGTGTATTGCATAGTCGCAACTTTTGAAATACTCTTTACATTAGTTGTTGACTGCTCTTTATCCCTCATAAGCTGGAAGAGGGTGGACTTGTTATAAGCAGGGCCATAAACTGGTTAAGCCTCTCTGAAGAAATCTCGTATATCATTACATGTTGCGTCGACACCCCTAGGCGAAGAAGTAGGATCTCCCAAGACATATAAATAGAGGTAGTCTGGCCGTGGTAGGAGTGTTGAGTAGCAGTCGAGTAGCAGTTGTGTAGCGGTTGAGTAGGGATCATCCGAAGGTGCTAGATAGCAGTAACTTGAGACATAACATTACATATCATACAATTTCTGGATTTCAAGCATATTGCCCCCCAGTTAAAGCAATACTTCACTGTGTGGGTTAGTTTCTGTTCTGCAACCTCGATTGCAGCTACGCCTTCGTTTGGCGCTCATTATTCTTTATTATTTTGAGGCGGTGAGAATAAAAGCTTTTCCAGTATTTATTCCGGCCCTCTACTATTCAGAGTTCAAATCTTGGCGATGTTAGCTTGGTCTTTCACCCCTCGGGGGTCGATCAAATAAAGTACCTGTCAAATATTAGGGCTGGTTGTATCAACAAATCTTTAGCCCTCAAAACTGCTAATCTGGTATCTAAATCATTCATATAATTTCGCAAGACTTGTTAAAGCCTCTATGTTGATCAACGCTGGATTCCAGCTTCCTCATCAAACCAGTTTTCGTGGCTTCTTATCGCAAAACTCAAGAATTCTTGGCGAGGTGCAGAGATCCCACTCCTAAGAGTGAATCATAAATTTTCAGGAGTGGCTGTGTGGTAAGTAGCTTGCTTACGAACCACATGGTTCTGGGTCCAGTCCCATTGTGTGGCACCTTGGGCAAGTGTCTTCTACTATAGCCTCGGGCCGACCAAAGCCTTGTGAGTGGATTTGGTAGACGGAAACTGAAAGAAGCCCGTCGTATATATGTATATATATATATATGTATGTGTGTGTATATGTTTGTGTGTCTGTGTTTGTCCCACCAACATCGCTTGATAACCGATGCTTGTGTGTTTAAGTCCCCGTAACTTAACGGTTCGGCAAAAGAGACCGATAGAATAAGTACTAGGCTTACAAAGAATAAGTCCTGGGGTCGATTTGCTCGACAAAAGGCGGTGCTCCAACATGGCTACAGTCAAATGACTGAAACAAGTAACAAAGTAAAAGAATGGTGCCATAATGTCCCAGAGTGATTAACCAATGAGCTTATAGTCCAGGCTCTGCTGAGTCCCAGGGTTGATATATTCGCTACCGTATTTGACCGTATTCGCTACCGTATTTGACAGACCAGCTCGAAAGAGGACCTCTGTGTCTGGGACCTTGCCGGCTGATTTTCAACGTCTTTCTCGGGCAGTTCATGTGGAAGTAGTGTAGCTTTTTTAGGTGAGAGTCTATCATACGAAAAAAAATAATAAAAACAAGACCCATGTAAACATAGAACTCTACCTAAAGTTGATGTCATTCTATGTATTACTGTTGGCCCAAAAGTTCTAGAACCTTCGGCCAGACTGTTTCGTGTGAAAACTTGCATAGTTCCTTATAGTTTGCCGCTTCCACCATAATAAACTAGTCAGTACCATATTCGAGACATATCCTCGTAGGCGTTAATAACCTTTATGGCGGCACTTCTCCTTTTACGGTTATTTAAAAAAATTTACTCGTTTCAGTCACTGGACTGCGGCCATGCTGGGGCACCGCGTTGAAGAATTCTTAGCCGATCGAATCGGTTCCAAGTACATTTTTTAAAGCCTGGTACATATTCTGTCGGTCCACTTAGCAGAACCACTATGTTAAGGAGACGTAAACACAACACCAGTTGTCAAGCGATAGTGACACACACACACACACGCACACTTCCATATATATATATATATATATATATATAGATACACACATAGTCACACTAATGCCTTTTATGGAAATGTATTAGCTCGTGGTTGTAGAAAGCGAAAATCTGAGAGTTTTGGTTCAAATCACAGCCTGGCTCTCGCTACATATCAAATAGGGGTAAAAATACACAACAAGCAATTACATACACGCGCGCGCGCACCCCCCCCCCC
>NC_068981.1:1781061-1782195 GCF_001194135.2 Octopus bimaculoides | reverse complement strand
CACACACACACACACACACACACACACACACACACACACATATGGGCTTCACTTTCTGTCTCCCAAAGATACTCACAAGGCTTTGGTCGGCTCGAGGGTATAATAGAAGGTACTTGTCCAAGGTGCCATGCTGTGGAACTGAATCTGGAACCATTCAGTTGAGAAGCAATCTTCTTACCACACAACCACACCTAATATATGTATTTCAAAAATGTAACTACATGTGGACTGTTGGCGATTTTTTCCTCCTTCCTTTTGTTTTGGTCTTTCCTATGTTTCCTGTTTCCGAAGAAGAGCTATGCTCAAAACGTAAAGCGACCACTCTATTCCTTCTCTGAGCGTCTTATTAATACGTCCTCAAGTTACTGTTTTTTCTTGTCTTTTTCTCCGTTTTTTAAAAATTAACTATATATATATATTTCAGTCCAACGACTGAAATAAGTAAACAGGTAAAAGATAAATAAGATTTTTTTCTACTCTAGGCACAAGGCCCGAAATTTTGGGGGACAGGGACCAGTCGATTAGATCGACCCCAGTACGCAACTGGTACTTAATTTATCGACCCCGAAAGGATGAAAGGCAAAGTTGACCTCGGTGGGATTTGAACTCAGAACACAAAGACAGACGAAATACCGCTAAGCATTTCGCCCGGCGTGCTAACGACTCTGCCAGCTCGTCGCCTTGCAAAAGATAAATAAGATTCGAAATTGATTGGACTATCTTCGGTCACGTGTATTGTCCATCATACCTAGCCTGTGGTTAAACAACAAATACATCACTAGAACCGACAACAACAACATCGGTAGCACCACGACCACCACAATCACCAGTAACGCCACCGCCACCACCACCATCATGACCAAGAGTAGTAACACACCAAGACCCCTTCCACGACCACCACCGCCAAGCGCTTGAATTACATCCATTGACCTCGCTTCACTTAAACCTGTCCCTTCTTCCTGTTATTTTGATTTGAATCGTTATTATAACGAAACCTGTGTAACTAAATCATGTTTAGCCATATCCGTCGTTCAGAACGATTAGAAGTAATTACAAGAGACCAGTTCAGATATATACATACATACATACATACATATATATATATATATATATATATATATATATATATATATA
>NC_068981.1:1778967-1780486 GCF_001194135.2 Octopus bimaculoides | reverse complement strand
ATATACACATATATATATGTATATATATACACACACACATATATATATATATACACCTATCTATCTATCTATCTATCTATCTATCTATCTATCTATCTATCTATCTATCTATTTCTATATCTATACGCACACGTGTGTGCGTGTATGTGTGTGTGCCTTTATGCCTGTGTTTGTGTCCCCCACACCTCTTGACAACCGGTGTTGGTGTGTTTACGTCTCCGTGATATGGCGGTTCGGCAAAAGAGACCAAGAAAATAAGCATCACGCTTAAAGAAAGTGTTGGGGGTCGATTCATTCGACAGAAATTCTTCAAAGTGGTGCTCCAGCATGGCTGCAGCCCAATAACTAAAACAAGCAAAAGATAAAAGATATGCACACATATACATACATATACTACTTCTTGGTGTCCCACATGTCTACAACCCTGTATGCACATCTAGGTACGGATCTTATATGTTATATATATATATATGTGTGTATCTATAGATATGTGTTTGATTTTTATATGTAGGTAATGACATATATATTAATATGAACCTGCCTATCTGCGTATATATGTACGTTTCGCATAAATATCTTTACAATTTATATGTGTGTGTTTATATCTATATGTGTGTTGTCACTTATCCCACTGCACCGGTGTGGATAAATGTGTACTGCATCTTTTTTATATGCTTACCTTAATCGTACATCTACAAGAATTCCTGCATCTATATATACTAATGTATCAATATGCCTCTTCACACATATGAGTAAATATACACACACTCTTCTATTATATAATTAGATTATATTTCTCCTATATTATATGTAAATTCTTTGTACATTTACGCGTACCCGTCTACTCGTACTTTTTCTTATATTCTTACTGGTACTATACCCATACAACTTGAATACCACTAAGACCTTACTACCATTACCTACCCTTCTCACATAATACTAAACTAGATTATTACCGCTAAAATAATCTTTTTTATTTCTACTAAAACACACCTACTGTATAACCTAACACATCAATATCCTTAGCTTTTTTTTATTTTTTATTTTTGCTCTTCTCTTCCTCCGCTCATTTATCTCCCCTACGCTCATTTATTTATTTTTTTAAAGTATCCCTATCTTTATTTCCAATTGCACTTTAATTTCTTTATCTTTATAGACACAGCAAGCACATACATTATTTTAATTGTAATATTAACAACTGTCTGCCTGGTTTTACTTACCTCTTTCTGCTGAGTAAGTGCTATGGACAGACCATAGTTCAGCTCCAGGTTCGGTGATTATGCGAATGAGGAGTCCAACGTAGGTCATATATCAGCATGTGTATATATGGATTTTTTTTTCAGAATGAGATAAAAAAACCCAAGGGTGTGAAGGTTTTAGAATATTTATAAATAGAAGGTCTATTTATAAATAGTCTAAAAAAAAAAAAATTATATAAGGCGCGGGAGTGGCTGTGTGGTAAGTAGCTTGCTTGCCAACCACATGGTTCTGGGTTCAGTCCCACTGCGTGGCACCTTAG
>NC_068981.1:1775452-1776788 GCF_001194135.2 Octopus bimaculoides | reverse complement strand
CGGCAGGGGATGGTGGCGAACCCTGCTGTACTCTTTCGCCACAACTTTCTCTCACTCTTACTTCCTGTTTCTGTTGTGCCTGTAATTCAAAGGGTCAGCCTTGACACACTGTGTCACGCTGAATATCCCCGAGAACTACGTTAAGGGTACACGTGTCTGTGGAGTGCTCAGCCACTTTCACGTTAATTTCACGAGCAGGCTGTTCCGTTGATCGGATCAACTGGAACCCTCGACGTCGTAAGCGACGAAGTGCCAACACACAACACACACACACACACACACACATATATATATATATATACGGTTTTGGAAATTAAATTAGTAGATGGTCTTCCGTCAACTAATTTCACTCACAAAGCAGTGGTAGGCCCGAGGCTATAGTGGAAGACATTTAACCAAGGTGTCGTGTAACCGGACTAAACTCAAAGCCACATAGCTGCAAAGCTAACTTCCTAACCACACCGCCATATCTGATATGGATATCAACACTAACGTTTACAAAATTATTTGTTGCAGATATTTTTCTGTTTTCTTTTCATTTCTGTTGTTTGAAATTCCATCTTTTAAATTGGATTAAGAAATTTTGTCGAAGTCCTTCAAAATTTGTGTGGCATTCACAGATCTAAGTGCCTCAGGCGATCACCTGGTTTACGTCGTACACAGCGTCGGCCATACTTATATTTGAAGGAATTTAGTTTCTATGGTTTTGAAAGCTCGACCAGCCTTATAGACGCTACAACATTGGCACGAACATACCAAGGCATTATTACTCGGCACGCTGGTGTTTCTGCCAAAATGCCGCCCTCAGAATTTCCCCCTGACCTAATAGTAAACAAATATTTTACTTAGATTGAAAAGAAAGCTAAGATCAGCCGACACTTTCAGTCCGATTTCATTGGCACGATTCAAGATTTACGTTTTTGTTTGCCAGTAAAATAAATTGAAGTTGTGTGACGAATACAAACAAATTCTGATCAGCAACTCCCCATCGCCATAAATTCTCAATCAACAAGTTCACACATGTGTGTGTGTATACAAACGTGTGTATGTATACACGTATGTATGTGTATATATGTATACGCACGCGTATGTGCGTGTATAAATATATATGTATATATGCATACGCGTAAATATACATATATATATATATATATGTATGTATGTATGCATGTATACATATATATACATATATACGCATACATGCAAATACTCATACTGATATATACACATACTAGCGTATCTATGCATGCATGAGCATATAAATATTTATATACATAAACACAAACAGACACACATACACCCCCCACACACACACACAATATATTAATGTCTATAT
>NC_068981.1:1774427-1775319 GCF_001194135.2 Octopus bimaculoides | reverse complement strand
TATATATATATATATATATATATATATATATCAATGTATGCATGTATACATATGCATATATATAATGTATATGCGTTTATATATGCACATACGTCTATTTATCTCTCTATTTCTCTATCTACATACACACAGACACACACATATCTACACTTTCATACACGCATGCGTGCGAGCGCAATATTTGGTCAACCGGAACCAGAACAATTTGGTAACCTCACTTTTAACAGAGAATATTTCCTGCTTGGATTTTTCATCGTGGTCGTACTATATACATCCGGTATTGAGTACTGCCTCTCTTCCATTCGTAACCACTAATATGAGTGTATGTGTATATATGATCTGTGGCTAGGTATATATATATGTATATATGTACACGTATACACCACGCGCGTAGATATATATGCATATATGCACACACATACATACATCACGTATCTACATACATATATCACGTAGATACAAACATGAATGTGTGTGTGCGCGCATGTGTGTATGCGTGCGTGCGTGCGTGCGTGCGTGCATGTGTGTGTGCGTGCGCGTGTGGTGTATAAATAGTGTATTTATGTAATACATGCCTGGGTCTTGGCAATGTTGCTTCTTTGGACTATTTCCGTCATATCCTTCATCGCAGTTTGTTTGGTACCAAACTAAATATTAAGTTAAATCTTGGTAACAGTCCGTGATAGAATCAGCTCTGCTGGACTATATATTTATATACACTCAGTCTTGATGTGTAATTCTAGATTTATGAGGCCAAGACCTTAGTGGAAGTGTATCGCGCCGCAGCTAGTGTAAACTTAAACATTTACAAAAGAAATTTTACACACACACACACACACAAACACACACACACACAAACACACACACACACACACACACACATATATATATA
>NC_068981.1:1772884-1774258 GCF_001194135.2 Octopus bimaculoides | reverse complement strand
ATATACAAATAATAACAACAGACGAGGACAGGTGGTGTAAATAACAAAAGTATATATTAGTATGACGCTCGGGAATACGGAAAGTCTTTGACGTTTCGAGCTACGCTCTTCAACAGAAAGAATACGGAGACAAGGAGAAAAACACGGAGAAAAAAATGGAATAGTGTTCAGTCAACGGTCAATCATATATATATATATATATATAAATGTATGTACACACAGACACACACACACTCACACACACACATATATATCAGCACCAGTATAGCTCCACACACACATGTATATAAGTAGAGTAGTGGAGTGAAGGATCTCCGTCGTGCATCGATGAGGATTTGGTTATAACTCTGCAAAGTATATTTCCAGAATTTCCAACTATGATATGTACTTCACACCAATACAACAACTACACCAACTATTTATTGGATTATGATACTGGAATAAGGAGAGGTACTTCAAGAGAACACAGCTTGGGTTTTACCTTACCTATATAATCCAGTAACAAAGGGCCTCGAGCTGGCAGAAGCGTTAACACACCGGGCGAAATGCTTAGCAGTATTTCGTCTGCCGCTACGTTCTGAGTTCGAATTCCGCCGAGAACGACTTTACTTTTCATCCTTTCGGGGTCGATTAAATAAGTGCCAGTTAAGCACTGGGGTCGATGTAATCGACTTTATCCCCTTGTCTGTCCTTATTTTTCCCCTCTATGTTTAGCCTACTGTGGGCAATAAAGAAATATATATACATTTATGTATGTATATAATATATGTAGGATTTTGGTCCACCTATATCATATATATATTAAAATTCTACACATACATAATGTTGTCTGAAAAAAGTAAATTTGCTGTCCTATTCAGAAGAGATAAAATTAGAACTGAGAGTAGCTAAGGTGAACTGGAACCTTTGATGAATTGTACTCCAGCATGGTCTTAGTCCAACGGTTGGAGCCAAATTAAAAATACACTATATATATATATATGAATGCGCATATGCATGTGTTACGTATGTAATATATATATATGTATATAAAATGTCTATATGTCTACTTATA
This sequence comes from Octopus bimaculoides, assembly GCF_001194135.2. NCBI lineage: Eukaryota > Metazoa > Mollusca > Cephalopoda > Octopoda > Octopodidae > Octopus > Octopus bimaculoides. Next base: position 1,773,204 of record NC_068981.1, on the reverse strand, counting down.
TTCATGCATGAGTACATATATATACGTTGCTTTCGAAACGCGGAGTAGATGGAACAGGGACAACTGACGAAGGAATATACTCTTTATGTTGCATGTCTCGTTTCTCTGTTTGTTTTTTTTTTGTTCGAAAAAAAGTTCGTTTTCTGTTTTCGTCTTTGTTTTCGTTTCTCATTGTGTTCAACGTTTTTTTGTGATGTCCTGTACCCGTATATGCTTGTATGTATACATATAGATGTAGGTATGTAGATATATGTATGGATATATGCATATAATTATATATGTTATTATATATATATATATATATATATATATATATATAT
>NC_068981.1:1769097-1772613 GCF_001194135.2 Octopus bimaculoides | reverse complement strand
TGTGTGTGTGTGTGTGTGTGTTTATTCATGCATGAATATATACATACATTTATATATATATATACCCGTATCTATATATACATATCTATGTATATATTTTTATACACCTATCTATCTATCTATCTATCTATCTATATATATATATAAAGATATATGTATATATATGTATGCATACATGTTTATATAAACACATACAAATATACATACATGTATACACACACACACACACACATATATATGTATATAGACGCATTGATGCATGCGTTTATACACATGTATACACACAAATTGATGCTCAGACATACACACACACACATACACACACACACAATAGATGGAACAAAATCACCTCGAAAGCCGATAAACTAATCAAAATCTATATAAAAGGTACAGAAATAAAGCATTTAAAAGAGAAACCGTAGCTTTATTATGTTGAAACGATGTCTGTGAGTGTTGGTGTGTCTGTAGAATGTGGTGCCATCCAGCGAGAGAATTGGTAGAAATTAGAACTGACACGGCTTGGATTCAAACACTTCTCGCTAAATCCGTTCCGTCTCTTGTTTCACATTCAAATCAGATGTCATTTGTTGATACATACATACATACATACATACATACATACATACATACATACATACACGCGTAATTTTATACACACATGCAAGCATATGTATTCACACATACCAACAAACAATCATATATATACATATATATATATGTGTGTGTGTGTATATATATATATATATATATATATATATATACATGCGCACACACATACACACATATATACATACGAATATGCACGTATATATAGAGACGCATTACAAAGCACATTACAAACGCAGACGACAGCTTCACATTCATACACACAAACACACATGGACGCACATATATGTCTTGTCTTGCAGTTGTCTTCGTTGCTACTCACGCCTAAGACGAACTGTTAACCACTTCCTGTCATTTCAGTATAGCATGACCGTAGGATTGTTCTTTTTCTCCACTTTTTTTCTCTCCGTATCTTTTCCTTCAGAAGAAGAGCGTATGCTCGAAACATAAGAGATTTCCCCCTCTATTTCTCCTTTCTCCTGAGCGTAAATCTAATATACTCTGTTTCGTTGTTCCTTTTTGTCTCGTCTTTGCGTTACCTATATTTTGTTCATCATATGTTATATTCGTATACATATGTATTATACATACACAAATACTTTTCTACATGCATACATACATGTGTGTATATATACATATACATACATTTATATATATATACGCACACATACACACATATACACATATATATATATATATATAAACATGCATATATTCACATATATGTGAATATGTGATACACATATAGGTGTGTGTATGTATATGTATTATATACATTTATATATATATATATATATGTATATAATACATATACATACACACACCTATATGTGTAACACATACACACACAAACAAATATAACTATTCATAAATTAATACCACCACCGGGTCGGGTCGTTGCCCTTAATAACCACCATTGTCTATAATTCTTTATTCATGTTTCTTAGTTTCTCATTTTTTTCTGTTGTTTTTGTTGTCATTGTTTTCGTTTATGTTGTCATTGTTTTTGTTATTCTTCACTTTCAGCTTTTTACCGTGGTTTTATTTTTTTATTTTAATCTCAAGAAAATAGAAAAGAAAAGAAAGAAACCCCTGAATGGTTTTCCTCGATTATGTCATCTTTAATTATCGCCAATCACCCATGACTTCCAGCACCGTAACCACCCTAGCACTAGCACCTCCTACCACAACTACCACGACTAGAACCACCACCAGCATCTGCCACCGCTACTACCATCACCACCATCACATGACCACTGTTCATCCACCATACTCATTCTACTCCGTCTTCCCTTCACAAGTAATATCACTGCTATCAACCTCTTAACTATTTTAACCTACCACCACAACTTTCGCCGCCACCCTCACATTTTACTACCATGTCACAATCCTCCCACCACCACCACCACTTCGTACCTCCATCCACCACTACAAGTTCCACATCAACCTCAGTCGCCACCAACGTTGACAAGTCGTTTAATTTCTGCAGACATCTTGTGTTTATCTTATTATTTTATTTCGTTCTAAAGTAATCGTTTAGTATTCAATAATGTGATGGGGTGGGGGTGGGTGATGAGAGAGAGAAAGAGAGGGGAGAAGAGACAAAGAGGGGGAGGGAAGTGAGGGAAAGAGAGGCAGAGACAGAGGTTGAGAGAGAGAAGTAGTGAGACAGATAGAGAGAGGCAGAGAGAGAGAGAGAAAAGGAGGCAGTGAGAGAGAGATGCAAAGAGAAAGAGAGGCAAAGAAAGAGAGGGAGAGAGAGAGAGAGAAAATAAAGAAAGAAAGATAGAAAAAGACAGAGTAAGAGAGAGAAAGAAAGACAGAAAGAAATACAGAGTAAGAGAACAAAGAAAGAGAGAGAGAGTTAGGGAGACTGAATGGTAGCGCTTATCATCCTTTCTTTTCCAGTCTCTGTGATTGGTGGAGGAAGAGATAATCTTCAGACTAGAATTTCTACTCCTAATACTTACAAAAGAGGGTACCCCATTAAAAGAACCCAAAAGAAGGGGTTTCTGCTAAATCAGAAAATGGATTAAGGCCCTCACCTCACGACAAGAACTAACCTTTCCGAGAAACATGACACACCTGGATTTAGAGATCGTAATAAAGTACTTATTTATTGCTGTTTGGCATCAGATCAGCCAAAAGACAAAAAGGTGACATGGCTGCTATTGCTAGCACGTCGTGGAACCACAAAGCGGCTCAGCTGCTGTCGCTTTTAAATCCAAATCAACAGCGATATAGCAAACCAATAATCTGAAGCGCTCTAACTAGGACCACTCCGTTTTCTTAATAAGTGCTGGGAAGTAAGAAAGACATTATCCAGCACGATCATTTTTAAGATAAAAGGAGTGGATATGAGGAACATTTAGTTGCTATTTCTAACAGGTCTATTGATAACACTGAGTATTCCACTTTGGCACCTGCAGATAACAAAGACCAAGTGATAAATAATCTAATTCTTTACCTCAAATTTCTAGATCCCGTTACTTCGTCATCGATTTTGCTTCACTTGGTCCCCAACATAAGAACCAATAATACGTAACGTGAATTCACTCAAGCAACAATTTCCGTCTTATTTGCGCTTGCCTTCATCTATGGCAGCTCTGATTGAGCAGACATATAATCAGGATATTCTGGTCTTAAATATTTTGCCTCCCCTCTTACATATATATATATATATGTATATATATATATATATATATATAAAGTTGTAGTATATTGTCAACTTAATGTGACAATCCCAATAAGGGAACACACTACTGCCATTTAGCCCTAGGAAGCTGGACTGCTTCCTGTCAGCCTTGACACAATTACTGTGTCCTTAAGTTGGCAAGCTACTTCAGGCTGATGACGAGCAAAGTCTCAGAAACATGTCCCTGAATGCTGGCTAGGCTGGGTGGGGGAGCT
>NC_068981.1:1766630-1768318 GCF_001194135.2 Octopus bimaculoides | reverse complement strand
TATATATATATATATATATATATATATATATATATATATATATATGTATGTATGTATGTGTGTGTGTGTGTGTGTTTGTTCCCACACCGTCGCCTGACAAACGATCTTGGTGTGATTATGTCGCCTGTAACTTAGCGCTTTGGCAAAAGAGACCGATATATATATTGTGTAAAAGATCGTGGGTAAGGCCAAAACAATGCGAAGTAAATGTAAGACAAATCACAAGAAAACAAATATATGATTAACGTAGACTCACCTTGTTTTCAATATTTCGGAGTTCTGACCTCCTTTTTTGAAGAAATTGACGAATGTTGCCGATATATATAAATCCAGAACTAGTGATTGGATTTTTAATTGGATTTCTCCTCCCTTTCTTGGCAAGATGAACTACAGTAATATCATTGATGAATAATATTCTTTCACTGCTGCATCTGTTTAACTCCCTCTCTGATGACGGTGTACCCGACCTATGGAATCCTCCCTCGGCACGATGTCCCAATAGCATGGTTATTCTAGAAACAGCTATTAGAGACTATGAAAACCCCTTTATTATACATCTAAATTAAATGTTCTTGTCAAGTCTTGCCGAACGGTTTGCCTTTTAATTTCTATTTTAATCTCTATCCAGAATTGTGTCATTAGAAGTTTTCAAGCTTCTTTAAGACAAGTGTAATCTGAAAGATATTTGGCTGCTGTTTCTTGCAGTTTGAGCGACTTCCTATTTTTAAATTTTAGATGCGCCAACAGATGCACATACCTTATAAATAACATAGATATGCACGTTTACATATACACTTATATATGCATATATACGCTCATACATATGCATATGTAGGCACTTATATAAAAAGGAGCCCTCCGTCGGTCACGACGACGAGGGTCCCAGCTGATCCGATCAACGGAACAGCTTGCTCGTGAAGTTAACGTGCAAGTGGCTGAGTAATCCACAGACACGTGTACCCCTAACGCAGTTCTCAGGGAGATTCAGCGTGACACACAGTTTGACAAGGCTGGCCCTTTGAAATACAGGTACAACTCATTTTTGCCAGCTGAGTGAACTGGAGCAACGTGAAATAAAGTGTCTTGCTCAAGGACACAACGCGTTACCGGGAATTGAACTCACGACCTTACAATCGCGAGCCGAATGCCCACTGGTATCTGAAATTGAAAAAAAAAGAAAAAAGGAGTCAATCAATAGAATCGTTATCGATTTTAATCACAACTTACCAATGGTGAGTAGAATGCTGAGGTATCTGTACCCAAGGGCACATAACTTTGGGTTGCATACGGCGATGTTCCGTACATTGTCTCTGGTAATCGCGGATAGGAGAGAATGGATGGAGAACTATACTGACACGAACAGACTGTTTGTCCTGTATGCGGGTCTGTCACGAGCGGTCGACCGTTTTCACAGCAAGTTGATCCTGATATAGATGTCGCGGTCGAACCGGACATCAAGAGCTGAAACAGAACAAAAAAAAAAAAGAAGACAAAATTAAACTCTCAATCATATATGTTCTTACATGACTAGGGAAGAAACGATACAAACTGTCCCTTATGCTTTACCTAATAGGGGAGATTCAGCGTGATAAGGCTGGCCCTTTAAAATATAGGTGCGACAGAAACAGGAACAAAAAGTGAGGGAAAGTTGTGGTGTAAGAGTACAGCAGCGTTCGCCACCAGCCCCT
>NC_068981.1:1763935-1766153 GCF_001194135.2 Octopus bimaculoides | reverse complement strand
ATATAAGGTTGAAAAGAAACAACGGAACAAGGAGAAAGAGTCAGACGAAGACAGGGCACCGCCTTTAGTCGAGCAAATCGACCCCAGGACATATTTTCGTAGTTATCATCAGTGTATTTTGGCCATTTAAATAAAACTTTTGAGTGTTATTTCCAGCAGGTAGACATACTTAGTATGTTCTTTGATTAATTTTAATACTTCAGTTATATATATATATATATATACACGCGCATTAATGTGTGTATATATGTGCGTGTATATATGTGTATACATGCATATATGTTTACATACATACACACATATATTTATACACACACACACATATATATATATATACATTTTCTTCTATCTATATATATATATATATATACATATATATATATATATATGTTCTCCCCACCTACGTTTCTCAACCAATCTCGTCAGCTTGAATCCTACTATCTCATCTGTGCTGGTTGTCCACAGTCTCAACATTTTAGTTACCTTATATCTTCCTGCAAGTAGAACAGCCGCAAAGCTACAAAGTTGGCTATTCTATCAATATGTTTGACTGCAAAAACCATTTACATAAAACTTCGTCTTCTGTTAATATGTCTAACCTGTTAATAAATGTTTTTAATAAATATGTCGGCGCCATTTTAATCGAAACAATGATGTTTACTTAATACAGATTTTACAACATCAGCTGCGTCGGTAAATCATTTATTAACTACATACTGCTTAAATAAAATTTTCTTTACATAAAAGAACAAAAAGAATGTCCTAAAAGCTGAGGATTTCACTCAGTTTCGAAGTGTTTCGATTTCCTGACAAACGCTGATAAAAAGGGAAAAGAATTTCAAAAATATATAAAATTACTGGTGAAAAAAAATGGCTGCGGCAACATAAAAAATAGATTTATTTTACTTGTTTCAGTCGTTTGACTGCGGCTATGCTGGAGCACTGCCTTTAAGGGTTTTAGCGTCTCCAGGACTTATTTTTTTGAGCTTAGTACTTAGTCTATCTGTCTCTTTTGTCGAAGCACTAAGTTACAGCGGATGTAAACGCACTAACACCGGTTGTCAAAGATGATGGGGGCAAACACAGACACAAGGACATACATACACGCATACATACATACATACATATAGGCGCAGGAGTGACTGTGTGGTAAGTAGCTTGCTTATCAACCACATGGTTCCGGGTTCAGTCCCACTGCATGGCACCTTAGACAAGTATCTTCTACTATAGCATCGAGCCGACCAAAGCCTTGTAAGACGGAAACTGAAAAGAAGCCCATCGTATATATGTATATTTCTTTATTGCCCACAAGGGGCTAAACACAGAGGGGACAAACAAGGACAGACAAAGGGATTAAGTCGATTACATCAACTCCAGTGCGTAACTGGTACTTTATTTATCGACCCCGAAAGGATGAAAGGCAAAGTCGACCTCGGCGGAATTTGAACTCAGAAAGTAACGGCAGACGAAATACCGCTAAGCTTTTCACCCGGCGCGCTAACGTTTCTGCCAGCTCGCCGCCGTCGTATATATGTATATATATATGTATGTGTGTGTATATGTTTGTGTGTATATGTTTGTGTGTATATGTTTGTGTGTCTGCGTTTGTAACTTCGAGGGGAGGGGCAAATCGATTATATTTTCAGTTGGTAGTTATTTTATCGATTCCGAAAGGATGAAAGGCAAAGTCGACCTCGGTAATATTTGAACTCAGAACGTGAAGACGGACGAAATGCCGTCAAACATTTTGTCCGGCGTGGTAACGATTCTGCTAGCACGTCACCTGAAGCTGCACAGATTGTTTGATTTGTTCGACTAAGTCCTTCAAGGCAATGATTCAGCGTGGCCGCTGTCTAATGACTGAAACAAACCAAAGTGTAAAAGATTACGACTTCTTTGGAAACACTTGTCTTGCGCAAAAGATAATCGTTCTAGAATTAAAAGAGAATTTCGATGACCTTAATGAAAAGAAGGAAAATAATAACTGAAGCGGCGCAGGCGTGGCAGTGTGGTAAGAAGCTTGCTTCCGAACCATATGGGTCTGGGTTCAGTTCTTCTGTGTGGCACCTTGGGTAAGTGTCTTCTACTATAGCCTCGGGCCGACGAAGGCTTTATGAGCGGATTTGGGGGACGGAAATTGAAAGAAGCCCGTCGTATATACATACACACACACACACACACACATATATATATATATATATATATATATATATATATA
>NC_068981.1:1760823-1763138 GCF_001194135.2 Octopus bimaculoides | reverse complement strand
ATATGTATGTATGTATGTATGCATGTATGTATGTATGTATGTATGTATGTATGTATGTATGTATGTGTGTGTGTCTTTCTGTCCGTGTTTATCTCTCACCACCAATTGTCAAGCGGTGTTAGCGTGTTTGCTTTCCCGTAACCTAGCAGTTCGGCAAAAGGGTACGATACAATTAGTACTAGGCTTAAAAACGAAGTACTGGGGTCGACTCCTTCGACTACAAGTTGTTCAAGGCAGTGCCCCAGCATGGCCGCACTCTAACAGCTTGAAACAAGTAAAAGATAAAAGATGCGCAATCAATGGCTGTCTCGGGTTGGATGAACTGAAGGAAAGCGTAGGGGATCATTTCTAACTGGGACCGCCTCCGCCTCCCCCTACCTTCCTAACTACAGGTGGATATTTGACCTAGTGAACAAAACTGGCCAGACAGGTGTAAATTAACAAAATGTCTTCTTCCTGTGTGACCACGATGGATAACTTTCGGCAGATTCCGTCCCGTCCATCTCCGCTCGTTTATTCGGAGTTTCGCTTGTCACATAGAATGACAGCTTTGACGTTCGCCTAAACTACATAAGGGGGAGGCGGCGGCGGCGGCGGCGGCGGACGGTGGCGGGGAAGGCATAGTGGTTGCTTGTGGTGGATGGTAGCGGTGGTGATGGAGGTGGTGGTGGTGGTGGTTGTGACAGTGGTTGATTCTAATAATGGCTGATAGTAGTAGTAGTAGTAGTAATGATGGAGCTGGTAGTGGTGGTCGTGGTGGTGGTCGTAGTAGTAGTTACAGCGGTAGCAACAGGTTAAATGACAGTTGTAAGGTCATGTGACATGGCAAGTGCCGAGTTGTCAGAGTTAAAACGTCATCATTTTCTTATCCCCCCCCCCACACACAAAAGCATAGATACATACACTCACACACATGCACACACTTCACATATTCGATACACACACACACAGAAAGCCCCCTGCTTTCACCCGCATACACATAGTCACACCACGCACCGCATACTACTTACACCCGCATACACACACACACACACACTCTCTCTCTCTCTCCCTCCCTCTCTAGCTCACTCTCTCTGCCTCTGCCTGCGTCTCTCTATGTTCTGAATCTCTACTGTGTGTCTGTCTCTCCATCCCTCTCACTCACTCTTTCTCTCTAAATCTCTTCCCCCCCCTCTCTCTCAACCTGGTAGGTCCATGTCACCATCATATTTCTCCATTCAACCTCTACAAATCTCCAATTCTTCCATCTCTCTCTCTCTCTCTCTCTTTCTTTCTTTCTCTCCCCCTCTCTCCCTCCTTAGGCTTTCTAGCAATGATTGATGTTTTGTTTTCATTGGATGTCCACGTATGGGAAGGTTAGGAGGAATAGGAAGAGGTGCGGGAAAGGAGAATGGTACAAACTTTCTAAAGAAACCGACCCACGTCCATTACCCAGATACCGCTTCGTCAATAATTACATCGTCATCATCAACATCACAACCACCACCATCATCAGCATCACCACCAACACCGTCGTCCCAACCACCACCACCACCACCACCACCACTATCATATCATCATCATCATCATCGCCATCATCGTTGTCATCATCCTCATTACCGTCGTTACCATTATAATCATTTCATCATCATCAGCATCACCATCATCATCGACCTTATTTCAATGAAGTCCAACAGAACAAAATAATCCAGTTTACCTGGACATAACCAATATGTCTGCCTTTGCACATTTCTGTCCTGTCATTTCGTTTTCGTCACTTTCTCGTTTTACCCCCACCCCCTCTCTCCTCTCTCCGCGCACACATACATACATGTGCACATATATACTTAGCAATACAATCTCTCAGCACACATACGCACACATACACACACTCATACTCATATACACAGATTGCAAAGGGACCCAGAGAACCACTTAATCAAGGCTTCTGCCGTGTTTCGGTGTCCGTGTAACCCAACACCAATCATGGGTCAGAAGGCGTTATGCTCGATGGTATGCTTACACACACACAAACACACACAGAGAGAGCGAGAGGAAACAACCTTGCACACACATATACACGCAGACACTGGGAGCATCTCTATAAGACAAATAGAACACACACACATACACACACAAGCCCTTTAAGATACTTAGGTACATTATTAATTGCGGTTCGTCTTCGAAAAAGACCTGGTGACATCTGCTGACAGCCGGAACAATCGTCGTATCACCATCAGGTCTCTATCAAACATGGACAAGTAGACTTCCAGCAACTGGTTTTTATGAAGTGGTGAGATATGCTGCCCCAGTGAAAAATTGTTTCTGTTTTAAGC
>NC_068981.1:1756917-1760696 GCF_001194135.2 Octopus bimaculoides | reverse complement strand
CCCGAACTGCTAACAATTATTCCAGCTCACCGTTTTACCATTATTGGGGCCAATATAGGATTAAAAGAATTCTTTTCTACTCTAGGCACAAGGCCCGAAATTTTTGGATAGGGGGCCAGTCGATTAGATTGACCCCAGTACGCAACTGGTACTTAATTTATCTACCCCGAAAGGATGAAAGGTAAAGTCAACCTCGGCGGAATTTGAACGCAGAACGTAACGGCAGACGAAATACCGCTACGCATATCGCCCGGCGTGCTAACGTTTCTTATTTCTTTATTACCCACAAGGGGTTGAACATAGAGGGGACAAACAAGGACAGACAAAGGGATTAAAGTCGATTACATCAACCCCAGTGCGTTACTGGTACTTAATCTATCGGCCCCGAAATGATGAAAAGCAAAGTCGATCTCGGCGGAATTTGAACTCAGAACGAAAAGACAGACGAAATACCGCTAAGCATTTCGCCCGGCGTGCTAACGTTTCTGCCAGCTCGCCGCCTTTAGGATTATATAGAGTGTTAGGTTTATTCGTATTTATAAGTGAACGACAACTAATAGCATACAAGGCCACCAGGAGCCGAGGAAATTCATGAAATATTTGTATTTAAATCAGGGATTAACTGATATTATGAGCCTCAGCACCTAGACTTGTACTTTATTTTATCGGCTCCGATAGAGGATGAAAGGCAAAGTTGAACTTGGTGGGATTTGAACTTAAAATATAAACAGCCGGATCGCATACAGCAAAGCAGTTTTTCCACCACACTAGAAACTCTGTTTATGAGTACCATTCACATATCTTGTATAAACGATATATTCCATTTGCATTCATGTTATAGACTGTATCTATGAACACTCAGTCAGTCTAAAAGACAAATCTTCACTGATAATTCAACAACCAAAAGCCAAGCCTACTTCTACAAAAAGATTTCTGTCACTCAATAGTAACGTGTTTTTGACACACTGCTTACTCCAGTTCGATCCAACTACACAGCGTACACCTTTCGCCTGTTCTATGTCTCATCACGTAACTCAAGCACTAAACAGTGTGTCTAATCATTCCCGGTTTGAACTGCAATACTTGGAATCCTAAATATTAACATAGAAAGCATCCTTCATCGTATAACAATCAGCATCAATTCAAACTGGTCTCACATCAGTCTAGAACAGTCAATACACGATATATGAAGACGGTGTATCTGCTCATCTTTTCATTTCAAATTCATTGAAGATAAAAGAACATGAAACAGTTCGACATCCAAGAAACAATTCGACATTCAGTTTTGTATGCAAATATTCAAATTAACGTTACTTTCTATACCAGAACTTCACACTAATAATAAAGCAGTGAAGACTTGAACGACTGACGCTCGTCAATAACAACAGCAATGACGTTATTTGATCGTCTGCCATTCATACAAATGATTACATGGCCAAGGAAAAGCTGGTGAGTCAACTGAACGTGCACAAGAATGGTGGGTCCTGCCATTTTGGGAACAAAAGGCTGTGATAATTCTGGCAAAGGGATATTTATATAGCGAAGATATTTTTGTTACGGTTTGACTTTATTTGCTTTGTAAGAGTAAAAGCGCACACACACACACACACACACACACACACACACACACATATATATATATACACATGTAAACATATATATATCTCTCTCTCTCGTTGCTCTTAGGTTAAACTGTCGTATGTCCAAATTTGGCCAAATGCGTTTTTTTTTCGGCTGGAGAGCATAATTATTTAAATTAATATTTATATATTGACGGTGATGACATAACAGCCTGCAACATATACTGCAGTGAATTATCCTCTGCAGAACTGTTTCCGGAGTTTAGCGCGCCAGAGCTGAAACATTTTGAAAAATAATCCCAATGTAATCGGTAGAGCTGTACGCAAGTCTTATTTTATGAAGACAATTCGTGTATAGTTCTGCAAATTATATTGATTCTAGAACGATTATGCCGAAGAGACCATAGATGTTATTAAGTAAGTAAAATGTTAATGGCGAAACCGGTACATAATTAATTCTTTATTCTGTATATTTCTCATTTTGTTTTGCCCGCTTATGTTCTGGTGTTTGCGAAATTGTTTCTGGAGAACATTATTTTTCTTTGTGGTTGGGTCGTTGATGACCTCTTTCTAGCATATCGGATGTCCACTTAGTGGTCATCCCTTCTTATACGCATGTTATACATATATGTATATATATATACATATATATATATACATATATGTATACATATATATATATATATATATATATATATATATATATATATATATATATATATATATATATATATATATATATATATATATATATATATATATATACATATATGTATACATATATATATTAAATCTATATATATATTCACGATAATTCAGAGATTTTGATTGGACTGCAAAAACGCGTCCCAGCGATCATCTACACTGTTTAGCTACCCACAATGCACTGATTATCGCTTGTGTTTACATCATCGTGTAGCGAGAAAGCGGTCTTTAAAAAAAAAAATTATACGGATTTACGTACTCGTTCCCATCTACATGGAACCAATAAACAGAAAAAATGGGAAGGTGTCCGTTCCTAATAAGAGATGCAGACGAGTCTGTTCTCAACAGGAAACGGTAAAGATGATCAAGAGAATATGTAACACAGCTGTGGGGCTCTAGTTCAGTGACACTGAATCTACCATTCGTTCCATTTGACTCTTTTGACTGGTACTTATTTTATCGACCCCGAAAGAATGAAAAGCAAAGTCAACTTCAGCGGAATTTGAACTCAGAATGTGTTGTAAAGTGGGTTGTTCCCACTGGTGTGATGTGTGACTGCCGTTGTATTGTAGTTGCCGTTTTACGCTAGTAGCCACAATAGTTACTAGTCATCGGATATCGTTGTATCTCTTCGTACCGGTATAGTAATACACTAACTGCCGTCTTACTATCGCTGATATCTCCACAAGATACCGACTAAAACTGGTGACTCTCAACTCTTTGACTCTCGACCCGCTCTGGGTGACGGGCTACTGGTCTATTTATAATGGCTGGTTCCTACCACTTTTTACCGGGAGGGGTATACAATTGCACTATACAACAGAACGTAAATACAGACGAAATGCTGCTAAGTATTTTGTCCGGCATGCTAATGATTCTGCCAGCTCACCGCCTTACAAGAACAACAATAACGATAATAGTGTTTTCAAGTTTAGGCACAAAACCAGCAAGTTCGTGAGAGGGATTAAGTCGATTAACACCGATTAAACATAGATCAATGTTTTAGTGAAGATGGAGGGAATGAAAGGCGAAGACAACCTCCGTGTAATCTGAACTCATAACATAAAGGGACATAACTACAAACTGCAAGACATTTTATCCGGTGTTTAACCACCGCTCTACTACGATAAATATAAATCAACCAAAAAAAAATCATGAACAGTATATATACTTTTTTGTTTAATCTAGATTTTAGTTTAATGCAAACCTACACATTTTTCTTCGGTTTAAGAATCCCCACCGCCGCCTCCGCCACTAAGAACGACGGAGGCAAGGAATCTTTCTTGCAGAGTGGCAGGACATTTGGGAGAAGGTGTCACTCGCTAATCAGTCACTTCAGCTTTCTGTGACGAAGCTAAATGGAAAATTGAATAGAACTGGAAAATATATACGCACTTACATTGACCTTTTGCGCAAAAGAGACTCATGATTCGTGTATGTGTGTGTGTGTGTGTGTGTGTGTGTGTGTGTGTGTGTGTGTGTGTGTGTGTGTGT
>NC_068981.1:1755828-1756744 GCF_001194135.2 Octopus bimaculoides | reverse complement strand
TGTGTGTGTATCTATATACATGTATATGCAAATATGCAAATACATATACATAAATCTATCTATCTATCTATCTATCTATCTATCTATCTATCTATCTATCTATCTATCTATCTATTTGCGTGCGTGTTAAGTTAAGATCGCTAAGTATTGAGATTTAGGAGACTAATCCGTCTGAAGGAGATCAGCTGCAAATCTGAGTTATGAGTACCAGATGTCAGCAATAAGAAATTACAACGACTAATCTGACCAGATGATAGTGAGTATATATGAGACGCAATATATACATACGTACATATTATTATTATTATTATTATTATTATTATTATTATTATTATTATTATTATCATATATGATATGTCATACCAACCAATATGACATCTTAATTAATTATTCCAGTGGCGTCTGGCCTCTGTTTTGTTTTAGTATTTAAGAGTGACAGCCACAAAACCAAATTCAGGAGTGCTCAACATTATCAATATTGTATTGAACGTTTGGGGCTACGAATGAAGAATTACGCTAGTGAGCTACCGTCCTTTGACGACGAGGATTCAGTCGTTCAGTCAAATAAATTACCTACTCCTGAATCAACGTGTAGATAGGCTGAGTATTTCAAGGTAAGTGTTACCTGTAGCGTACCTTTAGTGTAACCCTTATGCAGAATATATGTAATACAGTGTGAGAAAAAGGATGTACTTGGTTTTCTAAAGTGAATTACGAGATGCGGGTTTCGTAAAGTTTTTGTGCACCTTATGCCATTCAAAAAGAATGGGCTCACTTTTGCCCAAAATACCATACAATGGGAGCAAATATGGGACCTCTTGTTTGTAAAGAGACATTCTAAACCACTTTGCCAGACTGCACCTGCAAAGAATTATATGTGTTGCATATATATATATATATATATATATATATATAT
>NC_068981.1:1754302-1755004 GCF_001194135.2 Octopus bimaculoides | reverse complement strand
ATATACTATATTGGTAATTATATTGGTAATTACATGAAGGGCTCGGACGATCCTCTCCACTCGCTAAATAGAGTCGCCAAATGGCGCTAAGAACCACCTTAAATGTCCTAAGCCAGAGGTTGTAAGCGGGCAAATGAAAAATAATAAATCAAACTTTCAGGTTAATTGTGTAACGGAACCAATTTCAAGCTTACAGTCATAAAATACTGCAGTCACCAGCACAAATATTCCAAAGCCTATCAGAACAAGTGCTTATATATATACGTACGAGCACCGAAGTCGCACGGCCATATAGTACACTTGCGCGCATAATCAGTGAAAGTCGAAGTGCTATTTACCAAAATAATGTCGCAGTGAATGCGACTTTGATCCGGAGCAAAAAATATTATTATTTATATTCTTTATAGAATAAAGGATAAAATGGTTTTAATGGTTTCATTTATTATTTTTCATTTTCCCGCTTACATTTAAGGTGGTTTTTACCGCCATTTAGCGTCTATATTCAGCGTGTGGAGAAGCTTGTCCGATTTCCTGATATAATTATGTGTGTAATTATTAAAATAGTATATAAAAATTACCTGTGAGGTATTTATTTCACGCTGACCACTTGATAACATTATTAAAGTGATTCTAACACACACACACACACACACACACACACACACACACACACACACACACACACACACACACACACACACA
>NC_068981.1:1751320-1753538 GCF_001194135.2 Octopus bimaculoides | reverse complement strand
TATATATATATATATATATATATTTATATATATATATATATATGATGACTTTTAGTGTGTATGGTCACATATATGTGCATTGACTACAGCGTTAGACCACTTTAGCTTTTTTTTTTCAGTAATGTAGGTGTTTATACCACCCAAATCACATTTAGTGACGATGATAATTCTCCTTTTTGGTGAAACAGTGCAAATTGCTGTTTATATAAATTTTATGTGTATATATATTAGTGAATCGCTAAATCATCCATTAATTTCTATGATGAAAACATATATACACTAATAGAGAAGTGAGTCCGGAAAGAGCCGAAGTTTGTGCCAGTCCATTCTGAAGAGGCAGACGGAAAGTGCTGAAACTGACGTCAGTATAAAGAATTCTCGATCGGCACTTTGCGAATGATTAAGATCCCTGTTAGTGTACATGTTTACATATATGTACGTTGACTACAGCATTAGGGCCTTTTAGCCCTTATTTCTAGCAATGTAGGTATTATCTAACACCCTAGTCACATTTAGTGACAATTATAAGATTGTCATGGGTGAAGAGTCTTTGCTTAAAGAGCTTTTCTAGGAGACCACGTGACTAAACAACCGTAACGTTGGTGATAATGACTAAAATATATTTTAAACGATAAAAATACTTGGTAATATATTCAGTTAATGCATGCCGCCATGTAATAAAAGAAAGTCGACCATTCTAATTCGACCAGACAGGGAGAAGAAACTTATAGGTCCAGATTGAAAAGCAATGTAATGAAATTTTTGGTTGGGATTTCTATTTAAAGGGTGCCGTAGTCATCTAGGCAGCATCTTATTAAGTCACTTCAGTGCCAACCAGTCAACAATATTTTACATTTATTTAGAGATAATCTCACCAACTATGGTGAAATCTGTGACTCGTTGATGAGGTCATATGAGTGCAATATTTCGGAATTATCATATCCAGTTAGCAATTTAATGCGCCTTATACTAAATGCGTGGCCTAGTGGTTAGAGTGCTTGTTGTTTTCATAATCTAGAGATCGTGGGTTCGATTCCTAGAGCAAAACATCTCATTTCACGTTGCTCCAGCCCACTAAACCGCAAATGGGTGATTATGTGATGGAAGAGTCGTCCAATCAGAGCGACTGTTGGCCTCCTCGTCTAGCCAGCAGGGTGGCATCATTCGAAAGCTAGAAACGATGCAAAAGCACTTTGTGACCAGCACAACATCCTACAGTCTCGTCGATGACATGATCACGTGATGTTAAACATCTACATTCAATTACAACTCATCAGTCGCATCATATAGTAATTTCTATTTAGCCATTAAATACTCTTTACATCAAATATGTTAACATTAACAAAAGGTTCTCCCAACTTTTCCAGATTTTATTGCTTAATTGCTATTGTTATTTCTTTTTACACGGCTTTGTGCTGAACCCTATTTGTCCCTTGTGGTGTATGGTCCTTTATGTGTTTTGCGTTCGACTCTTGTTGTCAATAAAGAAAACATTATTATTATTATTAAATATACATTATTATTATTATTATTATTATTATTATTATTATTATTATTATTATTATTATTATTGTTGTTGTTGTTGTTGTTGGGCTGGCAGAATCGTTAGCACGCCGGGTGAAATGCTTTAGCGGTATTTCGTCCGTCTTTACGTTCTGAGTTCAAATTCCGCTGAGGTCGCCTTTGCCTTTCATCCTTTCGGGGTCGAGTATCCCCCTCTACTACTACTACTACTACAGCAACCGTTACTATTCCTCCTCCTCCTCCTCCAACTACTACTACTACTACAACCGTTAGTACTCCCCCACCTACTGCTGCTGCTGCTGCTTGTTGGTTTTCTTGGTCAGAGAATTGAGAGCGAGAAATATATATGATGAGTGTAATTATTTCGAAACAACATGGCGATGACAGCAAAAGAAGCAAAAAAACATCTTTATGATTAATTTCTCTGTAGTTTATGACTTCCATCATTAAAATTGCATTAGTCTCAACACATTTTGCAGGTGCTGAGAGGCTGAGACATATACACACGTATGTATATGCACGCACACACACACATGTGTGTATATGTGTTATATATATGTATATGTATTCATACACATATACACACATGAATGTATATATAAATACACACACATATATAAGCATACACGCATATACATATATGTATATATATATATATATATATATATATATATATATATATATATATATATAT
>NC_068981.1:1747808-1749851 GCF_001194135.2 Octopus bimaculoides | reverse complement strand
TATATATATATATATATATATATATATATATATATATATATGTATGTATATACACATACACACGCATGTATATATTTATATATATAATAAAGTAAAATTGCAAGGTACCGCAATATTTATATATACATGCGCATACAAACATAAGTTTATAAGGGAATATAAATATATTTGTATAACGTTGAAAGTGTATTTTTTCTGGATGTCTACATACACACCCGTTTGTATGTTCATATCTGTGTGTGTGTGTGGCACCCAGTATAATTCAGGAATCCGTTACAAAAAGACAAACCCCGCCCTCACAGTCAGGCAGCAATTAGAACACCCAAGAACTGCATCTCTTCACAGTAATCTCACTCGACTGACTAAGATGCTGAGGATCAGATACAAGCCGAAGAAGGCCGACAGACATTTACTGTGTTTTTTTTCGAGGGGAGTGGATATCCTCTCAAAAATATGAGTATAAAAGTGCTTTTAATTG
The DNA here is from genome assembly GCF_001194135.2 of Octopus bimaculoides. NCBI lineage: Eukaryota > Metazoa > Mollusca > Cephalopoda > Octopoda > Octopodidae > Octopus > Octopus bimaculoides. The sequence continues at coordinate 1,749,373 of NC_068981.1, read as the reverse complement.
TGCCTTGGATACCGTTTATCGAAATCAATGTTATGCAAACCACTTATCTTCTTTTCGGCCCATCGACAAAAGGAAAGCTACTAAGTTGGCCCACCACATATGGTGTTTGAGAATCAACTGCACATCAGATACAGTCATGTAGAGAATAGTAGAGAAATCCATGCAATATGTAAATGGATCTGAGAAATGCAACTTGTGCGTAGCTGAAAGGTCGCACAATGTTTTTAGAATTAAAAATACCACCACCCTACTTAATTCCAGATCCGAGATTTTCAGCAAATGCAAATACATGGACAAATTTCTTTTGACATACAGGACATCCCCCTCTCCGGATTCAGCAGTTGTCTCGCAGGCTTTGGCCCCATAACCGTTGAATCATTCTATATTTAGGTCTTGTACGGTAAATGAGGACGTCACTCTAATTTTCTTTTCTTTTATTTCTTTTTCCGTTTTTACTCCCCCTTCTAACTTTTGAATCTACCATCTCGTTTTTTTCTCGTAATTTCTCATATGCCAGCGTCGAGCTGTTCAAACAGAATACGCCATGAACTCAGGCTCTGAAGATTGCTTGTAGACACGAGGCGTGTTATGAAAAAATCTGCTAAGGAACGTATCTCTAAAACAAGAAACTATTTGCTACTCGTATCGTCTACATTGAATTATAATTGTCTCTCAGTTCCCCTCTACTACGTCATCTTACAAGGCTTTAGTCGGCTCGAGGCTATAGAAGAAAAAACTTGCCCAAGGGTGTCACGCAGTGGGACTGACGCCTTTAGGCAAGTGTCTACAACATCCACACATACACAAATACGCAGACACACACGCACACACACACATATATATGTACATGTGTGAGTGTGCACGCGTGTGATTGTGTATGTATGTGTGTGTATGAGTGTGTGGGTGTGCGCGAGTATGTATGTGTGTACGTGTGTTCGTGGGTATGTGTGTGTATGTGTGAGTGTATTGTGTACGTGTGTGTGTGCGTGAGTGAGTGGGTATGTGCGAGTATGTATGTGTGTTTGTGGATATGTGTGTTTGTGTGTGTGTATGTGCGTTTGTATGTGTGCGTGTGGGTGTGTAATTATTGTACGTTCTGTTATGCTCTTTAATTCCATGTAATTGAATCCTGCCATAAATTTTCAAACTCGTCCCCTTAATTTTTGTATGAAACTCTCCCAGCTCCTCTCATTCTCGATCACCTTGTCTGTCACACCACGTGTTTATAACTCCCCTGTTAAGGGTGCAGTGTATGATATTGTACATCTTCAAGCCCTCGTGACAAATGAAGAAAATATTATGATTGTTGTTGTTGATGTTGTATTCAAATCCTGCCGGGATCAACTTTACCTTTAATCCTTTTAGTGTCGATAAAATAAAGTACCAGCCAAGTACCTGAGTCGACTTAACCGCTCCCCTCAAATTTGTTGATCTTGGGACTGAATGAGGAATCACTGTTGTTGTTGTTGTTGTTGTTGTTGTTGTTGTTGTTGTTGTTGTTGTTGTTGTTGTTGTTGTTGTTGTTGTTGTTGTTGTTGTTGTTGTTGTTGTTGTTGTTGTTGTTG
>NC_068981.1:1744951-1745697 GCF_001194135.2 Octopus bimaculoides | reverse complement strand
ATATATATATATATATAATGGAAAAATTGTACAAAATGTATAAATGGATGATGAGTATTGCACCGGCGCACAAATATATAAAACTATACATATACATTAATAAAATAAAAATAAAAATACACTAATATAACATATACACACATACATGGATATGTGTGTGTGTGCGTGAGTGTGTTTGTGTGTATTAATAGTACATTACTCTCATTAATCGTAGATTGTTTGCCCGCCGGTTCACCAAGCACTTACACCAATGAGCGAATGCAATGCACAACACTATACAAACACATCCACAAAACTAGAAGGAGGAAAACATTTGTAGACAATGCATTCATAGTGTACGGAATTTCTCACACAAACGGCAATTGATTATGGAGCAATACTAATCTAACACAATACAATACTAAAATATATACATGCATAAAATTCACAAATCACAAAGACATGCATATACATCCTGATGGTGACATGTAAATCTAATTCAAACATTGGTAGTAATGTCTACAGAAACCACATTGGCCCCGCCTACTATAAAAAGAAAGTAACATACGCTAATAACACAGCATCCTGAAGATGGGCTGTGACGGTCTAGAAATGTTGCTGATAATTAATTTAGGAAATGCTCTAGATATAACCACAGCAAACTCATAGGGAAAATAATACTAAGGCAAAGATGTAAGTAGATCACAGTTGAGCATTTAGTACATAAAAATGTGAGTGTATGTGTGTGTGTGTGTGTGTGTGTGTGT
>NC_068981.1:1743984-1744293 GCF_001194135.2 Octopus bimaculoides | reverse complement strand
ACACACACACACACACACACACACACACACACACACACACACACACACACACATATATATATATATATATATACAGATATATATATATATATGCATATATACATACATATATAAACAGATATATACATACATATATACATACATATATATATATATACATATATATACATATATATACATGCATATACACATATATATGCATATATATATACATATATATGTGTGTGTATCTCTCTCTCTCTCTCTCTCTCTCTCTCTCTCTCTCTCTCTCTGTATATATATATATATATATATATATAGAGAGAGAGA
>NC_068981.1:1743632-1743974 GCF_001194135.2 Octopus bimaculoides | reverse complement strand
CTCTGTATATATATATATATATATATATATAGAGAGAGAGAGAGAGAGAGAGAGAGAGAGATATGTAAACAGAGTTAGCGGTTATAGTAACCGACTAAGGGATAAACTATCCGTATATGCTAAAAGTATCCGTTACCTGTATTATCCCCGGGCATTGGTGTGCAGGCACACTATACACGTAGAGTGCAGATAACAACAGGATAAACAAGAGTTTATCAGGAACCAATGTAAATAATCAGAAAATGGAGAAAATCACAGATTAACCAACACATCGGTTGGATTATATTTATAGCTTATTTTTTTGATACACAGCATGACATAACAAAATAAGTGACGTCACCT
>NC_068981.1:1743038-1743622 GCF_001194135.2 Octopus bimaculoides | reverse complement strand
GAACCTCGGAAGTATTAATTATCCAAAAGGTGGGTAGACTGCAAGTTACTTTGGATGTTTGTTCGCTCATACAGCAACGGCAGTTATAGAATAACCTTTTTTTAGCTTATCGTACGGGAAAAACCTTTTGCGCCCATAAACCACTATTGCCCCTGAAAGTTGTCTTTTTATATCTTATACAGACTACTTGAAACTCACTAACTTCCAACACCTTGATCCTAGGATCTTGCCTTTACATATCAATATATATATACATATGTATATACAGTATTTCTGTGTGTATACTTTGATGTAAAACTGCTGCTGATATATCTCGGCCTGCAAGTAGATACCATCATCCAGTCTCCTTCCAGTTAGATGGTATGGTTACCACTGTACTGGTGTGTGTGAACGCGTGTATACACACCTCACAGACGCAAACATACACATTCACATACACAAACAGACACACACACACACACATATCAAGAAGATGGGAGGTATTGCGCAGGTGCAGAACCTTAACTTTGCCTCAGCACTGTGTATTTTCGAGCATCTCTCGTTCTTCTTATGCATATACATATACATTATATATATATATATAT
>NC_068981.1:1732773-1741349 GCF_001194135.2 Octopus bimaculoides | reverse complement strand
TATATATATATATATATATATATATATATATATATTCTACACACACGCATATAGAATAGATATATGATGAATATACTTGGAAAAGATCACGGTAATTAAACCACCGCGTGCCATTTGGAACTTCAAAGCTTTGTTGTTGAATTCCGATGCACATAGCATCTACGTAGCCAGCTCTCTCTCATAAAAATGTCAGATTGCTTGGCGTAAGAGACTGATGTCTCTTATTTGCAATTATTTCTATCTCCCAATCGTGCTTACATTGCATGTCTTGCATTGATGTGCAAAACACCACTGGTTTATATGTGCATAAATACAGACTCAGGTATGTATTAGGTAAGTAGCTATGTATGTATGCATATTTATTTATTTATTTATTTATGGGTTTCAGCCAAATGGCTGCGGTCATGCGGTCATGTGTAATATATATATATATATATATATATATATATATATATATATATATATATTAAAAAAAGCAAATATAGTTATATTAAATAGTTTTTTTAAACGGTGAAACTCGTAGTAGATAAAGCTATAAATAACTGTGCATAGAATAGTGGATGAAAGGATTTTTTTGTAAACCCCTCTGGTATATATAATGTGGCAGTCCGTCGGTTACGACGTTGAGGGTTACAGCTGATCTGATCAACAGAACAGCCTGTTCGTGAAATTAACGTGCAAGTAGTTGAGCACTCCATAGACACGTGTACTCTTAACGTAGTTCTCGGGCAGATTCAGCGTGACAAGGCTGGTCCCTTTGAAATACAGGTACAGCAGAAACAGGATGAAAGAGTGAGAGAAAGTTGTGGTGAAAGAGTACAGCAGGGTTCACCACCACCATCCGCTGCCGGGCCCTCGTGGAGCTATAAGTGTTTTTAGTTCAATAAACACTCACAACGCCCGGTCTGGGAATCGAAATCGCGATTCTACGACCGCGCGTCCGTTTCCCTAACCACCAGGCCATTGCGCATCCATGGTATATAATTATATTAATAATAATAATAATAATAATAATAATAATACAAAAGGCGCCATGACAATGTGGCAAGAATAATCACGGCCTACAAAGAGCAAAGAAGTAGAATGAGCAAAGCCCAGAAGGGGTCACCGAGAATGAGAATTGCAAAATCCTCAGTGAGATCACCCGACCAGACATGGGAAACCGGACATTGTCGTGGTGAATAAAAAAGAAAGAACATGCATGATAATCGACATCACATGCCCCGGTGACAACAGGATGAAAGAGAAGGAAGAAGAAGAAAAAATAAACAACAACGACGAATTGAACATGGGAAATACGAAGATTTTGCTAAATGAAGAGAGTAGATGGGGTACCAATAGTAAGAGGTGCACTTGGAAGTATCAGTTTTCAACTACCAACATGGCTGAAAAAGATTGGTACAAATGTGAAGGTAGAACACCTCCAAAAATCAACATTGCTTGGAAGTGAAAGGATTCTTTGCAGGGTTCTTGAAGCATGACCAGTAAATGAGTGTCACCTCAGTCTCCGCATGGTGCTCGAAAAATAAGAGGTGTTACCTTAGTTCCCTGGTAGTGAACAGCTGACACCGTAGTAAATCTCCAGCGTTAGAAGCTGTGCAAAGGCAATAATAATAATAATAATAATAATAATAATAATAATAATAATGATGATGATGGTTTCAAATCTTTGCCAGAAGGTCAGCAATTTTGGAGTAAAGGATGAGTCGATTATATCAACCTCAGAGTTCAACTGATACTTATTTTATCGACCCCGAAAGGATGAAAGGTGAAGTCGACCTCTGTGTCAATTGAACAGAGAACGTAAAGACGGAGGAAATGCCGCTAAACATTTTGACCGTTGCAGTGGCTCTCATGGCTTCTCATCTTATCTGATTGGAAGTGTTATCATGTACATTGTTTTGTCTTGGTATAAAAGATGGGCTACAGCAAATATTCTGCTCAATACCACAGATTTGCTTGTCAGTTGTTTGACCTTAACCAGTTGAGCATGTCCCTTGGTGGCTGACGATATGTGCATCTCTGATCACGATCAGAAGTAGTGGGGGAGCATCATAGCCATGTGTTGAAAGGAATTCTTTGGGGGTTTGGATGATTCACCTCTAGAAACATGGGTGTTTTGCTCATCATCCTTAAACAACCCTTATTCAAGGACCTTTTGAGCGGGATGGGCTACTCAGCCTGAAGAAATTACTAACTGGGCCCCACCTGCAAGGTCATGCGCTGTTTATCTTGATATGGGATCGCTGTGTCGCGCACATATGGTTGGGATGCATGTGCCTGGTGTACCCTTATCAGACGAGTAGTCATGATGGGTATAATGGGCTTCGTATATTTTTACCCCGGTGTCACTCTCACTCAATAATAATAATAATCCTTTCTACTGAAGGCACACGGTCTCATATTTGTGGGGAGGGGACGAATCGATTACATCGACTCCGGTGTTTCACTGGCACTTAATTTATCGACCCCGAAAGAATGAAAGGCAAAGTCAACCTCGGTCGAATTTGAACTCAGAACGTAAAATCGGACGAAATGCCGCTAAGCATTTTTATCTTAGTGGCAACGACTCTGCAAGCCGGGCGCTTTAACAACAACAATAAAATTATTATCATGATTATAATAAAAGACGTGAAACAGAATCAATGTGCTTTTATTAGCATAGTGACCCTCCCACAATACAACAAAATATTTTAATATGAAGAATCTTCCAAGATATTTCACATGAAGAATCTTCCAAACCAAATGCGAAAAAAATAAAGAAAGAAAAAAACAGAATATCAGTGAGGCTGGTGTTTCAAAATAAAGAACCTTCGTCATTGATATGGAATTTTTTTTTTTAACATTGAAATATGGCGGTCATGATCAGGGGATGACGCTTAGAGACTAAGACAGAGACAATCGCAATTTTATTAACAGGCGCAGGAGTGGCTGTGTGGTAAGTAGCTTGCTTACCAACCACATGGTTCCGGGTTCAGTCCCACTGTGTGGCACCTTGGGCAAGTGTCTTCTACTATAGCCTCGGGCCGACCAAAGCCTTGTCAGTGGAGTTGGTAGAGGGAAACTGAAAAGAAGCCCGTCGTATATATGTATATATATATATGTGTGTGTGTGTGTGTGTGTATGTGTTTGTGTATCTGTGTCTGTCCCGCCCCCCAACATCGCTTGACAACCGATGGTGGTGTGTTTACGTCCCTGTAACTTAGCGGTTCGGCAAAAGACAGCGATATAATAAGTATCAGGCTTACAAAGAATATGTCCTGGGGTCGATTTGCTCGACTAAAGGCGGTGATCCAGCATGGCCGCAGTCAAATGACTCAAACAAGTACAAGAGTAAAAGCGATAAGGCTTCTACGCATAAAAGCCGATGTTTTTACAACAATTGGAAGGGAAGAGTTATCTCGGTTCCCTCTTTAAGTGTCATCTTTTTGTATTTACTTCTTTCAGTCATGTGATGGCGGCCATGCTGGGGCACCGCCTTGAAGATTTCTTAGTTGAATGAATCGGTCCCGTTATTTACTTTTTTTAAAGCCTGATACTTATTCTATCGGTCTCTTTTTCCCCAACCACTAAGTTACGGGGACGTAATGACACCGGTTGTCAAGTGGCAGTGGAGGGAGGGGGCGACAAACACAGACACATAGATACCAACACATTCGCATACACACAAACATACACGCATAAATTTTATTTTAGAATTTATGAAAGCAACTGTCTTCGAAGACTCATATTGTCGTTGAATGCTCGAAGTGATGAGTAGATAGACAACCCCGACAACTGATGAAGAGTCCTTTCTTTGTGTTTACTTGTCCTGTTTTCCATTTTTTTCTCGTTATTTACATATTTCATGCTATTTGCACCGTTGGTGATGTCCTGTACCCATATACGCATGTGTGTGTGTATGTTTGTGTGTGTGTGTGTGTATATATATATATATATATATATATATATATATATATATATATATATATATATATAAGTTGATGAATACCACCTGTTAATCCCCTTCATTTTCTTATTGCTATATAAATTAATGGTAAAATAACTTTTTAGCCGCACCCATTTATTGCACTTGGTAATGTAATTGCCATGCAATGAAAAAACACTAGTGTATTAATAACTGGGTATACTTCCAGCAGTATCTTGGATAGATATTATTCCTTAGTTGGTTGGATTCACAACCCATAACTTTCTTGGATATATATATATATATATATATATATATATATATATATACGACGAGTTTCTTCCAGTTTCCGTCTACCAAATCCACACTCACAAGGCTTAGGCTTATAATAGAATATAATTGCCCAAGGTGCTACGCAGTAGGACTGAATCCAGAACAGCATGGCTTGGAAATAAGCTTCTTTACCACACAGGCACGCCTGCGCCTAAAACTAAACGAAACACTAAGGTCTCACAGAAATTACTCAGTAAAAATGACATAATCACACTAAGATGCTGCTTTTCTTAAATGCTCACGAAAAACCATCCGAGCAGACGACCATCCATCTATCGTTCTATTTATTTCATCTTTTATCTTTAATTTGTCTCATTTATTTGACTGTGGTCATACTGGAGCACCACTTTAAAGGATTTTAGTCGAAGAAATTGATATCAGTGTTTAAGATCTTTTTAAATTCTGACACTTACTTTATCGGTCTCTTTTGTCGAACCACTTGGTTACGAGGAGGTAAATAAACTCACGCAGGCACAAAGATGCGCAAACACATACGTATGTGTGCATACGTGTATATGTATATATATATGTAACCAATGTCTTAGTAAGTAGGAACGCAGACAAATCACAAATCTCTTCAGGTAGATTGTCCTGCTCGATCTATACAAAAGGCGTAGGTAGAAACTCCACAAGATATACTCGGTGTAAGCTTTGGACACATAAAAAGTGCAGCAGTATCAGAGGAACATTAACGGGCAGACTAGCTTTTATATGTCGACGATGCACAGATACAATAAACGCTGAAAATGGTCAGAAAGTAGACTCCATCAACTGCCAGGGGGCATGCTAAAGGTAGTAGATAACTTCCGTTATCTAGGTGACCAAGTTAGTAGTGGAGGTGGATGCTCCGAGAGCATAGCTGTGAGGAATAAGATTAGGATGGGCAAAGTTCAGAGAGCTCCCATCCCTACTGGCAACAAAGGGCCTCTCAGTGAAAGGCAGATTGTTTGATACCTGTGTGCGACCAGCTATGCTGCATGGTAGAGAAACATGGGCTGTGACAGCCGAGAACATGCTTAAGAAGAAGACCCGATCAAAACTGCAATCATGGCAGTACCAGTGTTACACAAATTAGAACCCGTGCCGGCGGCACGTAAAATCATCCCGATGTCATGTAAATGGCACCCGTGCCGGTGAAATGTAAAAGCACTCATTACACTCTCGGAGTGGTTGGCGTTAGGTAAGGCAGGCTTCCAGCCATAGAAACCATGCCAAATCAGACTGAAGTCTAGTGCAGCCCTCCAGTGTGCCAGCCCAGTCAAATCGTCCAACCCATGCCAGCTTGGAAAACGGACGTTAAATGATGATGATGATGATGATGATGATGATGATATATAGTAAAATATAGATTCAGACAGAAGCAGGGACCTGAAAAGATATGCACCAGGTAGGGTTGGACAAACTTGTGGTACCGGCCCATGATTGTTAAGTATCAAATAGGATATTCCGGTTGTGTAGACAGAGAAAACCGACCCTATGAGTATTTAGCACCTAGGTGCTGGTCCAAAAGCACTCGTTACGTTGAATTGTACGTTGTGGTATACTCTTGGGTGTCCGACAAGTCGTAAATCCCCTTGTATTATAATCAAATGAATAACAGACGATGGATAATTCATTTGACGATATATATATATATATATATATATATATATATATATATATATATATATATATATATATATATATATATATATATATAACTCAACCAGCCTTCGAACTGGTCCAAAGGGATAAACATCTCTCCCTTAAACAGCCATGAAGATGAATCCATGAAGATGATCTACCCGGTATCCACGGTTACTGCGGACTGCACTGTAATCAGCCCAGGAATACAGACTGTGATCTTAAGAGACGTGATTTCTGGAAACGGGCGTAGAGATGCATTAGATGTTTATGAATTCCATCCAAGGATTATTGTTGTTATTATTATATGCATATATGTGTGTGTGTGTGTGTGTGTGTGTGTATGTGTGTGTATATACATGCATGAATACATATATATATGACGAGTTTCCACACAGTTTCTGTCTACCGAATTCACTTACGAAGCATCGGTCATTTCGGGGTGATAGTAGAAGGCACTCACTCAATGTGACATGCAGAGGGACTGACCTTGAAACCGCGTGGTTTCCACGCGTTCTTCTTAAGCACACTACCACGCCTGCGCCTGTATTTTCTATTTATCAGAGAAGCCAAAGGATATTTATAGTTAAGATCCATAAATCATCTTTTTCTCTTAAATAAAAACAAACTGCCAACAATAAGTTGAACTTGACATTTTTAGCCTGAAATTAATAGCTGTTGAAACTAAAAACATTCAAAATGAAAAATATTCTTCTCGAAATCCATTTAGGAAAAACAAAAAAAAACAAACAAAACATTTTTCAACCATTTATCATGTACATTGTGTGTGTGAGTGTGTGTGTGTGTGCGTATGTGCGTGTGTGTGTGTTTTATACATTATTGATATCTTATAAGGGTGGTGAGCTGGTAGAATCGTTAAAGAGTCGGTAAAATAACTTTGTGGTATTTGTTCAGAATATTTATTGTCTGTATTCAAATCCCGCCGTCGTCGAATTTCACCCTTTTGGGGTTCGATAATTATAAATTCCCTGTATAAATACTAGGACCTATACTGTAAAATCGCGGGCTTTAAGGCCAAATCAGAAACCGTCATATATACACTCACTCACATATTTATACATATTGTTGTTGTTATTATTATTATTATTATTATTATTATTATTATTATTATTATTATTTGGGTTTGGTTCCGGCTCGGTCTTATTCCTGGTAGGATTTATGTGGGTAGCGGGTTACTACCTGTAACCTTACGTATTCACAAGTTATCAGCAGTCTTTCAAGTGCTTAGAACCTTCCTGATAATCCTTGCCGTCTCTAAAAGACAAACTTTCTGTAGGAATTCAACCGGACATTCTATTCCAATCTCCTCCTACCATTTGTCTATATCTTTTCTTACTGTTCCCAATGCACCAATTATTATAGACACGACCTTTACTGTTCTTATTCTCGAAATTCTTCCTATTTCAAATTTTAAAGGATTGTATATTTTGCTTTTCATCCTCTTTCTTTACGATATTATTATCATTATTATTATTGATTGAGAGAGCAGTGCGTGCCATCAAAGTGACATTGGGGTAACGAAGCCCAGTATACCCATCATGGCTAACCTTCTGATAAGGGTAAATCGGGAACATGCAGTACGACCACATTTGCGCGCCATGGAGATCTTATATCAATAGGAACAGCGCATAACCTCGCAGGTGGGGCCCAGTTAGAATTTTCTTCAGGTCGAGTAGCTCACCCCGCTCAAAAAAGGTCCTTGAATAAGGGATGCTTAAGGATGTTGAACGAAACACCCATGTTTCCAAAGGTGAATTATTCAAACCCCAAAGAATTCCTCTCAACACATGGCTATGATGATCCCCCACCACTTCTGCTCATGATCAGAGATGCACCAAGGGACATGCTCAACTGATTATGGTCAAGCAACTGACAAGCAAATCAAATCTGTGGTATGGAGCAGAATATTTGCCGTAGCCCATCTTTTATTATTGTTGTTATTATTATTATTATTATTATTATTATTATTGTTCAGTAGTTTTATTTTTATAACGTGCTTTCACTTCACTACCGAGCGCAGCTCTGTGCGCCTTGGGTATGTGCTGTGGTTTGCTGTGATGCTCTTATGGTTACTGTATTGAAAGTGTTTTGCGTAGGATGTGTGCAGTACCCAGTAGTGCAATTTTCTATATGTTATATAAACTTGTAAGTCCTGGCTTTTTTGTGATGTATTTGTCTGAATGCTTTTTTAATCATACCTAATGCACCTATTATAATAAGAATTATTTGTTTTTAGCCTCCACATTCGAGTCACCTCTACTTCCAGATCTTTGTATTTTAAATGTTTCTCCATTTCTTTTAGAGAAACGTTCGTATCTGTTGGTATTGATACATCGATTATAATTATAGTTATAATAATAATAATAATAATTATTATTATTATTATTATACACAGACAAAATGTGAGAAATAGATTATTTCAATCTACTTGCAACTTTTTCCAACTATTTAACATATATATACTTATACATACACACATACATACTTACATACATATGTGTGTGTGTGTGTGTGTGTGTGTGTGTGTGTGTGTGTGTGTGTGTATGTGAGGGCTTTGGAAAATTTTTAGTTCGTGTTGCGCTCTGTACTCGACTAACTCTTTATTCTAAAGCATATACATATGTACATATATATATATATAAAACTTGGATAAAACTTAGATATATTTCGACCAAAGATTGGTCCATATATA